>NC_092712.1:114024655-114332262 GCF_047496885.1 Scyliorhinus torazame | reverse complement strand
GAACAAAGCCCGCGCTTCCCTTTTGGCCCCGCCCCCAATGGCCAACGCCCCCAGCTCCTCCACCTCCCTTCCTCCCTCCCCCACAACCTGTGGAAGAGAGAAAAGTTACCGGGTCGCAGGATTAACAACATAAAAATCATCTCTCCCCCCTTTTTCCCCCCTCTTCGCCCCCCATATTCACCCCACCACTTTGTCTCAAACGTTCTTTTTTAATAACCCGCTTATTCCAATTTCTCTTCAACAATAAATGTCCACGCCTCATCCGCCGTTTCAAAGTAGTGGTGCTTCCCTTGATATGTGACCCACAGTCTTGCCGGCTGCAGCATTCCAAATTTAATCTTCTTTTTATGAAGCACCGCCTTGGCCCGATTAAAGCTCGCCCTCCTTTTCGCCACCTCCGCACTCCAGTCTTGATATACGCGGATCACCGCGTTCTCCCACCTACTGCTCCGAGTTTTCTGTGCCCATCTGAGGACCATCTCTCTGTCCTTAAAACGGAGGAATCTCACCACTATGGCTCTGGGAATTTCTCCTGCTCTCGGTCCTCGCGCCATCACTCGGTATGCTCCCTCCACCTCAAATGGACCCGTTGGGGCCTCCGCTCCCATTAACGAGTGCAGCATCGTGCTCACATATGCCCCGACGTCCGCCCCTTCTGCACCTTCAGGAAGACCAAGAATCCTTAAATTCTTCCTCCTCGCATTATTCTCCAGCACCGCCAGCCTTTCCACACACCTTTTATGGTGTGCCTCGTGCATCTCCGTCTTCACCACCAGGCCCTGTATATCGTCCTCGTTCTTAGCAGCCTTTGCCTTCACGACCCGAAGCTCCCGCTCCTGGGTCTTTTGCTCATCTTTTAGCCCTTCAATCGCCAGTAATATCGGGGCCAACAGCTCCTTCTTCATCTCCTTTTTAAGTCTTCCACGCAGCGCTTCAAGAACGCGTGTTGTTCAGGGCCCCATATTAAACTGCCACCTTCCGACGCCATCTTGGTTTTTGCTTGCCTTCCTTGCCGCTGCTCTTAAGGATCCACCGCAATCCGGCCACTTTCCTCTCCTTTTTCCATCCGTATCCAGGGGGGATTCCCTTCTGGTTTACCGCACAGTACTTTTAGCCGTTAAAATTGCCGTTGGGTCTCTTATTAAGAGCCCAAAAGTCCGTTCCACCGGGAGCTGCCGAAACGTGCGACTTAGCTGGTCATCGCCGCACCCGGAAGTCCTCTGTGAAGTAGTTAACGAACGGTTGCCACCGCCTGGTGAACCTTTGAGCCGAACCTCTTAATGCAAACTTAATCCGTTCTAGCTTTATAAACCCTACCATGTCATTTATCCAGGTCTCCACGCCCGGGGGTTTGGCTTCCTTCCACATAAGCAATATCCTGCGCCGGGCTACTAGGGACGCAAAGGCCAAAACATCAGCCTCTCTCGCCTCATGCACTCCCGGCTCTTCTGCAACCCCGAATATAGCTAACCCCCACCACTGGGCTTGTGGTGTATTTCTTCGGGGGAGAATGGCAACGGTGCCATCACCATTGCTTGTAGGCTGGTCCCCTTGCAGGACGCCATCTCCAATCTCTTCCACGCCGCTCCCTCCCCTTCTCCCATCCACTTACACACCATTGAGATATTGGCGGCCCAGTAATAATCACTTAGGCTCGGTAGTGGCAGCACCCCCCTATCCCTACTACGCTGCAAGAACCCCCTCCTCACTCTCGGGGTCTTCCCGGCCCACACACAACTCATAACACCTTTCTCAATTCTCTTAAAAAAAGCCTTTGTGATCACCACTGGGAGGCACTGAAACACAAAGAGAAATCTCGGGAGGACTACCATTTTAACCGCCTGCACCCTCCCTGCCAGTGACAGGGATACCATGTCCCATCTCTTGAAGTCCCCCTCCTTTTGTTCCACCAATCGCGTTAAATTTAACCTATGCAATGTACCCCAATTCTTGGCTATCTGGATCCCCAAGTAACGAAAGTCCCTTGTTACCTTCCTCAGCGGAAAGTCCTCTATTTCTCTGCTCTGCTCCCATGGATGCACCACAAACAACTCACTTTTCCCCATGTTCAGTTTATATCCTGAGAATTCTCCAAACTCCCGAAGTGTCCGCATTATCTCTGGCATCCCCTCCACCGGTTCCGCATCATACAACAACAAATCATCTGCATACAAAGATACCCGGTGTTCTTCTCCTCCCCTAAGCACTCCCTTCCACTTCCTGGAACCCCTCAGTGCTATGGCCAGGGGCTCAATCGCCAATGCAAACAGTAACGGAGAAAGGGGACACCCCTGCCTCGTCCCTCTGTGAAGACGGAAATAATCAGACCTCTGTCTATTCGTGACCACACTCGCCACCGGGGCCCTATACAGCAGCTGTACCCATCCGATATACCCTTCTCCAAAGCCAAATCTCCTCAGCACCTCCCACAGATAATCCCACTCCAGTCTGTCAAATGCTTTCTCGGCATCCATCGCCACCACTATCTCCGCCTCCCTTCTGGCGGGGGCATCATCATTACCCCTAGCAACCTCAGTATGTTAGTGTTCAGCTGTCTCCCCTTCACGAACCCGGTTTGGTCCTCATGGACCACCCCGGGACACAGTCCTCTATCCCCGTCGCCATCACCTTGGCCAGAATCTTAGCATCTACGTTTAAAAGGGAAATGGGCCTGTAGGACCCGCATTGCAGCGGGTCTTTTTCCTTCTTTAAAAGGAGCGATATCGTTGTCTCTGACATAGTCGGGGGCAGCTGCCCCCTTTCCCTAGCCTCATTAAAGGTTCTCGTCAGAAGCGCGGCCAGCAAGTCCATATACTTCCTATAAAATTCCACCGGGAATCCATCTGGTCCTGGGGCCTTCCCCGCCTGCATGCTCCCAATCCCTTTCACTACCTCCTCCATCTCAATCTGTGCTCCCAGTCCCGCCCTCTCCTGCTCCTCCACCTTAGGGAATTCCAGCTGATCCAGAAAGCACATCATTCTCTCCTTCACTTCCGGGGGCTGAGCTTTATATAACCTTTCATAGAATGCCTTGAACACCCCATTCACTCTCTCCGCTCCCCGCTCCATCTCTCCCTCCTCATTTCTCACCCCCCCATCTCCCTCGCTGCTCCCCTCTTCCTCAGTTGGTGGGCCAGCAACCGGCTCGCCTTCTCTCCAGATTCGTACTGTACACCCTGTGCCCTCCTCCATTGTGCCTCTGCATTACCCGTGGTCAACAGGTCAAATTCTACGTGTAGCCTTGGTCTTTCCCTGTACAGTCCCTCCTCCGGTGCCTCCGCATATTGCCTGTCCACCCTCAAAAGTTCTTTCAGCAACCGCTCCCTTTCCCTACCCGCCTGCATTCCTTTATGTGCCCTGATGGATATCAGTTCCCCTCTAACCACTGCCTTCAACGCCTCCCAGACCACTCCCACCTGAACCTCCCCATTGTCATTAAGCTCCAAGTACTTTTCAATACACCCCTTCACCCTTAGGCATACCCCCTCATCCGCCAATAATCCCATATCCATTCTCCAGAGTGGGTGCTGTTCTTTTTCCTCTCCTACCTCCAGGTCCACCCAATGTGGAGCGTGGTCTGAGATAGCTATGGCCGTATATTCCGTCCCTGTCACCTTCGGGATCAGTGCCCTTCCCAAAACAAAAAAGACTATCCGTGAGTATACTTTGTGGACATAGGAGAAAAACGAGAACTCCTTACTCCTAGGCCTGCTAAATCTCCAGGGGTCTACTCCTCCCATCTGCTCCATGAAGTCCTTGAGCACCCTAGCTGCAGCCGGCCTCCTCCCGGTCCTGGACCTCGATCTATCCAGCCCTGGGTCCAGCACCGTATTAAAGTCTCCCCCATTACCAACTTTCCCGCCTCCAGGTCCGGAATATGTCCCAACATACGCCTCATAGAATTAGCATCATCCCAGTTCGGGGCATATACGTTCACTAGAACCACCGCCTCCTCTTGCAATCTGCCACTCACCATCACGTATCTACCCCCACTATCCGCCACTATGGTCTTTGCCTCAGACAGTACCCGTTTCCCCACTAAAATAGCCACCCCTATGTTCTTTGCATCTAAACCCGAATGAAACACCTGCCCCACCCACCCTTTGCGTAGTCTGACCTGGTCTGTCAGTTTCAAATGCGTCTCCTGCAACATAACCATATCTGCCTTTAATTTCTTTAGGTGTGCCCTTTTAATCGCCCCGTTCAGCCCTCTCACTTGCCACGTGATCAGCCGGGTTGGGGGGTTCTTTACCCCCCCCCCTTGTCGACTAGCCATCCCCTTTTTTAATCCAGCTCCTCACCCGGTTCCCACGTACCCGTTTATCCCCCCAACGGCGCCCTCCCGCCTCGACCACCCCACCCCGTACCAGCTCCCCCTTCTCCCCAGCAGCAGCAACCCAGTTAACCCCCCCCCTCCGCTAGATCCCTTTCTAGCGTAGTTGCACCCCCCATGTTGCTCCCAGAAGTCAGCAAACTCTGGCTGACCTCGGCTTCCCCCCGTGACCTCGGCCCCCAACTGTGCGAGGCCCCCCTCCTTCCTGCTTCCCTGTTCCCGCCATAATTACCATAGCGCGGGAACAAAGCCCACGTTTCCCCACTTGGCCCCGCCCCTAATGACCGGCGCCCACAGTTCCTCATCCTCCCTCCCCCCCTCCCCCCCAACATGGGGAAGAGAGAAAAGTTACAGGGTCGCAAGATTAACAACTTGAAAACTTGAAAAATCATCCCCTCCCCCCTTTTCCCCCCCCCCTCACCCCACATAATCACCCCACCACTTTGTCCCAAACGTTCTTTTTCTTGCCCGCCTATTCCAGCTTCTCGTCCACAATAAATGTCCACGCCTCTTCTGCCGTCTCAAAGTAGTGGTGCTTCCCTTGGTGTGTGACCCACAATCTTGCCGGCTGCAACATTCCGAATTGGACCTTCCTTTTGTGAAGCACCGCCTTAGCCCGATTAAAACTTGCCCTCCTTCTCGCCACCTCCGCACTCCAATCTTGGTATACGCGGATCACCGCGTTCTCCCACCTACAGCTCAGAGTTTTCTTTGCCCATCTGAGGACCGTCTCTGTCATTATAGCAGAGAAATCTCACCACTATGGCTCGAGGTATTTCTCCAGCCCTCGGTCTTCGCGCCATAACTCGATAAGCTCCCTCCACCTCCAAAGGGCCCGTCGGGGCCTCCGATCCCATTAACGAGTGAAGCATCGTGCTCACATATGCCCCGACGTCCGCCCCTTCTGCACCTTCGGGAAGACCTAGAATCCTTAAATTCTTCCTCCTCAAATTATTCTCCAGCACCTCCAGCCTTTCCACACACCTTTTGTGTTGTGCCTCGTGCATCTCTGTCTTCACCACCAGGCCCTGTATTTAGTCTTCATTTTCAGCGGCCTTTGCCTTCACGACCCGAAGCTCCTGCTCCTGGGTCTTTTGCTCCTCCTTTAGCCCTTCAATCGCCTGCAATATCGGGGCCAGCAGCTCCTTCTTCATCTCCTTTTTCAGTTCTCCCACACAGCGCCGCAGGAACTCTTGTTGGTCCGGGCCCCATACCAAATGGCCACCTTCCGACGCCATCTTGCTTTGAGCTTGCCTTCCTTGCCGCTGCTCTAGAGGATCCTCCGCAATCCGGCCGCTTTCCTCTCCTTTTTCCATCCGTGTCCGGGGGGTTTCCCTTCTGGTTTACCGCACAGTGTTTTTAGCCGTTAAAATTGCCGCTGGGGCTCCTATCAAGAGCCCAAAAGTCCGTTCCACCGGGAGCTGCCGAAACGTGCGACTTAGCTGGTCATCGCCGCACCCGGAAGTTTGAACGTTATCATGATGCCGGCGAGGGAGGGGGGAGGCGGAGATAGTGGTAGCGATGGACGCTGAAAAAGCCTTCGATAGGGTAGAGCGGGGGTACCTGTGGGAGGTGCTGAAGAGGTTCGGGTTTGGGGAGGGGTTTGTCAGGTGGGTTAGGCTGTTGTATGAGGTCCCGATGGCGAGTGTGGCCACAAATAGGAGGAGGTCCGAGTACTTTCGGTTGCACCGAGGGACGAGACGGGGTGTCCCCCCTGCTCTTCGCACTGGCGATTGAACCCCTGGCAATGGCAGAGAGAGAGTCGAGGCACTGGAAGGGTTTGGTGTGGGGTGGGGAGGAGCATAGGGTGTCGCTTTATGCGGACGACCTGCTGCTGTATGTGGTGGACCCGGTGGGAGGAATGCCAGAGGTAATGAGGATCCTTAGGGAATTCGGGCCTTTTCGGGGTACAAGCTCAATATGGGGAAGAGCGAGCCGTTCGTAGTTCAGCTAGGGGACCAGGAGAGGGGGATTGGTGAGCTCCCACTAAAAAGGGCGGAGAGGAGCTTCAGATATTTGGGGGTCCAGGTGGCCAGGAGCTGGGGGGCCCTGCATAGGCTTAACTTGACAAGGCTGGTGGAGCAAATGGAGGAGTTCAAGAGTTGGGACGCGTTGCCGCTGTCCTTGGCGGGTAGGGTGCAGTCAATCAAAATGACGGTGCTCCCAAGGTTTTTGTTCCTGTTCCAGTGCCTCCCCGTGTTTATCCCGAAGGCTTTTTTCATGCGGGTTAACAAGAGTATAATGGGGTTTGTGTGGGCGCGAGGGACTCAGAGGGTGAGAAGGGTTTTCCTGGAGCGGAGTAGAGATTGGGGGGGGGGGGGCTGGTGCTGCGCAACCTCTGTGGGTACTACTGGGCCGCCAATGCGACGATAGTGCGCAAGTGGGTGGGGTGGAGGGGGAGGGGGCTGCAAGGAAGAGGCTGGAGACGGCGTCCTGTGTGGGCACGAGTCTGGGGGCGCTGGCAACGGCACTGCTGTCGCTCCCTCCAAGGAGGTATACCATGAGCCCGGTGGTGGTGGCGGCCCTCAAAATTTGGGGGCAGTGGAGGCGGCATGGGGGGGGGGGGGGGGGGGGGGGGGGGAAGAGTTGGGGCCTCGGCGTGGACCCAATTACGGGGGAACCACCGGTTCGCCCCAGGAAGAACAGGCGGAGGGTTTTCGGGGTGGCACAGGGCAGGGATACGAAAGTTGGGGGACCTGTTTGTGGACGGGAAGTTCGCGAGCTTGGGTGAGCTGGAGGAGAAGTATGGGCTCCCCCTGGGGAACACCTTCAGGTACTTACGGGTAAGGGCGTTTGCCAGACGGCAGGCGGTGGAATTCCCGCGGCTACTGCCACACACAGTACAGGAAAGGGTGCTCTCGGGGGGGTGGGTGGGAGGGGGGAAGATCTCGGAAACGTACCAGGTGATGCAGGAGGAGAAGGCCTCGGTGGTGGAGTTGAAAGGTAAGTGGGAGGAGGAGTTGGGAGAGGAGATCGAAGAGGGGACGTGGGCAGATGCCCTAGGGAGGGTGAACTCTTGCTCTTCAGGCACGAGGCTCAGCCTCATACAGTTTAAGGTGCTGCACAGGGCACACATGACTGGGACAAGGATGAGCCGGTTCTTTGGGGGTGAGGACAGGTGTGTTAGGTGCTCAGGGAGCCCAGCAAATCACACCCATATGTTCTGGGCATGCCCAGCGCTGGAGGAATTTTGGAAGGGTGTAGCGAGGACGTTGTCGAGGGTGGTAGGATCTAGGGTCAGACCGGGCTGGGGTCTCACAATATTTGGGGGGGCAGAGGAGCCGGGAGTGCAGGAGGCGAATGAGGCCGGAATTCTGGCCTTTGCGTCCCTGGTAGCCCGGCGAAGGATTCTCCTTCAGTGGAAGGATGCGAGGCTCCCAAGCGTGGAATCCTGGATCAGCGGTATGGCAGGGTTCATTAAATTGGAGAGGGTGAAATTCGCCTTGAGAGGGTCGGTACAAGGGTTCTTTAGGTGGTGGCAACCGTTCTTAGACTTTCTGGCAGAATGGTAGACACTGGTCAATGGCAGCAGCAGCTCGGGGGGTGGGGGCGTTTACTTTATTTTTGTTTGTGTTATTTACACTGGTAGATCTGAGGGGGTGTATACACCTGTTGTGTTAATGTTAATTTATTATTTATGTACGGGGGGGGGGTTGGGTGTTTGCTCTTTTAGATTGTGTTTTGTACTTAACCCTGTTGGCTTCTTTTTTCTTTCTCATTTTGTTATTGATATTTTATGAAAACCTTTAATAAAAATTATTTTTTAAAAAAAGAATACCTCGGTGTGATTGGTTGCATATGGTACTTAAAGACATCAATGCTGCTGGACACCCCGACTTGGTACCAGATTCAAACTTGTGGAGAAAGGGGAAACTCATGCCACAGATCACTAGATCTTTTTAACATCTTTTTTAGCGATTAGACAGGTGCTTTCACTTTGCTACTGACAGCAAAATCTGCACCATATTAGCAACAATGTCAGTTTATGAGCAGCATGCTAGTTTTCTAGAACTTTCCAAAATACTTTTTAAATATTTACTCTATAATACCCAATTGAAACACCCACATGGGTTATCAACTTTTTAAAAAAAATAAACAGTCAGCCAAGATTGGTAATGAAAATAATAGATTATAACATTTTGTACTTGAACCAGTTGAGCTAAGAGATAAACAGTCATTTTAATAATTTTGGAAAAAACATAGAAGAGGTTCACCAGAGTATTGATACATATTATTGATAAAAAGAATCATTCAGCACAGAAGGCCATTGGGCCCATTGTGTCTGTGCCAGCTGTTTGAAAGAACTAGCCAATTAACCCCACTGTACAACTTTCCCCATCGACTTGCAAGGCATTTGAAACCCATTTAATAATAATAATAATAATAATAATAATAATAATAATAATAATAATAATCGCTTATTGTCACAAGTAGGCTTCAATGAAGTTACTGTGAAAAGCCCCTAGTCGCCACATTCCGGCGTCTGTTCAGGGAGGCTGGTACGGGAATTGAACCCGCGCTGCTGGCCTTGTTCTGCATTACAAGCCAGCTGTTTAGCCCACTGTGCTAAACCAGCCCCATTTGTTAATATCCCAAATGTCTTCACAATTGGAGTGAAACATATGCAATAGTCTTCAGGAATAACGACCATTATTGTGTATTGGTTACATTGCAATTAATTTCAGAGGTACTTGATAAAGGTTTGCACCAGAGATTATTAACACGTAAAGTGCCATTATGACAACTGGGTTGACAGGTAGGACAGAGAATGGCAACAAAACATACACTCTCTGTAATGTGACACGGGTTGTTCTCCAAGGATTTGTACTGGTGCTTTAGCTTTTTAACCACACACATTAATGATGTTTAAAGGAATTAAGAATCTAAATTTATATTTGACACTAAGTTAGGAAACATAGTAAGTTGTGTAGATGGAAGTAGGAAATTACAAATGCAGTCAGCTAATTGAGTGAGAAAGACTCAGGGCTTACAGGGTTAAATTATGGTCACAAAGTTAGTTTGTATTTCATTAAGTTTAGAAAAATTGAGATGATCTTATAAAAAATATATATTTTAAAGATTTTTTATAGAAAACAAACATGCTCTCAAATTCATGAATAGGATGGGAATAGAGGGATACGGAACCCAGAAGTGTAGAAGATTTTAGTTTAGACGGGCAGCATGGTCGGCGCAGGCTTGGAGGGCTGAAGGGTCTGTTCCTGTGCTGTACTTTTCTTTGTTCTTTGTTCTTTGTTCAACACAGCTAAGAAAATGGCTCACATATGGTACATTTGTCGTGCTAAAAGTACAAAAAAAAAAAACATTCAACTACCCTTATAGCCCCTCTCGTCCCACAACTGTGCCCTACACCACTGTAACAGCTGATGGTAATTAATTCTTTGAAGTATGAGATAAATGGCCACCACCTCAAGTAGAACCCTTCCACCAACCCCCCAACAGTATACCTGACCTTTTCCAGGTATAAGAACTCAAGGTCACCCTAACAGGCCAAGGCACTAGGCGGAGCGGAATATCTCCATCTCAGCAGAACTCGCCTCTGGGCTATCAGCAAGATAAAGGCAAGAGCATCTGCCTTCACCCCAGTCTGCAACCCTGGCAAGTCTCATACCCTGAAAATGGCCAAAACAGACAAGGCTCCAGATCAATGTTAAAAACTGCTGACGTGGTGCTAAAGGAGATCCAAAAGCTTACCATCTTTGGACATGACCAGAACACGAGTGTGTGATTACAACACCCACAAGAGCACTGCTCACACGTGAACTCCACTTCAGCAAAAGCCCACTCATCCTAGTTTTAGTCAGGTGAGCCATGTCTGCCACCTTAAGCTGGATCAGGCTGAGCCGTGCACAGGAGGAGGTGGAATTCACCCTGCAAAGGGCCTCATTGCACGCATCCTCATCTAGGATAGGCCCCAACTCCTCCCAATTCACCCTCACCCGATCCAGTCGCGCAGATTCCATTGAAATGATCCACCCATAAATATTTGAGATGCTTCCCCCTCCAGGCCTTGCCAACATCAAGATCCCCCCTCCAAAAAAATGTGGTCACTCTGAAGTTAAGTCAAGGTCTTGAATGAACTTGTAGTACTCTGCAGTGTAACTTATGTTGATGGTGTGATTGTGTAACTAACAACATTGTATGAATGTGAACAAATACTGTTTGATTTAAACAAGTAGACTGACAGTCATTTGTCCACCGCATATGGGTTAAGACACACTGTGGTAGCAACATGGTACTATGAGAAAAGTAGGGCAAACTCCAGGAACCAAGTCGCGCAACTCAAAGTATCGGCACATGTGTGCCCCTGGTAATTAAAATTTTACCAAAAACTCCTCCCAGCTGGCAAACCATCCCTCCATAAACGAGTCCTTAAAGCACCCTAGCCCCTTCTCTTCCCATACCTTGAAAGTCGCATCCAAACCCGATGGTGCAAACAAATGCGTTACCAGATATAGGAGCCAACAATGACATGACACTCAGCTTGTAATGTTGCCAGAACTGCCTCCATATCTTTAAAGTAGAAATCACCAACAGGTTTGAGGTATACTTCATTGGAGAGAACGGGAGTGGCACTATCACCAGAGCCTATGAGCTCAACCCCTTACACGAACCTGTCTCCATCCTCTCCCATATGATATCGGACTCCCTATACCAACCCAGCATCTCTCCACATTGGCCACCCAATAATACAGGAGAAAGTTGGATAATGCCAAGCCCCAGACTGCTGGTCCCTCTAAAAGTACACCCTAGGAATTCTTGGTGTCTTACCCGCCCATATGAAAGAATTCACTAACTTGTCCACCCTTGCAAAGAACGATTCAGCAAGGAAAACAGGATGGCATTGAAACAGAAATAAGAACCTTGGCAGAATATTAATCTTAATCGTCTGGACATAACCTGCCAGGGACAGCAGGAAACTCTCCCACCTCTGCACATCAGACCTCACCATACCCACCATGCTTGTATAATTTAACTTATGAAGCCTAGGCCAATCATGGGGCACTCTGATACCGGAAGCTACATCTGGTAAAACAAAAAGGGCAATAACCCCAGATTGGCTCCCCTCCCCGGGACATTAACCAGAAAATATTCCCTCTTTTCCAGGTATAACTTACAGCCCGAAAAGGAACCAAAGCCTCTCAGTAGCTTCATAAACTTGTCTATAGAGAAGGAGACTACATCAGTTACAAAGAAGAGCAGGTATTCAGCATATAGAGACACCCAATGCTCCAGTCTCCCCCAGCTTATCCCCCATCTCCCGGAAGACCTCAGTGCTATAGCCAGAGGTTCTATGACCAGGGCGAACAGGAGCGGTGACAATGGGCATCCCTGCCTTGTACCCCTGCTCAACGGAAAATACCCTGAGCTCGACGTGCACATGAGCCATGGGGGCCTTATACATCAGCCTCACCTATGAGATAAACCTCTGCCCAAGTCCAAATCTTTCAAGCATCTCAAAAAGGTCCTCCCACTCTACTTGTTGAATGCCTTCCCTGCATCCATGGGTATAATCACCTCTGGCTCAGGTGCCGGAGAAGGGGAAAGGACAACGTTCAGAACCCTCCGTATATTAGCCAACAATTGCCGCCCCTTCACAAAGCCTGTCTGGCCCTCTCCTGTCTGGCCTTCTGCAAATATTGCCGGGACACAGGACTCTAATCGCAGGGCTAGCACCTCAGCCAATAACTTGGCGTCCACATTAAGCAATGAGATGGGCCTGTATGAACCACATTCCAGGTGGTCTTCATCTTGTTTCAAAATTAGGAAGATGGAGGCCTGCAAAAGTGTGTCAGGTAGGGAACCCCAAGCTAAAACGGCGTTAAACATACCTACCATCAATGGCTCTAGCTGGCCCGCAAACTTCTTATAAAACTCCCGGGATACCCAGAAGGACCCAGAACCTTACCCGTTTGCATCAGCCCCATCGCCCTCGGTATCTCCTCCGAGCCTAACAGGGCCTCCAACTCCTTCCTACTCTCCCCCTCTACCATCAGGAAGGGCAACCCGTCCTAGAACTCCGCCACGTCTGACGCTCTCTCCGGGGGCTCTGGCCAAAAAAGATCATAGAAACATAGAAAATAGGTACAGGGGTAGGCCATTCGGACCTTCAAGCCTGCACTACCATTCAATATGATCATGGCTTACCATGCAAGTCTAGTATCCCATTCCCGCTTTTTCTCCATACCCCTTGATCCCTTTAGCCGCAAGGGCCAGGACCAGCTCCCTCTTGAATATTTCCAAAAGACTGGCCCCAACAGCTTTCTGTGGTAGAGAATTCCACAAGTTCACAACTCTGAGAAGAAATTCTTAGGCAGTGACCCCTAGTTCTGGACATCTAGTTCAACATTCTTCCGGCATCTAGCGGGAAGAATGTCCAGTCCCTTCAGGATTTTATGTTTCTATGAGATCACCTCGCATTCTTCTAAACTCCAGTGAGTACAAGCCCAGTCGATCCAGTCTTTTGTCATATGCCAGTCCTGCCATCCCAGGAATTATTCTGGTGAACCTTCGCTGGACACCCTCAATAGCAAGAATGTCCTTCCTCAAACTAGAACACAATCCTCCAGGTGTACCTCACCAAGACCCTGCATAACTGCAGCAAGCCATCCCTACTCCTATACTCAAATCCTCTCGCTATGAAAGCCAGCATGCCATTAGTTTTCCTCACTGCCTGCTGTACCTACATGCCAACCTTCAGCGACTGTTGCACCATGACACAGAGGTCTCGTTGCACTTCCCCTTTTCCGAAACTGCCACCATTCAGCTAATAATCTGTCTTCCTGTTTTTGCCACCAAAGTGGATAACCTCACATTTACCCACATTATATTGCATTTACCAAGTATTTGCCCACTCAGCCAGCCTGTCCAGGTCACCCTGTAACCTCTTTGCATCCTCCTCACAGCACACACTGCCACCTATAGATCCCTATAGAAAGCTTCAAATGCCGCACTGATGTTCCTCGGTGTGGTCACCAAGCTACCACCCCAGTCCCTGATCTGTACAATTTCCCAGGGAGCCACCTGCCACCTCAGCTGGTGCGCCAGCAGACGGCCTGCCTTCTCCCCATGCTCATTGGTATGAGAAGAAACCGAGAAGCAGGTAGAGGCATTGCATGTCATTTACTATAACCCCTTGAGCGCTTCAACTGGTCGTCCCCATGGATATCAGGTCAAACTGCATTTGCAGCTGCTTCCTAGTTGCCAGCAACTCCGGAGTAGGGTCCTTTGAATAGTGACAATCCATTTCCAGGATCGCCCCTACCAACTGCTGTCACTCCACCTTCACCTCCCTGTCTAAATGCGCTTTATTTTATTTTTAAAAATATATTTATTAAAGTTTTTTAACACAATTTTTCTCCCTTACAAACAATAACCCCCCGCCCCCCGTAACAAAAAAACCAACAAAAAAAAAACCGAGAAATCGCGCAGAGCAAGATATATACGAGAAATCGCGCAGAGCAAGATATATACATGGCAAAATGAAACATTTACACAGCTTTGTACACTGGCCCTCACCCGTACATGCCAGTTTCCCCAACCCTTCATGTTATCTCTTGCTCATCCACCCTCCCAGGCAGTCTCCCCCCCCCCCCTCCCCCCCCAAAGGTTGCTGCTGCTGCTAACCGACCTTCCTCTAACGCTCAGCGAGATAGTCTAGGAACGGTTGCCACCGCCTGTAGAACCCCTGCGCAGATCCTCTCAAGGCGAACTTAATGAACCCAGCCATATAATTTATCCAGGCCTCCAGGCTGGGGGGCTTCGCCTCCTTCCACATTAGCAAAATCCTTCGCCGGGCTACTAGGGACGTAAAGGCCAGAATGCGCTCCCGGTTCGTCCACTACTCCAAATATTGCTAGCCCCCAGCTTGGCTTGACCCGGATTTTCACCACCTGAGATATTGCTCCCGCCACTTTAAATGCGCTTTATAAGAGATTACCTCTCCTCTTACCACCAGTTTCAGTGCCTCCCATAGTGTAGAGGGAGTCACCAATTCAATTCTATTAAATCTGATGTATTCCTCAATGGCCACAGACAAATGCTCACAGAACTCCTCCGCTAGTAGTGCCACATCAAGCCCCCATTGTGCCCGCCGGATGGGATCCGTCTTCAGCTCCAGGTCCTCAAATGTGGAACATGGTCAGATTACTATCACCGAATATTATGCTCTTTTGATCTCCGGAAGCAGGGACTTACCAAACAAGAAACAGTCTATCCTTGGACTAGACCTCATGCACATGTGGGAAAAAAATGAAAACTCCTTGTCGTGTGGGTGTAAATCTGCCACGGGTCTGGACCGCCATCTGCTCCAGGAAGGCCTGAAGAATCTTTGCCAGCCCCCCCTCCGGAGGGGGCAGACACTTGGACCTAGACTGATCCATTTTAGGTCCAGCACACAACTGAAGTTCCCTCCCAATAGTAACTAGTGTGTGTATAGGGATATAGGCCAGCAGACTCCTAATAAACATCGCATCATCTCAGTTAGGGGCATATGTATTTACGATGACAACCAAGGTACCTGCGAGAGACCCACTAACCACCATATACCTACCATTAGGATCCACAACAACTGCTTTATTATTATTGGGTAGCAGAGGCAGCAGGCGTTGTCGAACTTCCTTCATTATTATTGGGCAGTGAATGTGGACAAGGTGCGACGTTGGTGGGAAGAAGGGGTAGAGTGGGTTAGGATGGAGGAGGAATCTTGTAAGGGGTCTAGTTTGAGGGCGATGGTGACAGCAGCGTTGCCAATGGCGCCGAATAAGTATTCAGGGAGCCCACTGGTGCAGACCACGGTGAAGATACGGAATCAGCCAAGGAGGCATTTTAGGATGGAAGGGATGTCGCTTCTAACGCCGCTGTGCGAGAATCATGGGTTTGAGCCGGGGGGGATGGTTAGTGTATACAGGAGGTGGAGGAAATTGCAGCTGGTCAAGGTGGGGGATTTGTATTTGGAGCAAGGGTTCGCCAGTCTGGAGGAGCTGAGGGAGAGCTGCCGAGGGGTAGTGAGTTCAGATATCTGCAGTTTAGGGACTTTGCGCAAAAGGTCTGGAAGGGGTTCCCTAGGTTGACGGATACACCCCGATTGGAGCGACTGCTGCTTCCGGATGTGGAAGGGAAGGGAAGAATTGGGGATATATACAAGAGGCTGGGGGAGCATGGAGGTTGAGTGGGTGGTGAAGACCAAGGAGAAATGGGAAGCGGAGTTGGGCGGGGTGAACAAATGGGGAGAATGGTGCGAGGCACTGCAAAGGGTAAACGGGACCTCCTCTTGTGCAAGGATGAGCCTAATACAGTTTAAGGTGGTGCACAGGGTGAATATGACTCGGGCGAGAATGAGTGGGTTCTTCCAGGGGGTAGTAGATGAGTGTGCAAGGTGTGGGCGGGGGCCAGCGAATCACGCGCACATGTTTTGGGGTTGCGAAAAATTGGGAAGATTCTGGGCGGGAGTGTTTGCGGTCTTAGCCAGGGTAGAGGAGGATGAGGTGGCCCCGGACCTTTGGTGGCGATATTTGGGGTTTCAGGGAAGACGGTGCTCATGGAGAGAAGAGAGGCCAATGTCGTGGCCTTCGCCTCTCTGATTGCATGGTAGCGAATTTTGCTGGAGTGGCGGTCGGCATCGCCTCCGGGGGTAGCGGCCTGTTGGGTTACTGTACGACTTCCTGCAGTTAGAGAAGATAAAGTACGAGTTAAGGGGCTCAGCATGGGAGTTTGAGAAAAGGTGGGGGATGTTTGTGACCGTGCTTGAGGAGCTGTTCGCCGCAGGGGGTGGGGGTGAAAAAGGAGAAAAATCTGTAGACTGTCTAGTTGATTGTTGGGAAGTATGTTTCCCGGGGTGTTTATTTGCTATACCCTGTTTTCATACATGTCTGTAACAAAGTACATTTTTTAAAAAAGGATCCACAACAATAATAATAATCTTGATTGCCACAAGTAGGCTTACATTAACACTGCATTTAAGTTACTGTGAAAAGCCCCTCGTCACCGCATTCCGGCACCTGTTTTTGACAGAAGGAGAATTCAGAATATCCAAATGACCTAACAACACGTCTTTTGGGACTTGTGTAAGGAAACGGGAGCACCCGGAGGAAATCCACACAGACATGGGGAGAATGTGCAGACTCCGCACAGACAGTGACCCAAGCCTGGAATCATTCCTGGGACCCTGGTGCTGTGAAGTAACAATGCTAACCACTGTGTTCGTGCTGCCAAACCTGGTAGTCGACAAGGGCACCTGCCATCGAAACCCAAGTGAAATACATGCCCCAATCATCCCCCTCGCAGTCTGATCCCTCACCCTCAAATAGGTCTTCTGCAAAAACACATCAGCATTTAAGTTCTTTAGGTGAGAAAAAACTCTCGAACTTTTCACTGGGCCACCCAATCCCCTTACGTTCCAGGTGACCAACCAAATTGGGGGTCTCCCA
The DNA here is from genome assembly GCF_047496885.1 of Scyliorhinus torazame. Lineage (NCBI taxonomy): Eukaryota > Metazoa > Chordata > Chondrichthyes > Carcharhiniformes > Scyliorhinidae > Scyliorhinus > Scyliorhinus torazame. Next base: position 114,315,483 of record NC_092712.1, on the reverse strand, counting down.
CCCTACCCTCCTTCCGGAATCAGCCATTTCCAGCATCAGGGAGAACTAAATAAATCTTCAAGAGGTACCAGTCAAAGGTCCTTCCAAGATGGCCACCAACTCTAAAGAAAATCCTAGATCAACCATTAGCCAACTAACCCCCCTCCCCCATATCCCACCCAAATCCACAAACTGGAACCAAACCCACGGCACCAGCCCCCTCCTTAATCCAAACACTAAGTACACCAAACCTGGCCAAACCGGTTTAATGCCTGCAGCTCCTTCCCCCACCTCACTCCCGTTCGCCAGCATTATAAACATCTAGCAAGGCAGCACCACCCCCCCCCCCCGCCCTCCCCTCCAACCAGGCCAAAGAAAAAGACGTCAACCTTGCCCCAACCAAAGTTAAACTAGTCCTCATAGCCCCCAAGAACCCCCCCCCCCCCAAGACAGCAACAACTACAAAGAAATCAGAAAGAAAACCCTATACATCACATTCCATTCAGTTAGACCCAAGTTCACGCTGATTAACAAAGTCTTCCGCCTCCTCCGGCAACTCGAAGTAAGAGTCATTGGCCTCATATGTGACCCGCAACCTTGCTGGCTACACCACCCCAAAACAACCTCCCATCTAGTGGAGGGTGGCATTCACCTTCTTAAATGCCTCCCACTTCCTCCCCAACTCTGCCCCATGTCTAGATAGATCCTTAGGAGGCTTCCTGCCCACTTCGTATCGCGGTGCTCCTTGGCCCACTTCAGGATCTTCTCCTTATCCCAAAACTGTGAAATCGAACAATAATCACACGAGGTGGCTCAATCGTTTGGTCGAGGCTTCTCCTGAAGCATCAGGTGGGCCCTGTCCAACATCAGGGGGGGAGGGGCACCGTCACCAGCCATCTTCCAAAACATCTGTGCTTGACATGAGCCGGGATTCGGGCCCTCCATCCCATCTGGCAATCCCATGAATCTGAGACTTATTTTCCAGGTTTTGACGTTTGCCTTCAACCTTTAATGCTCATTGGCCACCAATGCCACCTCAACTTCTATTGATGCAAGCTGCTCATTATGCCTCGTCGGCGCCTCCTCCTCCTCCCTTCAGCACCTCACCATGTTTCTTCACTGCCTCAACGGTTTTATCAAGCTTCACCCAGACAGGGCCCAGTGTCTCCTCAATCAACTTACACAATCTCTTAGAGAACGACTTCCATTGCCTTTCAAAATGCATAGTAAACCCCTTCGCCAGCATGTCCACTGTAATCTGGGCTGCTGATACCTGCATCTCTGCTGTCTCCATTTTTTCCACAGGAGTTATATGAGGCCCCTTGAGTCAACCAAAGAACTGTCCATTTCGGATTTCTTGGCTCCTTTTGCTGCCATCTTTATTTACAAACCACAAGCAGCGAGTATGTTTCTTGTACTGACCAAATGACCACACAGCTAGTATGTTAGTTCAAAAGACAGTTTATTATTAAACGCAAGACTTATCTCTCTGTGCAATGATACACGAGGCTACGCATTAAACTACACCTATCAACGAAGATGACCTTTACTTAACTTCTGGATGACTGGCTCTGTGCAGGTAGATAAGACCTTTATCTGAGTCCCCACGTGTGTCAGCTGGAAATCGTCAGGTTCGTCTCGTCTCTCTCAGATAGCGAACGTGGGTCTTGAACTTGGCTGATCGTTATGCTGCGATTGGTGTGGGCACAGGCCAGACCCAAAAGAGACAGAAATCATGGCTGCATTGTCTTTTAACTGGCTTGAGTTTTCCCTGCCCCTTTTGAGGGCAGTTTCTGGGTCACTGACAATCAATTCCTCAGGGCTCCACCCTCTGATTGGTCACATCCAATCAGGGGCTGCTGCATCACTTTTGGGTTGGGCACTCAGTGGCCAATCCTGGGAGGGCTCCGAGCAGGAGCTCGGTGCCGCCTAGTCTGGAAGATGATGCGATGGACCTGATGGTCCCATTGTTACTTTAATCGCCTTGAGTGACCCATTTGCAGGTGTGAATTCCTGCATACTTCTGGGCTGCCGTTTGCAAAGATACAAGCTGCAGCTTGTCTGTGTCCCAAACCTGGCCACAATTCCCATCATTCTTTGCGGGCAGCCATTTTAGATGGCCACACTTTCCCTTTCCTTTTTGTCATGAATTCAGTGCGGGAATCCTGTAGTACCGAACCAGAATGTTTACCAGACAAAATCTCCCTAATAAACAGGTAAAAAGGTCTTAAAAAATGCAGATCCTCGTTGGAGCTACCAAATGTGCAACCTCCCTCTCACATACCGCCACCGAAGTCCCGAGAGACGATCTAATCAAGATGCTTAAAATAAAGGGATTTAATCAGGTGGATACAAGGAACATAATCCTAAAATTGGTGCTGATTAATTCAGAAGTAAAATTAGGAAACAATGTTTCCACACAGAGTTGAGGAAAATTGCTCCTCCTAAAGAGGGTATGGATGGATTGAGTCAATCAAAATTTTTAAGACTGAATTTGATAGATTTTTGTTAGACAAGAGATATGAAGAAAAGCCTGGTAGATAGCATTAAAGGACATATCAGCAATGGCCAAACTGAAAGGAGGACAAACTTGAGAAACTAAATGACCAACTACTATGTTGTTAATCATAATACTTCTAAACTTTAATTTTACAAAAGTACATGCATTTACAAATAATTACTAACTACACGACTGAACTAGTTTTGGAATAAAAACAAGCTCAATCTTGTACCAGTGACTAGTAATAAATTATTATCCATCAAATGGATTACATTCATGAATGGAAGAGCCTGAAGACTGATTATTACAAGCTAATTGTGAGGAGGAGAGGAAGAAGGAATGTGTCATCTGATACTCTGATGGTTTCTGAAGAATGTTTCGTCAACAATCCAGAATTTCAATATACCAACTTAGACTTACTTGCCCTTTTCGTGTAAAACAACATCCTAAGACACTTAACATAGAAATTATAAAGCAAAATATGACTCCAAGCCACATAAGGAGATATATGGTAGATGACCAAATTTGGTCAAAGGGTCAGATTTAAGGAATGAAAAGGAAAGAGAGAGGATGGAGGGGCTCAGGGAGGGATTTCAGAATTTGGGGTTTAGAGAGCAAAGGTCAGAGCCACTGACAGTGGAACAATTCAATTCAGGGATGCTCACCAGGACATTAGGGGAGCGCAGATATTTTGGGAGGATTGCAGTTGGAAGACAATGCCGAGAAAGGGAGGATCCAGGGCATGGAAGGATTTGAAAACAAGCATGAAAATCGGGACATTATTTAACCTGAGCTAGCGTAGATCAGCAAACACAGAATTGATAAGTCTGAGTTCACTGCCCTCTTATCCTACCTACATTTCTCTGTACATGTAAACTTCCCAAAACATATTCATTTGAAAAAATATGTATTTTATCCCAAACTTAAACAGGATTGGGTTGGAAAAACCACCTACAAACACAATCATTACACATAGTTTGTAACATTTTTCCCCTTAAAGGCCCCCCCCCCGCCCCCCCGGCGACTAACAGATCTTTGAAAATGGATAGGAACGGGTGCCACCGCTAACTCTAACCTTCTCCAGGCTCAAATATTCATGCAGGTTCCCCACCCACCTTCTGTGGTGTTGCCGAGCGCCAGTTCAGAAAAATCCTTCACTGGGCAATCAGAGAGGCAAAGGCCACCACATCGGTCTCCTTCCCATGCTGCAGTCCCAGCAGCTCTGAGAGGCACGGTGCTATTTCGGACCCCCCACCTCCAACAGAGCCTTGAACACTGCTTCCCAAAAGCCCTCCAGTTTCTCTGACCCCCAGAATATATACACTCACACTCACACTCACAGATCTGTGCTTGGGCGGGTGGACACAGTGTATGAGTCCTGCTAAATGGGGTCAGTACCGACTCCCAACCCAACTTAGTTTCCGTACCCGATTCCAAATCTTTATTGATGACACCACCGCCAGACTATTAATTATTTCCCTGGGGCAAATGGAAGCGCGGTCGTTACCTTAGCCCTTAAACGCGACTCCCTAATGTCCTCCTCCACCTGCACCCATTCCGACCACCCCCTGCGCCCATCATTGTCTCACCGTCTCCACATTAGCTTCCCAGTAGCAGTGCAGCAGATTTGAAAGCGCTAACCACCCCACTCTCCTCTTCCTCTGCAAAAGGGCTCTGCTGACTCTTGGTGTTTTGCCTGCCCACACAAACACGGACACCAATCTATCTACCGTTTGAAAAAAGGCCTTAGGGAGAAAGATTGGGAGAGACTGAAGATAAACCAGAACCTAGGCAACATGTTCATCTTAATGGCCTGCACGCTCCCTGCCAATGACTCCAAGGTGTCCCATTTCCTCCCCCTTAACCCCCTCCACCAGTCCCATTAAGTTCCACCTGTGCATAATTACCCAATCATGCACAACCTGAATCCCCATATACCGGAACCTAACCTTAGCAACCCCAAATGGTAAAGCTCTAAGACTCATACTCGTCCCCAAGTCATTCACTGGGAAGACCTCTCTTTCCCACATTCAATTTGTACCCAGAGAAAGCCCCAAATTTCTCCTACAAGTACATAATTCTTCCCATACTCTCCAATAGGTCCATCACATAGAGAAGTAAGTCATCGATTTACAACGACACCCTATGCTCCTCCCCCACCCCCCACAATCCCCCGATGACCGGAATGCAAACAATAGTGGCTAATAAGGGCACCCCTGCCTCATTCCCCGATGCAGCCTAAACTCCTTTGAATCCATCCCATTCTTTCGCACACTCGCCGTGTGGGGATGTATAGAGTAAGCGTACCAATGCCAAAATGTCGACCAAACCCAAACTTCTGCAAGGCTTCAAATAAATACCTCCACTCAACTCAGTCAAAGGCCTTCTCCGCATCCAGTGACACTATCACCTGCAGCGGCCCGGTACTGGGGCGCGCAGGGGAGGGGGGAGGTCATTCTGCTCCTTCAGAAGCTCCCTGTTTGGGTCCGCTGAAAACCTATGGTCAACCTCCACAATACCCTCCAGTAACCTCTACCTCTCCTTATCTCTATGGGCCTTAAAATAAATCATCCCCCGAATCACTGCTTTCGATACCTCCCAAAATGTAGCCACAGAGACTTCCTTATTATGATTAAATTTCACGTAATTCTTCATGGCCAATAGCACCTTATCGCACAACCCATTATCCATGAGTAACCACGAATCAAGTCTCCACTCTGGTCTCTGTCTCCAGCCTGCCTCAAGCATCATATCTGCATAGTGCGGAACGTGATCTGAAAAAACTATGCCAGCACAATGGGCAGGGCCGGGCACAACAGACGGGGCCGGGGGGCACAACAGGCGGGGCCAGGGAAGGGCACAACAGGCGGGGCCGGGGGGGGGAGGCACAACAGGTAGGGCCAGGGGGACCGTAATTGGGGGGGGGGGCCATGGGAGGGGCCACGACGGTAAGGGCCAGGGGCGCCGCCAGGAGAGGGGCCACGGGAAGGGCCAGGGCGCCGCCATGGGAAGGGCCAGGGGCGCTGCTACAGGAAGGGCCAGGGGCGCCGCTACAGGAAGGGCCAGGGGCGCCGCCACAGGAAGGGCCAGGGGCGCCGCCACAGGAAGGGCCAGGGGCGCCGCCACGGGAGGGGCCAGGTGGGCTGCAAAGGGAGGAGCCATGTGGGCCGCAATGGGAGGGGCCAAGGGGGCCGCAATGGGAGGGGCCAAGGGGGCCGCAACGGGAGTCGCAATGGGAGGGTCGCAACTGGAGGGGCCAGGGGTTGCAACGGGTGTGGTGGGGGGTGCGGTGGAGGATAAGGGCTGGTTTAGCTCAGCAGTCTAGACAGCTGGTTTGGAGTACAGAACAAGGCCAGCAGTGTGGGTTCAATTCACATACCGGCGTCCCCGAACAGACGCCGGAATGTGGCGACTAGGGGCTTTTCACAGTAACTTCATACTTGTGACAAGATTATTATTATACGGTGCGGGAGTTGGTCGTTATTTCCTTTATATGTTCATGTAAATCTGGTGTCTGGAGCAGTCAGAGATCTCAGGAAAACACAAATTATTGGTTAATTCATTTATGTTTGGTCTCCGGGGTCTGTGGAGCTAGAACTGAACTTGCACTCCCAGGGTGTCGTAACAACAGTGTCAATACCTAATGTTACTCAGGAGTTTCATAGATTTCATAGAATTTACAGTGCAGAAGGAGGCCATTCGGCCCATCGAGTCTGCACCGGCTCTTGGAAAGAGCACCCTACCCAAGGTCAACACCGCCACCCTATCCCCATAACCCAGTAACCCCACCCAACACTAAGGGCAATTTTGGACACTAAGGGCAATTTATCATGGCCAATCCACCTAACCCGCACATCTTTGGACTGTGGGAGGAAACCGGAGCACCCGGAGGAAACCCACGCACACACGGGGAGGATGTGCAGACTCCGCACAGACAGTGACCCAAGCCGGAATCGAACCTGGGACCCTGGAGCTGTGAAGCAATTGTGCTATCCACAAGGCTACCGTGCTTCCCCTCAATTCTATCTTCTATCGAGTTAATTCTATCTTTTTCTGCGAAGTATTACTCAGAGGTTTGCAATTTATTTCCTACTGGATAGTCAGAGGCTTTTCCCCAGGGTAGAGGGGTCAATTACTAGGGGGCATAGGTTTAAGGTGAGAGGGGCAAAGTTTAGAGTAGATGTACGAGGCAAGTTTTTTACGCAGAGGGTAGTGGGTGCCTGGAACTCACTACCGGAGGAGGTAGTGGAGGCAGGGACGATAGGGACATTTAAGGGGCATCTTGACAAATATATGAATAGGATGGGAATAGAAGGATACGGACCCAGGAAGTGTAGAAGATTGTAGTTTAGTCGGGCAGTATGGTCGGCACGGGCTTGGAGGGCCGAAGGGCCTGTTCCTGTGCTGTACATTTCTTTGTTCTTTGTTTGTTTGTTTGGATGGTTCCAATTGCAGGACAATGCCCCAACAGTCGTTTGCACTTAAGACCAGAAGACATAGGAGCAGAATTAGGCCACTAGTCCCATCGAGTCTGCTCTGCCATTTAAACATGGCTGATATTTTTCTCATCCCCATTCTCCTGCCTTCTCCCCACAACCCCGATCCCCTTATTGATCAAGAACCTATCCATCTCTGTCTTAAAGACACTCTTCAAAAAACGACCCTCTTATGGATTGACCTGATTAATACAACAGTACTTCATCCGATGCCCATGTCTATGTATTTGCATTGTGTACCTTGTGTTGCCCTATTATGTATTTTCTTTTTATTTTCTTTTATTTTCATGCACTTAATGATCTGTTTGATCATTACTTTTCACTGTACCTCAGTACACATGACAATAAACAAATCCAATCCAAACTCAGTGATTTGGCCTCCACAGCCTTCTGCGGCGAAGAGTTCCACAGATTCATCACCCTCTGGCTGAAGAAATTCCTCCTCATCTGTTTTGAAGGATCGTCCCTTTAATCTGAGATTGTTGTCCGCAGAAAATGCGCGGGGCACAGTGGTTAGTACTGCTGCGTACCAGCAGCAACCCAGGGGGAAGGGGGGGGGGGGGGGGGGAGGTTAGTTTAGTTTAGGTCAAAGATAAAGGGGTTTTGTTACTTGTGTATTGTTAAAAATTTCTGTATTGTTATTGTTGCGTTTGCTTTGTAAGAGGGGAAAAATTGTTGTTTGGGAAAAAAATTTCAATAAACCATTTTTTAAAAAAAGTACTGCTGCGTACAGCGCTGAGGACCCGGGTTCGATCCCGGCCCCTTGTCTGTGTGGAGTTTGCACATTCTCCCCGGGTCTGCATGGACAAGCCAAAGATGTGCAGGTTAGGTGGATTGGCCTCAATAAATTGCTCCTTAATTGGGAAAAAAATAATTGCATACTCTGAATTGAAAAACAGAAAATGCTGGATAAACTCAGCATCTCTGACAGCATCTAACTTTGTTTCTCTCCAGAATGCTGCCAGATCTGCTGAGTTTATCCAGCATTTTCTGTTTTTATTTCAGATTTCCAGTATTTTGCCTTTATTTGAGTGATTTAAACATCTTGGACAGCTGCTGTACAATCCTTACAGGGGGGGGGCTTCCAGACAGAGGGTCCCCCAGCGGATCTTTGGAGTACGATGCACTGAAGGTCAGTAGTTACAAGCTATAATATCGCAATAAGACAGATGTCCATCACGTACCGGAGGAGGAATTCAAATTAGGAAAAGCAGCTATTGAGAAGCATCAGCTGGAGACAAGGTATAGGAGTATAAATTCACCTCCAGGGTTTGATGGCTATTCGGTTTACATTTCAGAGCGACCAACAGCTGCTGCTAAAATTGCATACCTGGACCTGATAGATTTATTATTCAATGGGGTATGGTGTGCACTCATTCTCTGGTAATGCTCTCAGAATTTTGGTTCATTCATTTTTCTTCATCCTTACCAAAACATTCATTCATGTTTATATCACGTTCAAGATCAACTGTTTCAACATCATGCTTGATGGCCTCTGGAGTGTCATAAAATATGAACTTAGACTTATCATGAACTTCCTGTTCTGTACAGCATTCTGTTCCACTTGGTTTAGCTCAGTGGGCTAGACAGCTAGTTTGTGATGTGGAACAAGGCCAGCAGCGTGGGTTCAATTCCTGTACCAGCTTACCCGAACAGGCGCCGGAATGTGGCGACTAGGGGCTTTTCATAGTAACTTCATACTTGTGACAATAAAATATTATTATTATTGCCTCCCTTTTTACCTAATTGGCTACATAATGCCCAATACAATTAATTCAAAATCCATATCTATAAATTCAACCATGGCATTATTCCTGGTTTAGCTCTAGGTCTATCTGAAGCTCTTGTTTTTCAACTCCCTTGCTCAACGCTTCTCTCTGCCACCTTCAGAGAGAAAGCCTTTATCCATGCTAGCCCATTCACTATGGAAGTCTTTCCTTAAATTCTTCTAAGTTGGCCAACGTACAATGGATTATACGGAGCTAAAAAGCCCTATGTTCAGATTTCTGGTGTGTCAGTCTGTCCAGTGAGGAGAGGATTGAGTTGAGTTCAAGTCTCTAAATAGCCATAGTCTAGGTCAACACATAAGAAAGTGACAATAATGCAAGGAAAGTTAAAAAACATAGTTTTCTCCTTATTCCAATGTTAAATTATGCCTCACATTTAAACAATGTCAGCCATTTGTAAGTTACTCTTATCTAATGATAATAGTAAATTATAGTAGCAATGTCACCAGAGACCTACCTTCTACAGCTCTATGGCTCTGGAATTCAAAATGTTGCAGTGCCTCAATGGGCTCTTGTGTGTCTTGATCCCACAAAAGTGTTCTTAAAGGAGGCTGTCCTTTGATTGATCTCTCCAGGAAGGCTGAAACATGCTTACTTATAGTTTCTTCTGCAGCCGCTGTCGTCTTAACCACTTCTGACAATACTTTCAAGAGTCTCTCATTGGTCTTTTGTAAACTATTTCAATATAAGTTTAAAAAATTTAGTACAGGAGTATTTTAAGGTACAAAATTAACAATTGTATCAGATGGAAATGTCAAATATTATGTGATATTTTACCTGGTTTCTAAACTGAAATTAAATACAACTTGTACTTGTGCAATGTCTTTAACGTGTTAAAAAATTTCAAGGTACTTCAACAGAGCATGTAAGACAACATCTGACACCAAGCCAACTTCAGACAGGTGACAAAAAGCTTTGTCAAATAAGCCATGAAGAAACTGGAGCATGAACAAGGCCAGCGTTGCAGAAACATAGATTTCTCATCGGGTTGTAAGGCTAGAGGAAGTTACAGATAAAGGAGAACATTGCATGGAGAGTTTGAACAAAACAATAAGAATTTTCAACCCAATGTGTTACTGGGCTGAGAGCCGACATAGCGAACAGAGTTGAAAAGTGGGCAGGACTTACTGAGAGTTAGGATGCAAGCAGCAAAATTTGGGATAAGTCCAAGTTTATGGAGGGTGGAGGATGGGTTGCCAGCCAGGAGATAATTGGAATTATGGAGCCTAGAGGCTACAAAGACATGGATGAGGATCTTAACAGCAGAAGCTCGGAGGTTGGGGTAGTGATAGTAGTTAGGTGAAGTAGAGAGTCTTCATGATGGAGACTGTATGGGTTTGGAAGTTCAGCGTCAAATAGAAAACTGTGGTTGCCAAGTCTGGATCAATCTTAGACACTGGCCGGGTTGAAAGATGAAATCAGTGGCTATGGAAGTGTGTTTGCAGCTGAATCCAAAGACAATGGCTTTAATTTTGACAATATGCATTTCGAGGAAGACTGAATGCGAGATAAGCTGTTTAGTAACAGAGATAGCAACAAGTTGGAAGTAGTAGTGGTGATGAAGAGCAGGATGACATCATGTTGAGTTTTCAATGATTTTCTAAGCAGCAAGGAAGTGAAAAACAGAAATGGATCAAGGATAGCATGTATCATGATAAAGATGCAGGGTGAGAAAATAAGCTATTGCATCAGATTCTGTCAACAGTTGGACAGGCAAGATTGGAACAATTGGAACAAGGTGGGATAGCCTCACTAAATTAGACAACGGAGGAGAAACTTTGAAGAAGGATAGGGTTGTTAATATGCAATATCGAAGTTAAAGCAATGGGGTCTTTGAGGGAGAAGTCTGGTTTGGTGGCCAAGAAGAAAGAATGCAGTTGTCTTAGGTAATTCAAGCAACCACTACTCTTCAGTTTCATATCATGTATTATTAACAAATTGTACTCGAAAATATACTTAAAACATCCTCCAAAGATCCTATAATTAATGGATTTATCAATGTGCATTTTTAGAAAATCATTTTTTTTTTTTAAATCAAGGACTTACACAATGAATCTTAAAATTCAAGTCAGGAAAGAAAAATACAAATAATGCTCAGTTAATTCATGCTATTAAAATATTCAAACTTGAAAAGAAAATTGGTACATCATTCTAACCTTTGTTCTGTGAGGTCACCTTCATTTGCTTCTTCAGATTTTTCTTCATTTGATGGTATGCTGTTGGCCTCACCAGAATACTCTTGGGATTTGCGCTGGGCCTCTGATTCACTCTGTGCCAAGTTGCGAATTGGTAACAAGTTAACAAATGATAAAAATCCTGTCATTTTACTTTTAAAATGTTCTTCCCCGGATGTAGAGCTTAATTTACTTTTAAAAACTCAGGACGAAAGCAATTTTACATGTCTAATTTATCAGCTCCAAGGTATGCTGATACATATAGCAAACACCATGATCTTAAGTACTTCTTTTCAATTTGAATTGCAAAGTTAAGATCTATGCATTACATTTGGCCTGGCAAAACAAACAGCGTACAGGTAAATCCCTCTTGGATGTTGCTATGACAACAAAAGGCTTCAGCAATTAATGCTGTAAATGATGCCACACCTATAGCTGTTGGAACCAATAAGTGCAGCCGTCCAACAAATGTGATATAGTTTATTAACAAATCAATACAAGTAAAATTTAATTAGAGGCAATAATTAAAAATTACGCCAAACTGCAGGAACAATCCTACACAAGTACAAGCTCAATTTACCGTCTCTGTCTGTGTACTTCTGTTGTGGATTCCCTGAACGAGTCCTTCCTTTCCAGTTGCAAACATTCTTTCATCTTCCAATAACAGTTTCTCATTACAAACAGAATCATTCTGTTATTTAAAAAAAAAAATCCTTCCAATTGTAAATCAAATTTGTAAACATTAAATTGTTAATTTATAAGATAACATGCAACACACAAAAGTAACATTCTAATGTAGAATTATATTGATCCAGTAAAATGTTGTGGATTCAAAACCAGAAATAGGGTCAAAAGGGAAAGAAATGTATCTAAAAGTGATGATCTATTTTAGCATTTGCTGAGTTTGGGAAAGTGTGGTTGTCAAGAGGAGATTTTATGAAGCGTTCAAAATTGTGAGGGGTCTCAACAGAGTGGAGAGACAGAAACTGTTCCCATTGGTGTGAGGTCGGGAACCAGAGGACACCAATTGATTGACAAAAGAACCAAATGCAACATGGGGAAAACTTATATGCAGCGAATGTCAAGATCTGGAATGCATTTGAGAACATGGTGGAGGCAGAGAAAAGCAGGGTTTTCAAAAGGAGATTGGATAGGTACCTGAAGCAAAATAGTTTACAGGGCTGCAAGGAAACAGCTGAGGCATGGGATTAGCTGATTTGCTTCTGCAGCGAGCTGGCATGGACATAATAGGTTGAATGGCTTTCCTTTGTACTGAAATCATTCCATGATTCTATGAAATTGCTGTCTTGGGTGCAGGAAGTGCACCCAATTGTAGCTCCTCACAGACTGCATGGATAGGTTGGAGCAGCAGTTGGATGGATTTAGGAGTATGAAGCTGGCGGAAAGCGTCATAGACAGGAGTTTTAGTGATGTGGTGACACCGAAGGTGCAGGCAGATAGGTGGGTGACCACGAGAAGGGGCAGACAGTCAGTGCAGGAATCCCCTGTGGTTGCCCCCCTCTCTAAAAAGTATACCGTTTTGGGGCCTGTTGAGGGGCCTATCAGGGGATAACAGCAGCAGCAGTCAGGGCAGTGGCACCATGGCTGGCTCTGTTGTTAAGCAGGGAGGGACAAAGAGCACTAGAGCAATAGTTATAGGGGACTCTATAGTAAGGGGCACAGATAGGTGCTTCTGTGGACATGAAAGAGACTCCAGGATGGCATGTTGCCTCCCTGGTGCCAGGGTCCAGGATGTTTCTGAATGGACAGAAAGCATTCTGAAGGGAGAGGGTGAACAGCTAGAGGTCGTGGTACATGTTGGTACTAACGACATAGGTAGGAAGAGTGAAAAGGTCCTGCAGCAGCAGTTTAGGGAGTTAGGTAGAAAGTTAAAAAGCAGAACTTCTAGGGTTATAATCTCAGGATTACTCCCTGTGCCACATGCCAGTGAGGCTCAAAAGAAGAAGATAGTACAACTCAACACGTGGCTAAACAACTGGTGTAGGAGGGAGGGTTTCAGATATCTGGACCATTGGGATCTCTTCCGGGCAGTTGGGACCTGTACAAGGAGGACAGGTTGCAAACTGGAGGCGCATAAATATTCTGGCCGAGAGGTTTGCTAGTGTCACATGGGTGGATTCAAACTAGTTTGGCAGGGGGGTGGGGACCAAAGCAAAGGTGAATTAACTGAAGGAGAACTAGAGAGTAGGGCCAGTAAGACTCAGAGGAAGAGCAGGCAGAGTGTGGTTGCTGATCAAAGACGGTCTGGTAAACCAAAGTGCGTTTGTTTCAATGCGAGAAGTGTTACAAGTAAGGCAGATGAACTTAAGAGCTTGGATTGGTACTTGGAACTATGATGTTGTTGCCATTACAGATACTTGGTTAAGGGAAGGACAGGATTGGCAGCTTAACGGTCCAGGATACAGATGTTTCAGGGTGGGATAGAGGGGGCTGTAGAAGGAGTGGGGGAGTTGCACTACTAGTTAAGGAGAATATCACAGCTGTACTGCGGGAGGACACTTTGGAGGGCTCATACAGGGAGGCAATACGGGTGGAGCTCAGGAATAGAAAGGATGTAGTCACAATGTTGGGGGTTTACTGGCCTCCCAACAGCCAGCGGGAGATAGAGGACAGATATGTAGGCAGATTTTGGCAAGGTGTAAAAGTCACAGGGTTGCAGTGGTGGGTGATTTTAACTTCCCCTATACTGACTGGGACTCACTTAGTGCTAGGGGTGTGGATGGGACAGAGTTTGTAAGAAGCATCCAGGAGGACTTCTTGAAACAGTATGTAATCATCTTACATTAACACTGCAATGAAGTTACTGTGAAAATTCCCTAGTCGCCACACTCCGGCGCTTGTTCGGGTATACTGAGGGAGAATTCATAATGTCCAATTCACCTAACAGCACGTCTTTCTGGACTTGTGGAAGGAAACCAGAGCACTCGGAGGAAATCCACGCAGACAAGGGGAGAACGCGCAGACTACGCACAGAAAGTGATCCAAGCCAGAATCGAATCTGGGACCCTGGCGCTGTGACGCAATAGTGCTAACCATTGTGGCTACCATGCCACCCACTAGATAGTCCAACTAGGAAAGGGGCCATACTGGACCTGGTATTGGGGAATGAGGCCGACCAGGTCGTGTTTCAGTAGGGGAGCAGTTCGGTAACAGTGACCACAATTCAGTAAGCTTTAAGGTATTGATGGATAAAGATAGTCCTCAGGTGAAGGTGCTAAATTGGGAGATGGCCTATTACAACAATATTAGGCAGGAACTGAAGAATGTAGATTGGGGGCAGTGTTTGAGGACAAATCAACATCTGGCCCGTGGGAGGCTTTCAAGTGAATAGGAATTGAGGGCCAGACCATTCCTGTAAGGATGAAGAAGTATGGCTAGTTTCGGGAACTTTGGATAATGAGAGACATTGTGAGCAGAGTCAAAAGGAAACATTTGTCACGGCTAGGAGGTTGGGAACACACAAAGAAAGTGTGGAATACAAGGAAAGTAGAAAGAAACGGAAGCAAGGAGTCAAGAGGGCTAAAAGAGATCACGAAAAGTCATTGGCCGGCAGGATTAAGGAAAATCCCAAGTCTTTTAATACATATATAAAGAGCAAGAGGGTAGCCAGGGAGAGGGTTGGCCCACTCAAGGACAGGGGGATCTATGCGTGGAGTCAGAAGAAATCTGCAAGGAATTAAATGAATACTCTGCGTCACGAAATTCACGAAAAGAGAAGGATTTGGTGGATGATGAGTCTGGGGAAGGGGGTGTAGATAGTTTGGGTCATGGTGAGATCAAAAAGGAGGAGGTATTGGGGGTCTTGAAAAACATTAAGGTAGACAAGTCCCCAGGGCCTGATGGGATATACCCCAGAATACTGAGATAGGCAAGGGAGGAAATTGCTGGGATCTTGTGAGAAATCTTTATATCCTCACTGGCTACAGGGGAGGTCTAGAGGATTGGAGAATAGCCAATATCGTTCCGTTGTTTAAGAACAGTAGCAAGGATAATCCAGGTAATTACAGGCTGGTGAGCCTTACATCAGTGGTAAGGAAATTATTGGAGGATTCTTCGAGTCAGGATTTACTCCCACTTGGAAATAAGTGGACGTATTAATGAGAGGCAGCATAGTTTTGTGAAGGGGAGGTCATGTCTCACTAACTTGATCAAGTTTTTTGAGGAAGTGACGAAGACGATTGATGAGGGTAGGGCAGTGGATGTTGTCTACATGGACTTCAGTAAGACCTTTGGCAAGGTCCCTCACGGCAGACGTGTACAGAAGCTACAAGTGCGGCCTAACTAAGGTTCTATAAAGCTGCAACATGACTTGCCAATTTTTAAATTCAATGCCCCGGCTGACGAAGGCAAGCATGGTGTATGCCTTCTTAACTACCTTCTCCACCTGAGTGCCACTTTCATTGAAGTGATCAGAGGTAAGCTGGCAAGATGAATACAGAACTGGCTCAGTCATAAAAGACAGAGGGTAGCAGTGGAAGGGTGCGTGTCTGAATGGAGGACTGTGACTAGTGCCGTTCCTCAGGGATCAGTGCTGTGACCCTTGCTGTTTGTAATATATATATATATATATATATATATATATGATTTGGAAGAACATGTAACTGGTTTGATTTGTATGTTTGCAAAGGTCGGTGGAATTATGGATAGCGATGAAGACCATCAGAGGATACAGCAGGATATAGATCGGTTGGAGACTTGGGCGGAGAGATGGCAGATGAGAGTTTAATCTGGACAAATGTGAGGTAATGCATTTTGGAAGGTCTAATACAGATGGGAAGTAGAACATAGAACGATACAGCGCAGTACAGGCCCTTCGGCCCACGATGTTGCACCGAAACAAAAGCTATCTAACCTACACTATGCCATTATCATCCATATGCTTATCCAATAAACTTTTAAATGCCCTCAATGTTGGTGAGTTCACTACTGTTGCAGGTAGGGCATTCCACGGCCTCACCACTCTTTGCGTAAAGAACCTCCCTCTTACCTCTGTCCTATATCTATTACCCCTCAGTTTAAAGCTATGTCCCCTCGTGCCATCCATTTCCATCCGCGGGAGAAGGCTCTCACTGTCCACCCTATCTAACCCCCTGATCATTTTGTATGCCTCTATTAAGTCTCCTCTTAGCCTTCTTCTCTCCAACGAAAACAACCTCAAGTCCATCAGCCTTTCCTCATAAGATTTTCCCTCCATACCAGGCAACATCCTGGTAAATCTCCTCTGCACCCGCTCCAAAGCCTCCACGTCCTTCCTATAATGCGGTGACCAGAACTGTACGCAATACTCCAAATGCGGCCGTACCAGAGTTCTGTACAGCTGCAACATGACCTCCTGACTCCGGAACTCAATCCCTCTACCAATAAAGGCCAACACTCCATAGGCCTTCTTCACAACCCTATCAACCTGGGTGGCAACTTTCAGGGATCTATGTACATGGACACCTAGATCCCTCTGCTCATCCACACTTCCAAGAACTTTACCATTAGCCAAATATTCCACATTCCTGTTATTCCTTCCAAAGTGAATCACCTCACACTTCTCTACATCAAACTCCATTTGCCACCTCTCAGCCCAGCTCTGCAGCTTATCTATGTCCCTCTGTAACCTGCTACATCCTTCCACACTGTCGACAACACCACCGACTTTAGTATCGTCTGCAAATTTACTCACCCACCCTTCTGCGCCCTCCTCTAGGTCATTGATAAAAATGACAAACAGCAACGGCCCCAGAACAGGTCCTTGTGGTACGCCACTTGTAACTGAACTCCATTCTGAACATTTCCCATCAACCACCACCCTCTGTCTTCTTTCAGCTAGCCAATTTCTGATCCACATCTCTAAATCACCCTCAATCCCCAGCCTCCGTATTTTCTGCAATAGCCTACCGTGGGGAACCTTATCAAACGCTTTACTGAAATCCATATACACATCAACTGCTCTACCCACGTCTACCTGTTCAGTCACCTTCTCAAAGAACTCAATAAGGTTTGTGAGGCATGACGTACCCTTCACAAAGCCATGCTGACTATCCCTGATCATATTATTCCTATCTAGATGATTATAAATCTTGTCTCTTATAATCCCCTCCAAGACTTTACCCACTACAGACGTGAGGCTCACCGGTCTATAGTTGCCGGGGTTGTCTCTACTCCCCTTTTTGAACAAAGGGATCGCATTTGCTATCCTCCAGTCCTCTGGCACTATTCCTGTAGCCAATGATGACTTAAAAATCAAAGCCAAAGGTCCAGCAATCTCTTCCCTGGCCTCCCAGAGAATCCTAGGATAAATCCCATCAGGCCCCGGGGACTTATCTATTTTCAGCCTGTCCAGAATTGCCAATACCTCTTCCCTACGTACCTCAATGCCATCTATTCTAATAGCCTGGGTCTCAGCATTCTCCTCCACAACATTATCTTTTTCCTGATTGAATACTGACAAAAAATATTCATTTAGTATCTCGCCTATCTCTTCAGACTCCACACACAACTTCCCATCCCTGTCCTTGACTGGCCCTACTCTTACCCTAGTCATTCGCTTATTCCTGACATACCTATAGAAAGCTTTTGGGTTTTCCTTGATCCTACCTGCCAAATACTTCTCATGTCCCCTCCTTGCTCGTCTTAGCTCTCTCTTTAGATCCTTCCTCGCTACCTTGTAACTATCCATCGCCCCAACTGAAACTTCACACCTCATCTTCACATAGGCCTCCTTCTTCCACTTAACAAGAGATTCCACTTCTTTGGTAAACCACGGTTCCCTCGCTCTACGCCTTCCTCCCTGCCTGACCGGTACATACCTATCAAGAACACGCAGCAGCTGTTCCTTGAACAAGCTCCACTTATCCAGTGTGCCCAACACTTGCAGCCTACTTCTCCAACCTATCCCCCCAAGTCACGTCTAATGGCATCATAATTGCCCTTCCCCAGCTATAACTCTTGCCCTGCGGTGTATACTTATCCCTTTCCATCACTAACGTAAACGTCACCGAATTGTGTTCACTGTCCCCAAAGTGCTCTCCTACCTCCAAATCCAACACCTGGCCTAGTTCATTACCCAAAACCAAATCCAACGTGGCCTCGCCTCTTGTTGGCCTGTCAACATATTGTGTCAGGAAACCCTCCTGCACACATTGTACAAAAAACGACCCATCTAATGTACTCGAACTATATCTCTTCCAGTCAATATTTGGAAAGTTAAAGTCTCCCATAATAACTACCCTGTTACTTTCGCTCTTATCCAGGATCATCCTCGCCATCCTTTCCTCTACATCCCTAGAACTATTTGGAGGCCTATAGAAAACTCCCAACAGGGTGACCTCTCCTTTCCTGTTTCTAACCTCAGCCCATACTACCTCGGAAGATGAGTCCCCATCTAGCATCCTCTCCGCCACCGTAATACTGCTCTTGACTCGCAGCGCCACACCTCCCCCTCTTTTGCCTCCTTCTCTGAGCTTACTAAAACACCTAAACCCCGGAACCTGCAACATCCATTCCTGTCCCTGCTCTATCCATGTCTCCGAAATGGCCACAACATCGAAGTCCCAGGTACCAACCCATGCTGCCAGTTCCCCTACCTTATTTCGTATACTCCTGGCATTGAAGTAGACACACTTCAAACCACCTACCTGAACACTGGCCCCCTCCTGTGACGTCAAATCTGTGCTCCTGACCTCTATACTCTCATTCTCCCGTACCCTAAAACTACAATCCAGGTTCCCATGCCCCTGCTGCATTAGTTTAAACCCCCCCAAAGAGCACTAACAAATCTCCCCCCCAGGATATTTGTGCCCCTCAGGTTCAGATGTAGACCATCCTGTCTGTAGAGGTCCCATCTTCCCCAGAAAGAGCCCATAATCCAAAAATCTGAATCCCTCCCGCCTGCACCATCCCTGTAGCCACGTGTTTAATTGCTCTCTCTCCCTATTCCCCATCTCATTATCACGTGGCACGGGCAACAACCCAGAGATAACAACTCTGTTTGTTCTAGTTCTGAGCTTCCATCCTAGCTCCCTGAAAGCCTGCCTGACATCCTTGTCCCCTTTCCTACCTATGTCGTTAGTGCCAATGTGGACCACGACTTGGGGCTGCTCCCCCTCCCTTAAGGACCCGGAAAACACGATCTGAGACATCACGTACCCTTGCACCTGGGAGGCAACATACCAAACGCGAGTCTCTCTCGCTCCCACAAAATCTCCTATCTGTGCCCCTGACTATCGAGTCCCCAATTACTAAAGCTCTGCTCCTCTCCCCCCTTCCCTTCTGAGCAACAGGGACAGACGCCGTGCCAGAGGCCTGTACCCCATGGCTTACCCCTGGTAAGTCCCCCCCCCACACAAGTATCCAAAGCGGTATACTTGTTTCTCAGGGGAACGACTGCAGGGGATCCCTGCACTGACTGCTTCTTCCCAGTCCCTCTTACAGTTACCCATCTATCTCCAATCTTTGGTGTAACTAATTCCCTGAAGCTGCTATCTATGACCCCCTCTGCCTCCCGAATGATCCGAAGTTCTTCCAACTCCAGCTCCAGTTCCCTAACTCGGTCTTGGAGGAGCTGGAGATGGCTGCACTTCCTGCAGGTAAAATCAGCAGGGACACTAACAGCATCCCTCACCTCAAACATCCTGCAGGAGGAACATTGCACTCCCTTCCCTGCCATCCCTCTAACTTTCAACCAAGATCAGGCTAACAAATACATTTTTAAAAAAATAATAATACAATATGGTACTTACCTCACACCAATGGGTTTTATTATTAGGTTAGAGGAGGAGGGCGGGTGGGAGACACTACACGTGTAGTGTCTCGGGTTTCCTCTCCACCAGAATTTATTGGTGAGGGGAGGGGAGTATACAGTAAATGGCAGAACACTTAAGAGTATTGATAGGCAGAGGGATCTATGTGTGCAGGTTCACAGATCAATGAAAGTGGCACCCAGGTGGAGAAGGTAGTTAAGAAAGCATACAACATATTTGCCTTCATCGGCCAGGGCATTGAATTTAAAATTTGGCAAGTCATGTTGCAGCTTTATAGAACCTTAGTTAGGCCACAGTTGGAATATAGTGTTCAATTCTGGTCACCACTCTACCAGAAGAATGTGGAGGCTTTGGAGGGGGTACAGAAAAGATTTACCAGGATGTTGCCTAGTATGGAGGACATTAGCCAAAAGGAGAGGTTGGAGAAACTTGGTTTGTTCCCTTGCGCAGTGGTTAGCACTGCTGCCTCATGACACCAAGGTCCCAGGTTCGATCCCAGCTCTGGGTCACTGTCCGTGTGGAGTTTGCACATTCTCCCAGTGTTTGCATGGGTTGTGCCCCCACAACCCAAAGATGTACAGGGCAGGTGGATTGGCCACGCTAAATTGCCCCTTAATAGGAAAAAATGAAATGGGTACTCTAAATTTATTTTTTAAAACGTGGGTTTGTTTTCACTGGAACAACGGAGGTTGAGTGGCGACCTGATAGACGTCTACAAGATAATGAGGGGTATGGACAGAGTGGATCGTCAGAAGCTTTTTCCCCAGGGTGTAAGAGTCAATTACTATGGGGATTAGGTTTAAAGTGCGAGGGGCAAGGTTTAAAGGAGATGTACTAGGCAGGTTTTTTTTATACACAGAGGGTGGTGGGAGCCTGGAACACGCTGCCGGGGGAGGTAGTGGAAGCAGATACGATAGCAACTATTAAGGGGCGTCTTGACAAATACACGAATAGGATGGGAATAGAGAGATATGGTCCTCGGAAGGGTAGGGGATTTTAGTTCAGACGGGCAGCATGCTCGGAGCAGGTTTAGAGGTCTGAACATGGTCGGTGCAGGTTTGGAGGTGTGGTGGGGGTGCAGTGGAGGATACAGTGTGGGGGTTGGTCGTTATTTCCTTTATATGTTTATCTTTTAATCTTGCTTTGTTCTTTGTTCATTTAGAGTAAAGAGGTAATGAGCAGTTGACACATTAGATATGGATCTACATGGAAATGTCATGGGAGAGAAAACAGGTATGAATTTGTTCTGGGCAAATCATGTTGAACTAACTTTCTTGAGTTTTTCTGATGAGGAAATAGAGAGTTATTGAGGATAATGCTGTTGCTGTGGTGTTCATAAGACTTCCAAAAGTCATTTGCTAAACTGATGCGCAACAGACTGGAGTAAAATTGGAGCACATGGAATTAAAATGACAGGAGCAACATGGATACGAAATTGGCTGAGTGACAGGTGTAGTAACCTAGCAAGGCCTACATTTGGGCCTGATTAAAATTGGGTTTTTAAATTAAACAATTGGGCACTTTAAATCAAGCCACAGACACGCCAGCACACACCATGGACATTCAAACTGGCCTCGTTCAAATACACAACCAACAGACAAGTTGTCAGAACATGTCTGGACCTAGCCCATCAATCAACAATCAGATCTTCACACGCTATTGACATGCACAGGTCTATTGCCAGTCGTCCAGATCGGGCCAGCTATTTTGTCACCCAGAGTTTCTGCTGTTACCTTATATGGGAACAGGTTATGTGCGGCCCACACCACCAGAGATGAACACCTGGGGCGGGCTCAGGTGGCCTTTCAAATGAATATCAACCTGACCACTGGGTGCTGAGACCCCCCTCCGAGGCATCATTGGCAGAAAGCCAGAGAAAATGGCAAAAGGGCGTGAAGGGAGGGGGATTAAAACAGGCACCCAACGCACATCAGCAGTGAAGTCTCCACGCAGAGGCGTGACCAGAGACGACTGACCAGAGAAGGAAGGAACAGCATACGAGAACCACCTTTGCGACGACGAACCTGTGGGGCTCACGGATCAGATCCACGACCTACCAAGCCATCCTTATGGATAGTATAAACCAATCTTGGGTACCTCTAGATTATATTTGCGAATAGTAGATGGGTAAATTGTGAGTTAAATAAATAATGTTGAACTTGAATCTGTGATTTGTTCTCCTCATTAGTAAAGGTAAAACCTTTGAGTAAGTGAACTGGTCAAAAGTATCTGAGGTTTTACAGATACAACATAGGAAACCAAGAACAGTGGTGAACAATTGTTTTTCAGACTGGAAGAAGGTTTATAATGGAGTTCCCCATGGATCAGTGTGAGCACCATTGATCTTCATGATATATATTCATGGCCTCGACCTGGTTGTACAGGACAGAATTTCATAATTTGCAGATAATACAAAACTCGCAACTATTATGAACCATGAGGAGGATGGTGCAAAACTTCAAAAGGAAATAGTTTGGTGGACTGGGCAAACAAGTGGCAGATTAAATTAAACTATGAATTGATTCATTTTGCTTTCATAAAGGGTGCAATTTTAAAGGTGGTGCAGAGGCAGAAAGACCTGGGTATTCTTTGCAAAACATTTATAAGGTTTTGATAATTCGACTAATTTTTAGAATCTGTAATATCTATGGATTTTATTCTGTAACCACAGTTTAAAATTAAATGGTTCAGTTTTAACTTATTGGGCAATTAAAAATCAAGATAGTTGGGGAAACGGGAAAAGCAGTCATGTGTGAAGAAACACATTGTTTCATGACAGAGCTCATTTGAGTCTTGAGCTGAAGCTGTCTTAATGGGCAAAATACAACTAGATGTTTGTTTTTAAATCAGTTTGAAGGAATAGCTAAAGCAGCCTGAACTTATGATGACACTATGTTTAAAAAAAACATTTATTGCTTTAATTGATCTGTACCAGAGAGGAGACCTTTATTCTCTGATATTTTGATAAAGAGTGGTTTTGACTTGTTGACTTTAATACATTAGGGCGGCACGGTGGCGCAGTGCCTCACAGTGCCGAGGACCCAAGTTCGATCCCGGTCTCAGGTTACTGTCCATGTCGAGTTTGCGCATTCTCCCCATATCTGCGTGGGTCCATCCCCACAACCCAAAAATGTGCAGTGTAGATGGATTGACCACTCTAAATTGTTGTTTAATTGGGAAAAAAAAAATTGGATACTCTAAAAAAAAAAATTTATCACCTTTAGTGTGGGGTTAGGGTTAAGATATGTTGACAAAGGACTTCCGGTGGCGCCCTCGAGGAAGCAGGTCGCAGGTCGGATCGCTCCCGCCCGCGATGGGCAAACGGACCTGTTTCAAAGGATTTTGTCAGGACCTGGCGACCTGAATCGGTGGAGGAGACGAAGGGAAGAGGTTTTCCCCCCGGGGTCTGGACAGTTGGACCAGAAGTGGTCGAGTGGAGCGGCAAGGATCGAAGCGGGAGCAGTGGGGACCCCAGACCGGGCGGCGAAGCATGGCGGACGGCAGGGACCAGGGAGCGGAGGCTCACTGGCCAAGGGAGCAACAGATGGAGTTTTTCAGGAATTGCTTCACTGAACTGAAGAGGGACACGTTGGACCCTATGAGGGCGGTAATGGACCTAATGGCCGAGGCGCAGGCGGTCCAAGAGAAGGCGCACAGGGGGGTCGAGGTGAAGCTCTCCAGCCAGGCGGACACGGTAACGGAGCTGGAGCACGAGGTGGAGGAGCTGAACTCCCGCCAGAGGAGGATGCAGGAGCAGCTTGAAGAGCTGGGATGCCTCAGCTGAGGATAAAAGATCCAGTATGAAAATTACAGGGTTATGACTAAAATGAATGGCAATAGGTGAACTACTCCTTCAGAGGACCAGCACAGGCAGAATGGGCTGAGAGCAGATAAACAGAAAAACTATGAATTAAGCTTTTACAGAATTTAGGTTGGAAAGTGTAGCCATGTAAAATGGCTGCGTTCCGATTAATCTGGCCAAAACCCAGTTTAAAACAGCTAACCCAAAAGACTGCTGGGAAAAGCAGCCAAGTAGACACAAGCAGGCAGCTGCAGACAGTTTCGCATATTTGGCTCTGGGAAGGTAGCCCAGATCGATACTCAGGGCTATCAACAGCCCATCAACCCAGGTATTTGCAGTTGCATTCAGGACTGTTTGCAGCCCATCTATTCAGACATCCACAGCTAAATCGGCTATCCCCGGGAACAATTGCAACATATTAGCAATTGAATACCGGGCCAGACCTGTCAGCGCCTGCAGTGGCCGAAACAAAGACAGGTGAGCGACCAGCCCCCAATCGAGGAATCGCCTCACCATTGGACACATCGACCCCAGAGATTGGGGACAGATCCAATCACTTGGGACTCAGGGTCAAGGGCCGCCCCGGGAGGCGGGAAGCCCCTGGGCCCTATAAAAGTGAAGGTCCAAGTTCAGATCTCTCTCTCTCTCATCTTCGCCTGCTCGAGACCTTCGCAAGAACAGCAACCGACAACAGTAAGTTTGAATCCAGCGATCGCTATCCGGTAGAGACACCTAGCCACCGACCTGTAGCAGCCTTTTGAATCCCGCGGGCCAGATCTGATTGGAAAAGCCATTCGTTTCCCTGACCTGGTGGGCTCTTCCTAAGTTAAGTATTGACCAGTAGTGATAGGTTTATTATATAGGAAGTAGTATTAGGGTATTAATATTGCTTGTTGTATATAATAAATGACCGTTGCTTTAATCCTTACTAAGCGGTGTGCTGTATTATTAACCATAACCTGAACTTGAACCACGTGGCGGTATCATGAAGATACCTGGCGACTCATGAGCAAAGGTGACGTAATCAGAGCAAATAGACTAAGGTTAAAAAGAGCAACAGAAGAAACAATCTAAGCAGGAATCAGTATGGTTAGAATAGAAATATGTGCGAACCCTGCTGCTGGAGATGGGTACAATTTCTCGTAAAACCGTTAAAGTTCAAAAGGTGGTGAAAATGCTAGATGAAATGCCATCGCGATCATCTGTGAAAGGTCATTATGAAGATAAAGCATATAAAACAGTTCTAAGATGGAATCAGTTCTAGAGAATGATGAGCTTTGGATCTTGATGTTTTTGTTGAGCTTAGTTGGAGTAATACAGAGAAACTAGAAAATGAAGGTAGGAGGAATTGAAGGGTAAACTGAGAGGTCAGGATTATGCTTGCAAATATTCAGCAAGCATTCATCCAATTTGTTTGATACACCTCCACCACTGTCCAACCCTCACAATACAAACTGAATTACAAGCGTAAAGTTTGGACTCTCAACTGTTACCAGCTGTTCTCCCACCCTCCTGATTTGATTTGATCCTGTAAGAGATTTTAACTAATTTTTACAAAATTTCTCAAAGCATCATTGCTAACAGGTCCACTGCATATTTTCAACATTTTAGATGCCCCACATTCAGATCTCACATTCTTTTAGACTCAGTTTAACACATATTATTACTGCATGTTCAAATTCATGTTTACAAACTAGATACATACTTATGTCAAATTATTCTCACCTCTGCAAGCTGTCCTTTCAGGTTTTCCACCTCAGCCAATAACTGCTCTTGTTCTTCATGTAGCCGCTCCAGTTGTTGCATGTGGAACTGTCGTAAAGCTTCTACTGATTGTTGATGTTCTTGATCCTGTCGAACAAGCTCCTGCCTCATGTCTTCAAGTCTTTCCTGGAAGGTTAGAAAGAGATGAAGCCACAATTTATTTTCGGTCTTCTAAAGATTCTATTTGAAAATCACACTGCATGTGTATGGTTTCTTTTCCATAAATTCTATTTTTGTATATTCTTCAGATTCAGTTTTTCTTGAAAATCTATTAACAGA
Organism: Scyliorhinus torazame; assembly: GCF_047496885.1. Taxonomy (NCBI): domain Eukaryota; kingdom Metazoa; phylum Chordata; class Chondrichthyes; order Carcharhiniformes; family Scyliorhinidae; genus Scyliorhinus; species Scyliorhinus torazame. Next base: position 114,289,931 of record NC_092712.1, on the reverse strand, counting down.
AAGTATACAAGGTTGAAAATAATATGTACTGTCGCAGGAACTCAGATGTTTCCAATTGTATACAGGAGTACTTTTTGACGACTTCTGGTGGCGGCCATTTCGCACATTTCGTAGCTCCTGCTCAAAGTGGTTTTGTTTGTCCTTTTCCACAGATACTTTGGTGGGAAAAGGTGTAGAATTGGTTGAGGAAAGTTAAACTCCACTGGTGGTGTTGATGTATGGATCCATGGACCAGGCGTGGGTCGAAAATGAAAGAGCTGTTGGAGCAAAAAATTCTTTGTGCACCGCAGGTGAAGATGGCAGAGGTAAAGGGTTGGCCTTACCAGCCCAACCGGGCAGCTGGTGGGCTTCTTAAATGATACGTTTAGCCAGCAGAAGAGGGAAGCCCAGAAGGACCTGGCCAAGGTGGTGGAACCGCTAAAAGCGGGATCGATCGGGTGGTGCAGAGGCTGGAGACCCAGGACCAGGCAATCCAGAAAGTGGAGGCGGCGCTGGGGGAGCACGAGGAGCAGCTTACCTCATTGCCGAGATCGGGATGATGCAGGAGACCAGAAGGGGCTAAAGGAAAAGGTGGAGGATCTGGAGAACCACTTCCAGCAACAAAACCAGAATTATGCGGATGCCAGAGGGCATCGAGGGAGCGGACGCTGTCTCATATGTAGCCACGGTGCTGGAGCAGTTGATGGGGGAGTGGACGTTCAACCGGCCCCTGGAGGCCGACCAGGCGTGTAGGGCGCTGATGAGGAAACCACAGGCGAACAAGTCGCCGAGGGCGATGGCGGAGCGGCTCCACCAATTCCTCGACAAGGAGAAGATTTTGCGGTGGGCCAGGCAGACCAGGAGGTGCACGTAGAAAGATAGTGAGCTCCGGGTGTACCAGGACCTGGGAGTGGAACTGGCGAAGAGGAGGGTCGGGTTCAATCGAGTGAAGGCTGCCCCCTTTAAGAGGGGGGTGATGTTTGGGAAGCTGTACTCGGCATGCCTCAGGGTGACATATAACGACCAAGAGCATTATTTTGGGACCCCAGAGGAGACAATGGAGTTTCTAAAAGAACAAAGGATGAGCAGGAGAGGACATTGAACTGTGGAGGAAATGTAAGAAGATGTTGGTTCTCTCTGCCTTTTTGCTTTTGGTTTGGGGGTTAGGGGAGAACCTCTCTTCTTGGAGATGTTTTATTTGGTTCTATGGCGGGATGTTTGGTGAATGTGGAGGGGGAGTGCACCTTTTTCTTATTCCATTGTTGTTTGCGCTATGAAGGTATGCATGCGGGGGGGGGGGGGGTTGTAAGTGGTGAAATCAATGGGGAGGCTAGCTGGATCGGCTAGTTAACGGGAGCGCAGTGGGGGGTGAGCAATAGAGGGGGATGAGAGTGTTATTTTGTTTAAAGGAAAGCTTGGGGGGGGGGGGGGGGGAGGCGGCTGACAAAAGTGTGATTATTGTGGCATAGCAAGAAAGGAGGTGGTGGTGGTGGACATCTGAGGATGTGCCTGGATGGTTGCGTGACACGGGACATGGGCCGGGAGCTGACCTAAGACGGGATATGGTTGATCGATTGGGGATGGGAGTGGGAAGCCCCCTGTCAGGCTGGTCACGTGGAACGCGAGACGGCTGCATGGGCCAGTCAAACGGCCGTGCGTGTTCATGCATCTGAGGAGCTTGAAGGCGGACGTGGCCTTTTTGCAACAAACACACTTGGAAGTTTGGGGACCAGACTAGGCTAAGGAAAGGGTAGGTAGGACGGATTAGATATGAAGACACGGGGGGGTGACGGTGCTGATAAATAAGCAGATGGCGTTTGAGGTGGGGAATATAGTGGCAGATTCGGGAGGAAGGTTCGTGATGGTATGTGGGAAGCTGGAGGTGATGCCAATGGTCTTGGTGAATGTCTATACCCCAAACTGGGACGATGTTGAGTTCATGAGGCGGGTGCTAGGAAAGGTCTCGGACTTGCATCGGTTCATTATGGGGGGGGCACTGTTTTGTGGGTTACCGGTGGGGGTTTGATGTGGGGTTTCGGCGGTGGCGATGAGCAGGGATCAAGCTGTTTGGGGACCTGTTTGTGGGGGGAAGCTTTTCGAGTTTAGACGAACAGGAGAAGGAGTATGAGCTGCCCAGTGGGAATAGGTTCCAGTACTCACAGGTGCGGGATTATGTTGGAAAGCAGGTGCCGTCCTTTGCGAGCTGCCGCCCCCGGGGCTTCAGGATAAGATGATATAGAAAGCAGTAGTGTGTGAGGGTAAGGTATCCGAGATTTACAAGGAGCAAATGGACTGGGAGGGAGCCCCGATAGAGGACATCAAATGGAAGTGGGAGGAGGAACTTTGGGGGGGGGGGGGGGTTTGAGAGAGGAGAGCTGAAGAGGGTAAATGCATCTTCGTCCTTGCTAGCCTTAGTCTTGTTGATAGAATCATAGAATTTACAATGCAGAAGGAGGCCATTCGATCCATCGATGCTGCACTGGCACTTGGAAATAGCATCCTACCCAAGCCCATACCGCCACCCTATCTCCGTAACCCAGTAACCCCACTTAACCTTTCTGCACACCAAGGGCAAGTTAGCATGGCCAATCCATCTAACCTGCACATCTTTGAACTCTGGGAGGAAACCGGAGCACCTGGAGGAAACCCATGCAGACACGGGGAGAACATGCAGACTCCGCACAGTGGCCCAAGCCAGGAATCGAATCTGCGAACCTGGAGCTGAGAAGCAACTGTGCTAACCACTGTGTTAGTTTAAGGTTATTCACGGAGTGCACATGATGGTAGCCAGGATGCGCAGATTCTTTGAGGGTGTGGAGGACAGTTGTGGCCGGTGCACGGGGAGGCCTGCGAACCATGTTTACATGTTTTGCGCATTTCCGAAGCTGAAGGGGCTCTGGTAGGGATTCGCGGACGTAATGCCTGAGGTGCTGAAGGTGGCCCCGAGTCCAGAAGTGGCGATATTTGATGTGTAGGAAGACCCGGGAGTCCAGGGGGCGAGAGAGGCTGACGTCTTGGCCTTTGCCTCCCTGGTAGCCCGGAGATGGATTTTTGCTGGAGTGGAGTGATTCGGGACCACCGAAGCTGGGGGTGTGGGTGAGCAACCTGGCAGAGTTCCTAAGACTGGAGAAAATCAAGTTCGCCTTAAGAGGGTCAGTTGATGGACTTGGAAGCCGTTCATCGACTTCTTCAAGGGAAATTGAGGTGTCAGTGGGGAGCTGGGGTGGAATAAAGGGGTTAAAGTGGGGAAGGCAGGATGGGTGGAGGGGGACGGCAGGGAAGTTGGGACATTTGGATAGTTATTTATTTGTTATGAGATTTCTGTTTGTTCTTACTCTTCTGTTGGTTTGTGTTTAATGTACATACAAATGATGTAATTAAAATATTTTTTTTTAAAAAGGAGTACTTTCAGTGCCGAAACAACTCAAATGCTCGAAAGGCTGAGTGGCCCTCCTGCTCCTATTTTTATGTTTCCTGAAACAACTCCATTTAGCCAAGCAATGAAAGGACTCACGCGCCATTGCAAGTTCTAGTGAGCGGTCCTTTTGTATATAATTTTGGCTAGAGTGTTTAAAAAAAAAAAAATCATGGGCGGGATTCTCCCCTACCTGGCCGGCCGGCGCGAGTCCGCACATGCGCGGGAGCGTCAGCGGCTGCTGACGTCATGCCCGCGGGGGGGGTCTATTCCACGACGGCCATGGTAAATGCTGTGGCCGAGGCGGAGTGCCCCCACGGCACAGGCCCGCCTGCCGATCGGTGGGCTCGATCGCGGGCCAGGCCACCATGGGGGCACCCCCCGGGGCCAGATCGTCCCGCACCCCCCCCCCCCCCCAAGAGCCCGCCCGCGCCGCCAGGTCCCGCCGGTAAGAGAGGTGGTTTGCTCCTCGCCGGCGGGACAGGCAGTCCAGCAGCGGGACTTCGGCCCATCGCGGGCCGGATAATCGCCGGGCGGACGACGACCCACCGACCGGCGCGATTCCCGCCCCTGCCGAATATCCGGTGCCGGAGAATTCGGCTACCAGCGGGGGCGGGATTCACGCCAGCCCCCGGCGATTCTCCGACCCGGCCGGGGGGGGGGGTGCGGGAGAATCCCGCTCCTCAGAACTGCCTTTCGTTAGACTACAAACTTAAATATTTAATAGCAAGTTTCAAAAAAAGATTTTCCAAACTTAATCAGAAGTGCAGAGACCTGGCTCAACATTATTTCAAATGGCTAATTTGAGGTTACTGGTGGTTCTGCGTTATGCTTATTGCAACCCAAAATAAAGGCATGTCAATACCAAAATAAGTGTTATGCCTTTCATCGATTAAAGTGAAACAAAGTTAAGCTGGCTACTTTCTGAAGGCAATCGCAATGCACTGGTGCAGTGAATAGAAACATAGAATTTACAGTGCAGGAGGCCATTCGGCCCATCGAGTCTGCACCGGCTCTTGGAAAGAGCACCCTACCCAAGCCCACACCTCCTCCCTATACCCATAACCCAGTAACCTCACCCAACACCAAGGGCAATTTTGAACACTAAGGGCAATTTAGCATGGCCAATCCACCTAACCTGCACATCTTTGGACTGTGGGAGGAAACCGGAGCACCCGGCGGAAACCCACGCAGACACGGGGAGAACATGCAGACTCCGCACAGACAGTGACCCAAGCCGGGAATCGAACCTGGGACCCTGGAGCTGTGAAGCAATTGTGCTAACCACTATGCTACCGTGCTGCCCTAATAGGTAACGAATCTTCCATTATCATAGTGAAAACTTTATCTGCAGCAACAACAAAAAAGGCACACTAATGTCTTATTGATTATTTAAAATAAAATCATATAGATCTTAAAAACAGAATCAATTTACTGACTAAATAAGTGATGCCATCAATGAATGAGGTATCATGTGAACATATGTAAATAGGTCCACATAGGCAAACCGTGACACAATGAGCCTTTCTCACTTAATATCCTAAAATATGGCCCGAATGAAAGGATGGCTGATTTTTTAAAAATTGACTCTGGTACAGTTTCTGGTTTAACATTTCTGAAGTTGAGATTAAGATACTTTGATAGGGTCCTGGATCTCATCTGGCTATAACATACATGGATGTGCTCGAAAGCAACTTCTTATCTGGATTACCATGCAGTTCTGGTCCCCCACTTAAGGATATGGGATGTGGGAGTCTTTTAAGGAGCAGTTGATGGGAATGCAGGACAGGCATGTGCCGGTAAAAAGGAAGGACAAGGAAGGCAGGATTCGGGAACCATGGATGACCAGGGAAATTGAGAATCTTGTCAAAAAGAAAAAAGATGCATATGTGAGGTACAGGCAACTAAAAACAGATAAAGCACTTGAGGAATACAAGGAAAGTAGAAACGAGCTCAAGCAAGGAGTTAGGAGGACAAAAAGGTGTCACAAAATGTCCTTGGCAAACAGGATTAAGGAGAATCCCAAGGTATTTTATACGTAAATTAGGAAGAAGAGGGTAGCTAGAGAAAGAGTTGGTCCACTCACGGACAAAGGAGGGAAATTATGTGTAGAACCAGAGGAAGTAGGTGAGGTCCTTAATGAATATTTTGCATCGGTATTCACAAAGGAGGGACAAGTTGATTGGTGGTGTCTGAGGGGGATGTGTAAACACTTTAGAACAGGTCGTTATTACGAGGGAGGAAGTGTTAAGTGTGTTAAAAAGCATTAAGGTAGACAAATTGCCAGGGCCAGATGGCATCTATTCCAGATTGATGAGGAAGGCAAGAGAAGAAATAGCTGGGCCTCTGACAGAAATCTTTATGATCTCATTGGCCACAGGTGAGATCCCAGAGGATTGGAGGATATCCAATGTTGTACCGTTATTTAAGAAGGGTTGCAAGGATAATCAGGATAATTATAGGCCAGTGAGCTTGATAACAGTGATAGCAAAATTTTTGGAAAAGATTCTCAGAGATGAGATCTATGCACATTTGGAAGTGAATGGTCTTATTAGCGACAGATGGCATGGTTTTGTACGAGGGAGGTCATGTCTCACTAATTTGATTGAGTGTTTTGAGGAGGTGACAAAAATGATTGACGAGGGAAGGTCTGTGGATGTTGTCTACATGGACTTTAGTAAAGCATTTGACAAGGTCCCTCATGGTAGGCTGGTGCAAAATATTAGATCACATGGGGTCAGGGGTGAACTAGTTGGATGGATCCAGAACTGGCTTGGCCATAGAAGACAGAGGTTAACAGTGGAAGGGTGTTTTTCCGAATGAAGGTCTGTAACTAGTGGTATTCTGCAGGGATCAGTACTGGGACCTCTGCTCTTTGTAATATATATAAATGACTTGGAAGAAAATGCAGCGGGCCTGATTAGCAAGTTTGTGGATGATACTAAGATTGAAGATGGTCAGAGAATACAACAGGATATAGATAGGGTGCAAAATTGGCAGAGAAATGGCAGATGGAATTTAACCTGGACAAATGCGAGGTGATGCATTTTGGGAGATCTAATTCAGGTGGAAGCTATAAAATAAATAGCAGAACCATCAGGAGCATAGAGACACAGATCTGGGCGTGCAAGTCCACAGATCCTTAAAAGTGGCAGCACAGGTGGAAATGGTGGTAAAGAAAGCATATGGCATGCTTGCTTTCATAGGATGGGGTGTCAAGTATAAAAGCTCAAAAATTATGTTACAATTATATAGAACGTTGGTGAGGCGACATTTGGAATACTGTATCCAATTCTGGTCACCGCACTACCAGAAGGACGTGGAGGCTTTGGAGAGAGCACAGAAAAGGTTTACCAGGATGTTGCCTGGTATGGAGGGTATTAGCTATGAGGAGAGATTGAATAAACTGGAATTGTTCTCCCGAGAGAGACATAGGCTGAGGGGCGACCTGATAGAAGTTTATACAACTATTAGGGGTATAGATAGGGTGAACAGTTGGAAGCTTTTTCCCAGGGCGGAATTGACAATTACAAGGGGGCACAAGTTCAAGGTGAGGGGGGAAAAGGTTCAGTGGAGATGTGCGGAGGAAGTTTTTTTTACAGAGGGTGGTGGTAGCCTGGAATGCACTGCCAAGTGAGGTGTTTGAGGCAGATACGTTAGCGACCTTTAAGACCTATCTGGATAGGCACATATGAACAGATGGGGTATAGAAGGATACAGGCGGTTGGTCTAGATAGGGCACGTGATCGGCGTAGGCTTGGAGGGCCAAAGGACCTGTTCCTGTGCTGTATTTTCTTTGATATAATTGCATCAGCAGTTCAGAGAAGGCTCACTCGATTGGGATAAAGGGATTATTTTATGATGAAAGTTTGAGCTTTATATCCATGAAGTTCAGAAGAATGAGGAGTGATCTTATTGAAACATATATGATCCTGAGGGAACTTGGTAAGGTGGAGGCTGAGAGGATATGCTCCCTGGTCGGGAAGTCTAGAACCAGTGGACATGGTTTAAAAATTAGCGGTCTCCCATTTAAGATTTAGCGAAGTAGAATATTTCTCTCAGGGTTGTTAGCCTGTGGAATTCTCTTCTCCAGAGAACAATGGAGGCCGAGAGCTGGGTCATTAAATATTTCAAAGTTGAGTTAGATAAGACTTTTGATCAGCCAGGGGGTCAGAGTTTATTTGGGCAGAGGAAGAGCAACAAGAAATGGAGCCGGAGCCACAATCAGTTCAGCTATTATCTTATTGAATGGTGGAGCAGATTCGAGGGACCCAAAGACCTGCAGCTGCTCCTAACTTTTTTTCCTGTTGTGTGCACTTCAAGATTTTCATTATTTATTCCACAGAAATGGGAACTCACCTGTGCAATTTCTTGTTTCCCTAATTCAGTAGCTTCTATTTTACATTCATTGTTCATTTCTTTCAGACTGGAATTATCTTTAGCATAAGAATCCTTGAATAGTTCCTCGTCAGCTTTCAAAACCTCCTCCTGCAAAACAGCTTCTGAAACCACATCAGCTGTTTCCAATTTACATACAGACTTGTAATTTTGCAACTGCCTTTGAATAGTTAGAATTTCAGCATCTTTTTGTTTCGAAGATCTCCGAAGTTCCTCTTTTTCTTCAGAAAACAAATTTTCGAAACTTTGTCTGTCTTCATCAAACTGACACTGTAGATCTTGTTTAAGAATCTCCAACCTTTCGTCTTTTTCTTTCTCACATTCTTCATCACTTATTTTACATGGAGTAGGTTCTTTTTTCAGGTCCCTTGTCACCCTAGCCATCTCAGTCTGTTGAGCAAACTGTACAGACATCTGTACAATTACCTGTTACAATGCAGATAAAAAAAACATTGGACTAAAAAATGAATTTAGAAGTACACTCGTCAAAATTTAAATCAATTCAATGTTTATATCATTTCAGAGCAACCATTTTAATGGCACATCAATGACAAAAGTCTAAAGTAGCCCAATGTCAGCTATGAATAATTATTTTAGACTTTGACTGTGGTTGTCATGAGAGAGTTATGAGGCATGGGAAAGTATAAGTAGGTGGTAGTGGGAATAACGATTCCACTTCAAAATCAACCCCTCCAATACATGACATATTACCAGCTTTAATAAATCTGTTATGCTATATTTTTGTTAAACTTTAGTATTAAACAAGATCATACCTTAGCTATTTCTTTCTGCATGCGTTCTTCATATTGCTTCTCCAGAAGATATATAACATGACTAGATTTACTTTTTTGCTCTTCAGTATCTTGCAATACAATCGTTTGAAGAACTTCATTTAAGACTCTCGAAGTAGGCTCCCCCCCAGCAAACTCCTCTCCAAATATTTCCACTTTCCCCTCAACCTATTTAAAAAAATGCTGTTACATAAGCTGTACAAGTCTTTTGGAAAATCGCCACGCCAAAAATATAATACTTTTTGAGGAACTATTCTAAGAATAAATTCAAATTGGTTCAATTTACAAACTGACAGTCTGATGAATTAATGTTGGACAATTAAAAGCAGCACTTAGGCCTGCTCCGCCGTACGATAAGATCATGGTTGATCTGACTATGACCTCAACTCCACTTTCCTGTTTTTCTGCTGTAAATCACTGACTCCTTTGATGATCAAAAACCTATCTAACTCAGCCTTAAATGTATTCAAAGACCTAGCCTCCACTGCTTTCTGGGGAAGGGAATTCCACAGACTAACCTTAGAAAGACCTCAAATTTTTGAATTATGCCCCCTAATTCTTGACCCGCCACAAGGGATAACATCCTCAGCATCCACCCAGTTAATCCCCTTCAGGAACTTATCCAAGTACTTCACATCTACAGGTTCCCCTTTATCCATGTTACTTGTTATTTCCTCAAAGAACCCTAATATATTAGCTAAGCACGATTTCCCTTTCGTAAAACTATGTTGAATATACCTGATTATGCTGATTTTCTAAATGTCCCACTTTTACCTCCTCAATAATGGATTCTAGTATTTTCCCTAGGACATAGGAATTAAGAGCAGAAGTCGGCAATTCAGCCCTTCGAGCCTGCTGCGCCATTCAATCAGATCATGGCTGATTTCTTCCTGGACTCAAAATTACCTCCCATCCATTCCCCATCATCAGAAATATATCTATCTCCTTCTTGAAACCATTTAATGACTCCGACTCGACTGCAGTATGGGGCAGAGAGTTCCACAAATACAGGTGTTAGATTAACTGGTTTGTAGTTTCTTGCTTTCTGTCTCCCTCCTTCCTTGAATAGAGGCACCACATTAGCAATTTTCCAATCTGCTGGGACCTGTCCAAAAGCTAGGGAATTTGGCCAGGTCAAACCAATGAGTCCACTATATCTACGAACATTTATTTTAAGACCCTAGGATTCAGGCCATCAGGCATTTCTAAATCTTTAGTTAAAATAGTTTTCCTAGTACTTTTTCCTCCCGAGTGAGTGATTGTTTTAGTTCGCTTTTATCTATTGACTTTCCAACATTCTTGGGATTTTTTTTCTAGTCAAGACTGACACAAAATATTTGTTCAAACTTCTGCCATTTCCTTGTTTTCCATTATTAATTCATGAGTCTCATCCTCTCAGGGACCAACACTCACTTTAGTTACTCTTTTCTTTTTAAATACTTGTATTACTATCTGAAACTCTTACTATCTGTTTTTATATTTCTTGCTAGCTGCCTCTCATATTCCAATTTTGCCCTCATTTTATTTTAAAGTAATTCTTTGCAGGTTTTTTTAATATCTGTCCAATCTTCTGACTTCCCACCAATCTTCAGTATTGCGCACTTTTTCTTTCAATTTGAACTATCCTTAACTTTCTTAGTCAGCCATGGCTGGTGCATCCTTCTCATGAGTCTTTCAATGGAACATATGGCAAGTGAGTGGGAAAAGAATGAACAAATAAAGGAATACTACTAGTTTAGATAAACCGTCTGTTTTGGGGCAATTTTTGGTTTCTAAACAAACGGTCCGACAGAGAAAGTGGAGTTTGGTCGTGGGATGTCGACGCCGACATCGAAGAGACGTGGAGGAGGGAAATCGTAAGCTCCAAGCCGACTAAAGATTCTGCAACGGTGGCGGGGAAAGCAGCCGCGCCCATCACCCTGAATATGATCGTGGGTGTAATGGTGAATGGATTGGAGATGTTCAGTGGGGAGATGGATAGCAATTCAAGAGACAGGGCCAAGAAAAGAGTGTGCCATTTAAAGACATGGTAGGGGAGGCTTTGGGCCCGATAACGCAGCAGCTTGGTAAGACGGTTAAGGCAGTAGGCGAGCAGGTTGAGAAGTTGGAAGGTGTGGAGAAGGCCTTGTCTCAGCCCGAGGAACAACTTGCGTGTTGGAAGCCGAAATAGCGCCTGTAGGCGATAGAAATAAGGGCCTCAAGGCAAAACTAGATGACATGGAGAACAGAGCCAGGCATATGAACCGGAGACTGGGGGGGGGGTCTGCCAGAGGGAGTTGAGAGCTCAGGGCCAATCGAATACTTCTCTGCGAAGTTTTCTCAGTGGGTGGTGGAGATGAGGTATTTGCTGCACCAGAGCTGGAGAGGGCGCATGGGCCTGGAGACAGAATCCGAGGCCGAATGAGCCACCACCGCGTGTGGTGTTCATTCGGTTCCACAGTTTCCGAAGGAAGGAGCAGGTCCTGGAGTGGGCCAAGAAATGCTGGAGGATTGATTGGGATGGTGACATGGTAAGAATTAACCAGGACATTGGGACTGAGCTGGCGAGGTAAAGACGGTCCTATGTATTCAAGGGAGTGTGGTTTGAGGTGGCGTATCCAGCAAAACTGAGAGTCACGTGACTCTTTGAAACTCTGGAGCAGGTTGAAATCTTCATCAGAGATCATGGACTGGACACGGTTTGGGAGGTGCGGGTGGGCTGTTTGATGGTTGGGGTATTTTGTTCACATTGATAAGTGTTGGGTTAGTGTATTGGTATAGATGGTTAGATAGGGGACATATCCTCTGTTCGGTTTTCATGTTTATTCTCTTTTTTGGGCTCAGTAGTTGTCGGGATGGTGTTTTTTTTTTTCTTTCCTTGGCTTAGGTTTTGTTTTATATGGTTGGGGTTGAGGACCATGGGGGAGGGGCGAACCTGGGGCAGGAGCATAGATGTTGGTTAAGGAATAGGTGAGACCTGGGGAGGGAAGTGGGGGAGGTGAACACCTTGCTAGTGCTAGGAAGTAGGTTAGTTAACAGAAGTCAAGTGGGGATCTGGATGCGGCTTGTTGGGTCAGTTAGGTTATGATCGATGGGTCTAGAAGGTTTGGGGGATGGGTAGTTAGTGGAGGCGAAAGGCTGTCCGCCAACCTGGGAGGAGGGTGGTAGGACTAACAATGACCAGGGCTTTTTCTTTGTTCCACCATTTAAGTGTGGCAGGTCACAACGTTAGGTGAGCATGCGGTGTCGGAATCATCGGTGGAGCTATGGCCTGTTGCAATGGTAATGGTTGACTCGAGGTTTTGGGGGGGGGGGGGGGAATGAGAGACCCCCAACAAGGGTGGTCATCTGGAATGTGCGGAGCTTGGGGTCCCCAGTCAAAAGAGCCCAGGTTTGTTCATTTAAAGAGTCTGGGGGCCGACATGATGTTTCTCGAGATGGGTGGTGGTTAGATGTAGGTATGCTAGTGGATCTGGGTTCTGTGCAAGATCGCAAGGACTATCCAGGATTATATCTTAAACAACGTTAATAGGGAGGTCCCAATCCTATGAGAGGCGCTGAAGGTAGTAATCAGGGAGAAATTATATCTTTCAAGGCACATGTAGATGCGGAGGCGCGGAAGAAGCGGGAAAAACTGGCAGATGATATTATAGATTACAGATAAGCAAGCTGTCCAGCCCCAGAATTACTAGCAGATAGGAAAAAAAACTGTAAATGCAGTTAAATTTGATCTCCACAGATGGGGCAGTGTGACAGTTGAGACGAGCTAAAGGGGCAATTTACGAGTATAGAGAGAAGGGAAGTCGTCTCCTGGCATATCAACTAAGGAAAGGGGAGGCAGAGAGTTAGATTACCCAGATTAGAGTTTGGGATGGGGGGATGGTTTTGGCTCAGGAGATGGTAAATGGGGTATTTAGGGCCTTCTATAAAGAAGTTATACATGTCTGAACCGTTTCGGGATGAGAGGGGGATGGTGGAATTTCTGGGGGTGTTGGGGTTTCCCAAGGGGGGGGGGGGGAGAGTTGCGGGAGGACCTAGGCGCAAAGTTGGAGAAGATGAAATTGATGCAGTTGAGGAAGGCACTGGGGCCCGATGGGTTCTTGGTGGAATGTTATGAAAAATGTTCAGGGATTTCTGTGAGAGAGGTGCCTTGTCACAGTCATTGGAGGCAGAGTCTCATTCAGCTAAAAGTAATAATCTTAATCTTTTTATTATTGTCACACGTAGGCTTACATTAACACTGCAATGAAGCTACTGTGAATATCCCGTAGCATTTCAAGCACACCTCTCCTGGTTAGAATGAGCCGATTTTTCACTGGGGTGGAGGTTAGATGCAATCGCTGTTCGAAGGGACCGGTACACCATGCACATATGTTCTGGCGTGCTCAAAGCTGGCGGGTTTCTGGAAATCCTTTTTTTAACCATGTCTGTAATCTTGCACATTGGGTTGGAGCCTTGCCTGGTTGCAATTTCTTGGCTATCGGATGTGCCGGAGGTCCGGATGGGGGCAGACATTCTGGCCTTTGCCTCGCTCGCGGCAAAAAGGCGGATCATCTTAGGCTGGAAATTGACTCCCACCACCAAGCGCCTCGGCGTGGCTGGGTGACCAGATGGGGGTTTATGCACCTCCAGACGGTGAGGTTCACCATGAGAGGGTCAGTGGAATGGTTTTACCGTAGATGCCAGCCGTTTATAATATACTTTAAAGAGTTGGTCACTGCTAGCTGTTTTTGAGATGGGTGGGGGTATTACTGTTATTATGTTATTGTTTGGTTTTTATAAACTTTGTATTAAAACTGTTACAATTTCAATAAAAATATTTCCAAATAAAATACAGAGGACAATCAGGGATAGGTAATAAATGTTGGCCATGCAAGTGATGACTTAATCCTGTAATTTGTAAATTTAAAGAAAAAAACCCAATAGTTTCTCCAACCAAAATCTCAACCATATGAATACCATAAATACATACCATTTTAATGGTTACATTTTTAATCCATCAAACTCATTCATATTTTGTTACACTTACCTTATATGCCCCTACCTTTTCCAAGTCCAAATCAACAACACAACTTTTAGGCACTTGCTCACCAGGGACATTTATTTCTGACCTAAAGGGGAGGATGGAGAAAACAATGAGCAAAAACAAAAATAAGCCTGAATTCAATCAAGTTTTTAGGTGTAGTCAATGTAGTAATCTTTATTTTAACAGTGTCTTTCCTCGTCAACTTTAAAACTCAACTTTTTGTCATCGCCTCTAATATTTCTTTTTAGGGTTCTATATTCATTATGTGCAAGATTACATCACCATCAAGTGTTTTGGGAAGTTTACCTATATTAAAGGTAATGTATAAATATGATTTGTTGTTGCTCAGCTAAATTTATTCAGCAGTAGACATGCTCATTAATATTCAAAAGTGGAGACACAAGCCTATGTACATGCCTGGTTTATTAAAACAACTTAACTGTTTGTTATCCAAGAAGCGGAAGATAATAAAAACAGAAAGTGCCAGAAAATGCAGCAGGTCTGTCAGGATCTGTGGCGAGAGAAACAAAGTTAAAGTTTCAGACTTCTGGTGACGGCCATGGAGTGAGTGGTCGCACATAGGGCAGCTCCTGTTTGAAGGCGTTAGTTCTGGTCCTTTTTATCCGGGCTTTGGGTAGCTTAGGCATAAAAGGTGGTGTGGGGACTATAGGGGGAGAAGTTTTCTACTGGATGGACATGTTTACATGCAATCAGACCCGACAGAAGACTGTGAAAGACATGGCGAAAGAGTTGGAGGAGACCCATGGCGCAGCATCAAATACTAAAATGATGGAGGTGGAAGGGTTGTCATCAGCGGGAAAACTGCAAATGGAGCAGTTAATGAGTTTCATCAAGGAGGAATTTTGGCTGCAAAGTAAGGAAATGCAGAACAATTGGTCAAAGGCGATTGAGAGGGCAGTGGCACCTCTTTGCGGGACTCTGGAACAGGTGGAGAAGTGCCTTGAGACACAGAGGGCGACTATCGAGGAGATGGACAAGGTGGTGTCCGACCAGAGAGACCGTATTATGTCACCGGTAGCAGAGATGGCGATCCTGGGGAATCTGTACAAGTTGCTATGGGTGAAGATGGAGGACCAGGAAAATAGGTCCAGACGGCAAAATCTGTGGATTGTTGGCCTGCTGGTGAGAGTGGAGGGAACGGGTGCAACGGGCTACATTGGGCTGGTTTAGCACAGGGCTAAATCAATGGCTTTTAAAGCAGATCAAGGCAGGCCAGCAGCACGGTTCAATTCCCGTACCAGACTCCCCGAACAGGCGCCGGAATGTGGCAACTAGGGGCTTTTCACAGTAACTTCATTTGAAGCCTACTTGTGACAATAAGCGATTTTCATTTTTTCATTTAATTTCATTTCATTCATTTTCATTGCGACGATGCTGGCCAGGTTGGTGGAGAAGATGATGTTGGACAAGGCCCTGGTATGGATCGGGCCCTTAGATCCCAGAGGCAGAAGCAGAAAGCTGGGGAGCCGTACGGGCAATGATTGTGCGAGTGCACAAGTTCCAAGACAAGGAAAAGATCTTGAGGTGGGCCAGGGCACAGCGGGATTGTGGATGGGAAGGAAATCAAATTAGGATCTACCAGGACATTGGAGCAGAGCTGGCCAGGAGATGGGCGGGGTCCAACAAGGCCAAGGCTGTACTGTATAGGCACAAAATACGGTTTGGGGTGCTGTAATCGGCCAGACTGTGGGTAACTTACAAGGACCAGGAATATTATTTTGGGACGCCGGAGGTGGTGAATTACTTTATCAAGGAGCATAAGCTGGGGAAGAGCTGAAGGGTGACATTGGGTGGAGGAGTTATCTCCGCAAAAGTTTGGGTTTTGTTACTGTTTGTCAATGGGGAAAAGTTGTAAGGGGAGCCGGTTGCTCACCCCCCCCCCCCCCCCCCCCCCCCCCACCACATTTTGGGAGGTGATTGTGCTTTTTGAAATTTTCCTATTTTTGGGATTATTTCTGGACATGTTGGTACTTTTTACTGTAGTTTCGTGTTTGTTGCACTTCGGCATGTGTGTACGAAAATTCAACGCGAGTTGTGAGGGGTAATTGGAACGGGCCTTCGGGTGGGAGTCGCCATACTAGCAAGAGATGCTGGTGAATGGGGGGAGGTGATGTAGCCGGTATGGAGTACAAGTCTGGTCATAGAGTGGGTGGGGGTGGGGCATCTTTGGTGGGTCAGATTCAGAATTAGATAGGGGCAGAGCCTAGGGGTGATGATGGTGGACACTAGGGGAGAGGGGAAGCAGAAGCCTCTGGTGAGTATTATTACATGGAATATCTGCAGGTAAAAGGGTCAGTTAAAAAGTCCTGGATGTTCACACAACTGAAGAGTTTGAGTGTGGAGGTGATTTTCTTGCAGGAAACGCATCAGCAGGTGAAAGATCAGATGAGGTTGGGCAAGTGCCTCACTTGGGGTTTGATTCAAAGTCATGGCAGGGTTGCCATCTCGTTGAGCAAGAAAACAGGGTTTACAGAGGTCATGGAGGTGTGCCCTACGTCGTTGGGAAGGTCAAGAACAGTGCAAGAGTTGGGAGGGTTTATGGAGAGGATGGGGGGGGGGGGGGGTGAATCCATGGTGGTTTAGGCACTCGAGAGAGAGAGAGAGAGGGAGTACTCCTTCTTCTCACATGTGTCTAGGGTTTATTCCATGGTCAATTTTTTTGTAATGAGCCGGGCAGTGCTAATGTGGGTAGTAGGGGCAGAGTATGCAGGAATAATGATTTCGGACCACGCTTTGTACTGGTTAGATGTGAGACTTTGTTTGGGACAGGCGCAGAGGCCGGGGTAGTGGTTGGATTCGGGACTTTTGGCCGATAAGGTGTTCTGTGGGAAGGTGAGAATGGCGATTAGGAACTATGTTGAGCTTAACCAGAATGGGGAGGTGTCGGTAGCTACGTTTTGGGAAGCCTTTGAAGTGGTAGTCGGGGGGAGGGGGGGAATGATTTTGTTCAAGGCCCACAGGGATAGCATGAGGAGGGAGGAGTACAAGTGGTTTTTGGACGACTTAGTTGAGGTGGACATGAGATATCCGGTTGCACCTCGAAGGAGCTGTTGGCAGAAAGAAAAAAGTTGCAGGGCTCTTTGGTTGCTTGCCGACGGGAAGGACGGTGGGTCAGCTGAGGAGGGCAAGGGGGAGTGCAGTATGAGTATGGGGAGAAGGCGAATTGTATTTTGGCCCATCAGCTGCAGCGTAAGGCAGTATCAAGGGAAATTCTTCAGCTAGGGGACAGGGTGGAAGAGATGTAGTGTCGGACCCGGAGAGGATAAACAAGGTGTTTAAGGCTATGAGGGGTTCACAGGGCCGAGCCGGTGGGCAGGGAGGCGGATATAGGGCGGTTTCTGGAATTCCCAGAGTTGGAGGGGAAGAGGCAGGTGCTGCAGGAGCCGTTGGGGTTAAAGAAGGTGATAGAGTGCATTGGTAGGATGCAGGTGGGGAAGGCGCCGGGATCAGATGGCTTTTCAGCAGTGTTTTATAAACAGGTCGCAATGGAGTTGGCCCCCCACTTGTTGGGCATGTTTAGTGAGGTAGTGGAAAAGGGGGAGCTGCCACAGCTACCTTGGCGCAGGTTTCCTTAATCCCGAAAAAAGGGGAAGAACCCATTGGACTGTGGGTCCTATAGGCCCAATTCACTGTAAATATCGACGTGAACGTCCTAGCAAGGGTATTTGCATGTAGGCTTGAGAGGTGTGTGCCGGGGGAGGTCTCGGACGACCAAACGGGTTTTGTGAAGGGGAGGCAGCTCTCTAGTAATATTAGGAGATTGTTGAATGTAGTTATGATGCTGTCTGGGGGACAAGAGCCGGAGGTTACAGTGTCTATGGACACGGAGAAGGCATTTGACCAGGTCGGGTGGAGGCATCTGTTTGAGATGTTAGGTAGGTTTGCACCGAGATTTGCTACAAATTAAACGTGGGGAAAACTGAGGTGTTCCCAGTTATATCTGCGGGGTGGGGGCGAACCTGGGGGCTCGCCATTTACGGTGGAACAAGGGCGGTTTCGGTATCTGGAATCCAGGTAATGCATGAGTGAGCCACAATACATTGGTGAAACTGACGGGCTTAGTGGAGGCGGTCATGGGGGATCTTAAAAGGTGGGCTAAGCTGCACTTAACATTGGCGGGGAGTGTGTAGATGGTGATGATGAACGTGTTGCCACGGTTTCGGTTTGTATTTCAGTCCCTCCCGATTTTTCTCCCTACAGACGTTTCCAGAGAGTGGAGGCGCTAATTTTGGAATTTTTGTGGGCGGAGAAGGTGCTGAGGATGACAGACACAAGAGAGAGACAGAGATGCACTGTGGAGGGAGGAAGGGTTGGACCGGGTCAGGGATATGTTCTCAGAGGGGAGGCTTGTGGGGCTGGAGGAACTGCGGGTGAGGTTTGAGTTTCCGTGGGGGAGCAACTGGAGATAAAGCTGCTGTCAGATGAGGTGGGAAAGGCAAGATTGAGGATATATATATGGGTGGTTGGTTGGGAGAGCACAGCAAGCATTAGGGAAAAGGAACAAACGGAAGTGGGAGGAGGAGATGGGGAGGGAGTTAGAATGGGGACTCAGGTGTGAGGTGATGAGGCGGGTAAACTCAAACCTCCTCCTGTGAGAGAATGTGCCGAATACAATTTAAAGTGGTGCTGTAGCCACCTGGGTTGGCCAACTCCCAACGTAAAATGGAGGACAGCAAAGGCTGAAGGGAAATTCAGCCAACACAGGCAGAAACGAGCAGGTGCAAGTTACTGTGTATTAAACTCTGCAAAAGCCCAGACAGCATCGATACAAGCAGCCATCTGCATAATAATGAACGATCCCTGGGAACAATCGAAACATTTGAGATAAACAAAGCCAAGTCAGACTCCCCGGTGCCAGCAGGAGCCAACACAAAAGAGGTGAACGGACACCTCAAGACCGCCCATCGATCAGGGAACCGCTCCAGTATTGGAGAAATCGAACCAATCGATTGAAACAAAGTCTAATCACTTGGAACCAGGTACAGGGTCCGCCACGAAAGGCGGGAAGCCCCTGGGGACTATAAAGTAAAGCCCCCAAATACAAATCATTCTTCTTGACCGGGTCACTCAGCAACGCGAACCAACCCTTGACAGTGACCGGTGCAGCTGCTGCCGATATCCAGTAAGTCTTAAGTCAATGCTCGCTACGAGATAGGCGCTCCTAGCTACCAATCCGTACCAACTTCGAATCCTGCAGACTCAGAACCCGAACAAAAGGCCATTTGTTCCCCTGACCTGGTGGGCCAGTCCGAAACAAAGTATAGGCCTGTTAGTTGTAGAAGTAGCTTAGAAGTAGAATTTGTGCATGAGTAGCGATTACTGTGTATAATAAACGTGCTTTGATTTGAATCTTACAAATCGGTGTATTGAGTTATTGATCATTACTTGAACTTGAACCTCGTGGCGGTATCATAAAGATACCTGGCGACTCGAGAGCAAAGGTTATAAAACAGAGCCAATTGAACCAACTAAAAGTTAGCAACATATTACTGGCGACATCCTGACGGGACCCGATCTAGAAGTGGCTTAACCACTCCGGGAGAACCGAAAAATTTGAATTAGAGATCCAATTGGGAACAGAAAGCCACAAGTGTTCAAGCAGTTCTGCTCAATCTTTATAATTTGGAAGTGTTAAATGCATGCGTAACTAACAGGGCTATAAGGTAATACTGATAGATTTTTTTGTTGCCACAAAACTGTCGGGAGTTTGTATTTCGGAAATTAGCGAAAGCCGTACCCGTAACTACAGCACCGCCTTAGCCCCCCTGTTCCAAATTTTAAAAGAAGCATTCAGATAAGAAAGATGGCAATGCAGGCAATGCAACGCCTCATGAACCCAGAAGAATTTGCGGTCGCAGCGACCAGCAGCAGTAGAGTAGTACAATGTCCCGTAGGTAGAGGCATTGCAGAGACAGTGTAGTGACCTGAAGGCAGCGTTAAGAGCACTCCATGCTGCCACCATGGAGCAAAGACAAAGCTCACTAGACCACGCAAAGTGCCGGAAGCTGATTGCAGAACTGCAATCCCTGCTTTCAGTTCAAAAAGGATTCCAGGAAACCTTCGGAGCAAAATTACATGAGGAAGACGGCCCTGATTGGGAAGAGTTAAATGAGACAGCGCAGAGATATGTTCAGGTAACATGTGCGCAGGGAAAGCCCCAAAAGAGGAAAGCGCCCCAACCCCCCACCGAGCAGATAGTTTAGGCTCCAATGAACCCAGTCACCACCCTCCGCACAGCCACATCGGGCGATACGGAATTTCTGTACACCACCCCCTTAACAATGCCCCAATTACGGGACACGTGCGAGAAAATCACATCGTTCCTCCCCATCTCTGACCCCCACCACTTCTTTGCCAGAGTAAAGCAGCAGGTGACCATGTATGGCCTGGATGAGTGAGAGCAGGTAAAGCTCACAGTTTTGAGTTTAGACCCTTCGGTCGTAGCAGCCCCTCCCGACCCACAGAATATAGGAGGCACCCTTGCAGAAATGCATACCGCGGTCCTAGACGCGAACGGGTATAACCGGGGTGACCCCGTAGATGGCCTCAATAAATGCAGGCAAAAGAAAACCGAGCACCCCACAGCGTTTGCTGGACGCCTGTGGGTCCACTTTGCAGCAGTTTTTGGAGACTGAGACCGCGCCCATTTGTCCCCAGACAACATGGCCAAATGGACCCGCACCCTTA
This sequence comes from Scyliorhinus torazame, assembly GCF_047496885.1. Taxonomy (NCBI): domain Eukaryota; kingdom Metazoa; phylum Chordata; class Chondrichthyes; order Carcharhiniformes; family Scyliorhinidae; genus Scyliorhinus; species Scyliorhinus torazame. Next base: position 114,269,635 of record NC_092712.1, on the reverse strand, counting down.
TCTCCCATGCCACAGAAACAGGACAAAAAGCTTGCGCGAATTATGATCCCTCAGAGGAGGCTCATAATGAGAAATGGGTCGTAAAAAGATTGTCCCGCGCCTGGGAGCAGTCTGTAATAAACAAACCCGCAGTTAAAAATCCCGAAGAAAAGCAGGCCGACGCAGACATACAAGCAGTTAAAACACACCAGAACCACGCATGGGTAAATGAAAGCAAGAACAGCCTCCCCATCAAAGTCACAGGAGTGTTACAACTGTGGACAATGCCCCACGAAAGCCACAGAGAGCCCAGCAGACGGGCACTCTAAGGAAGCATAAGACAGAGCCCATACATAGTGTGAGCACCCGTTCAGGTCAGACGGACCTGAACGGAACGGACTGACGGTGTTCGGGCTCCCCCAGTTGGGTCTGCGACACCTTTGGGATAGGTCCGGACGACCGGTAGTTGCAGCGAAAATACGCGGACAGCCCATCGAGTTTCTCTGGGACACAGGAGGGTCCCGTACCACAATAAATTCCTCCACCATGTTCCAAAAGGACACGTGGCCCACTACAGCCACTATCACCCTCAGCGGCTTTACAGGCCACTCACAGCAGGGACTCATCACAGCCCCTGTACCCATTCAAATCGGCAACATCACCACCAAGCACCCCATAGTCTTAGTCGACCTGCCCCACACAGCAGAACACATTTTGGGCATAGACTTTATGAATTCCCACAATCTATCCTTCGATCCAGTCAACCAATGTGTCTGGAAAATGGCAAAATCTGCAAGAGCCCCCGCAACGCTCACCATAGGAGAATACGCCAACAAAATTAGCGCAGTAGGCGAATTTTGGTTCAACCCGACGACAATTAGCACGGATAAGCAGGTTAGGGCAGTTTTACAGAAGAACAGGACAGCATTCGCGACCTACAAACACGACTGTGGCCGGATGACTGGTTCAGTACAAATCACAGGACCTGATCCTAGACCCCAAAAACAGTATGGATTTCCCCAAGAGGCAGAAGGAGAAATCTCAATGGTCATTGACAGCTTATTAGAGCAGGGCGTACTTAGATCAGTAGCCTCCACTAATAATGCCCCGATTTGGCCAGTGAGAAGGCCCGACGGATCATGGCGACTGACCATCGATTACCTGGAACTCAACAGTCACCACCGCAGCAGCCCCCACAGCAGCAACAAGTCCCGAGACCATGCTCAAGCAGGGACTCAATTCCCGATACTTTACGGTTTTGGATATCAGTAATGGATTCTGGTCCATTCCATTGGCAAAGGTGTGCCAGTACAAATTTGCCTTCACCTTTAAAAATCAACAGTACACGTGGACATGCCTTCCACAAGGATTCCACAACTCCCCCTCCATTTTCCACCGACCGCTGGCAAATGGTTTAGCCAAATATTCTCGCCCCGAATGTCTGGTCCAGTACGTAGACGACCTACTACTGCAGACAGACACCAAGGAAGAGCACATCGAGCTTCTGTCCAAACTCTTGGAACTCCTACAAGCAATTGGATGCAAAGTAAACCCCCAGTCCTACCCCGTGGAAAATAAGGTGATATATTTGGGAACAATTATCACACATGGTAAACGCGAGATCGAGCATAAAAGGATTGACTCGATTGCTAAATTGCCCTTCCCCAGAACGTTCCAGCCCTCCGGTCGTTTTTAGGACTGGTTGGCTACTGCCGAAACCACATAGACGGTTTTGCCAGCAAGGCAGCACCCCTCTCAGACTTCCTAAAGAAAGGAGCTCCCTGGGAATGGCTTCCGCAGCATACGGATGCTGTGGATTCTTTGAAACAAGCACTCATAGCAGCCCCCGCACTACAAGTTCCAGACCCGCTTTCCCCCAATGCGATAAGAGGTAGCAAGCACAGACCGCACCCTTTCGGCCGTGCTCCTTCAGGAACGGCACGAACAGTTAAGCCTCCAGAGTTTTAGATGCTGTGGAGCAGGGATTTTCAGCCTGTGAAAGGCACCTGCTCGCAGTATTCTGAGCAGCACAGTATTTTTCGTACATAACCGGACTGAACCCCATCACAATCCTCACAGAACACACCCCCACCCAACTTTTACGGGATGGATGACTCAAGGACGGTACAGTTAGTCAGATAAGAGCAGCCAGATAGACCCTTCTTTTGTACGAACGGGCCATCACTGTTAAAAGGACCAAAACCCACACTTTTTTAGCTGACAACCTACAGTACCCCAGAACCCCCCATGAATGTGAAATTATATCTCCACACCACAACACAGGTGCGAAAACACCCCCCAGAAAGATAGGTAGTTCACCCCAGAGCCCCAAGCACACAGACACGTGCGAACCCATTAGGATATATGTGGATGGATCTTCCACCATATTAGAAAGGAAGCGCATAACAGGATGCGGTATTTATGTCGAGGACACACAGGGACGCGCCCTAGAAGAAATAGCAATAAAACTTCCAGGACACTTAGGCGCGCAGGCAGCAGAACTTGCGGCCATTGCATACATAGTGAAACACCCAGATTCCTTCCCCAGCCCAGCAGATATATATTCGGACAGCCTCTATGTCTGCAACAGCCTTACGGAATTCCTACCCCGTGGAAAGCAAGAGGATTTGTTTCCGCAAACGGAAAACCCCTCCCTTCAATCCCATTGCTCCGTCACATTTTAGAGAGAGCACAGAACAGGACTTTTGGGATAGTCAAAGTTCGAAGTCACCATCGTTCCTCACCCCCTGGAAATGTAAAGGCCGATGCACTGGCTAAAGCAGGTCCCAGGCACGGATATTTTTGGACACCCCCCGAAAGCGCACCAGTGAATGCAGTTCAGGTTTCGCAGACTAATATCGAGGATTTAGTGCAGGCCCAGAAGCAGGACAGCAATCTCAGGGAGATTTTGAAAGGAAACTATCCAGCCCCCTATGATAGGTTTAGAAATGCTCTGACCACACATGACGGTCTGGTGTTAAAAGACACCCTTTGTGTGGTTCCTGAACAGGACAGGAATCAACTGATTTGTTTATTCCTGATGGTCATGGACATCAGGGAATCGATCCCACTACAGCACACCTCAGGCAGCTTTGTTGGTGGCCGAGTTTAAAAGATGATGTAACTCACTACATTGAGAATTGCCTTATCTGTGCCCAGAACAACCTGGAGAGATATGCCAAAGAAGCTCAGCTCAGTCACACCCGACCCGTTAATGGCCCCTGGACTAACCTCCAGATTGATTATATAGGACCATTGCCCCCTTGCAGGAATGGTTATAAATATGTACTCGTGGTGATAGACACGTTTACAAAATGGGTGGAAGCATTCCCATCCAGAACAAACACGGCAAAGACCACAGCCAAGATTTTAACCCAGCACATGTTTACGAGATGGGGACTCCCCGCAGCATTGACTCCAACCAAGGTTCCCATTTTACGGAACATGTCATGAAGAACGTCCTCACGATATTTAGCATTACCCAAAAATTCCACATTGCATACCACCCCCAGTCGAGTGGTATCGTGGAGCGCATGAATCGGACCCTAAAATCAACCCTCAGAATAATGGTCCAGCAAAACAACACCACTTGGGATTCGGTCCTCCTTTTTGCGCTGATGTTTCTGCAAAATACGGTTTCCACATCCACAGGTTACAACCCACACACACTCATGACCGGACGTCCCATGAAAGGCACAGACTTTTTATTAGGATTAGATTTGACCAGCCCCGAAGTGACAGCCCTCACACACGAGAACGCAGTCAAACAATTAGTGGCGAATGTTAAAACGGCTCAGCTAGCAGCCGCAGTGAAATTGGGCACAAGAAAGAAACAAAGCAAGGCCTGTTTCGATAAGACAGCGCATGCGACTGAGTTCAGTGTAGGACAGCAAGTCATGCTCTCCGTATACAACCCCAGCACATTCCTGTCACCAAAGTACTCGGGTCCGTACTCCATTGCGGACAAAGTAAGCCCTTCCGTCTACAAAATAAAGTACCCCAATGGAAAGACTGCGTGGTTCCATATCAACCAGCTTAAGGCATATGGAACACAGTCTAACCACACACATCACGTCATGATCGATGCAGCAGACCACGCCCCACCCACAGCCAACGTAACCCTACCCTCCCCCAACACGTCCAGCCCAGCCACGGACTCAACCCCGACTCCACCCCCGAAATATACACTCCGCCCCGGAACGTCCACAGACTGCAGCAGCAGTGACAGCGACTGTGACTTGGACAATAGCCACAGCACACCTCCCTACTAGCACATCTCCCTACTATCCCCATGCAACAGGACCCACACCCAGCGAATCTGACCACGATTTGAGTGATCCCTTCACGATCACTTTCCTAAACACACCCCACCACCGACCTACAATGACGACCCCGATTCCGTCCCCACAGAATTAGACACCACCTTTTGGCACCGAGATAATTCGTACAGACTCGTCCGGAATGACGAGAGCGATCCCAGATCACACCATGCAGCCCTATCAGCCCTGATACACTCCAGAGTTTGGCATCCGGGAGAAGATGACGACTTGGAGTCTGACTCCCAAAACGAGAACCCCATTGCGACCCTGTTCGCAACCGATAACTGAGATGTCCAGATGATGTTTTAAAAGGAACCGCTTGGGAGAAAACGGTGTCCTTTCGGATGGAACCTGCAGCATGTTTGATGTTGTTTGTACTTGTACTGTTAAATGCTGTACGTCAGACCGGAAAAACATTTTTTCCACGGCCCCACGACACCACCCTTCTGACGCCCAATGGCAGTCAGAGAAACTAGTTTGGCCAGACGCTAGTTCAGCGGAACAGGTTTGTCCACAGAGACTTGTTAATGTCCCAGACGCCAATTCAGAGGAACCCGTCTGTCGACTGAAACACAGACCCTCGTTCGTAACTGCTCTTCTGGTTCGAGGGAAGAACCAATACGGCAGCCCCCCACGATGACTACATTTCTTGCCCTTTCATGTCGGTTGCTCGGGCAGTGGAGAAACGGCTTTGGGACCCGCCCTGCCTGGGAACCCCCCCTCTGGTCAGCTACGCTCGGGTAGGGCACACACGGCACTGGTCGCCGTCCTACCCGGGGACTCCATCCAAATCGTACCTGTCGCGGCCCATACGCACCTCATTTCGGCAAGTTTTGTTCAAAAAGTTCTCTTTTGTTTTCAGGTGACTCTTAGGTTGCCAACCCTCTGCTATTTACATCCTCAAACATTTGGATGGTAAATCACAGTCTGCGAGACGGCTCGCACTGGTTCATTCTTTGTAAGTGTGTCTTGTCCTGAAATTCGGTTTTTGAAAAAAAAAGAGGGAGTCACACATAGTGACCAATTATAAAGGGAGTAATTGGCACTAAAGGTCAGACAGGCTATCATACGAGATATTAAACCAAGATAGTAACAGACACTATGCTTGATCACACAGAACTCCAGAACCAGAGAAGCGAAGAGAAGAGAAAAGAGTGAAAGAAGAACCATGAGGACATACTCCGCGAGGCTCATAACCCTAATGGACATTTGGTTGCGCGCGAACGCGAACCCCGACCTCAACCTCCCCCCCCAGTCGTTAATGGTTCACTTCCCCACAGTACCCAGAGCCCAGTCACAAGCGACATCACATCATCTTGGTGTGACAGGTTTATAACCTGGTACTCCCTGTCCTACTTGATAGAATCCCTATTGGTATTGGCGATACTCTGCTGCATCGTGCAGACTATTCGTCTGAGAAAATGGAGAAGGAGAGCCTACCGCGCTCGCACCCCGGTATATAGGATAAGATCCCCTATTTTCGGATATGATCAGACCCCCGACCCCCGTGATCTATAATAAAGAGCATTCGTTTGCGATTTGTTGTAAATAAAGAAATGTTCGTGAGCAATTGTACAATCCTGAGCTTGACTGCCAAGCCAGAAAATGTGTATAATACTGCTATGATTTTGTTTGTATGGTTTAGGAAGTTAGTATGATGAAATGTTTGAGTGAGTGTAGTTTATTAAGGATAGTTGGAGGTTCCGATTTTCTTCTTTTGTAATGCATGTCCCTGTTTGACATAGCGCCCCTCAGAATTGTCAGTTAAAATCTTTTTGCATAGTTATGGTCAGTGCAGAGGCCATAGGAGAGTGCTCGCCTGGTCAGGGAATGAAAAACAACGCAGTTATGTGATCCTTCACGCTTCGCGTTAGGATCACAAGGAGGGGGTGTAGCCGCCTGGGTTGGCCAACTCCCAACTTAAAATGGAGGACAGCAAAGGCTGAAAGGAAATTCAGCCAACACAGGCAGAAACTAGCAGGTGCAAGTTACTGTGTATTAAACTCTGCAAAAGCCCAGACAGCATCGATACAAGCAGCCATCTTCTTAATAATGTAGCAGTCATCTACATACTAATGAGCGATCCCCGGGAACAATCGGGATAAACAAAGCCAAGTCAGACTCCCCCACGCCAGCAGGAGCCAACACAAAAGAGGTGAACGGACACCTCAAGACCGCCCATCGATCAGGGAACCGCTCCAGTATTGGAGAAATCGAACCAAGCGATTGGAACAAAGTCCAATCACTTGGAACCAAGTACAGGGTCCGCCCCGAAAGGCGGGAAGCCCCTGGGGACTATAAAGTTAAGCCCCCAAGTTCAAATCGTTCTTCTTGACCGGGTCACTCAGCAACGCAAACCAACCCTTGACAGTGACCGGTGCAGCTACCGCCGATATCCAGTAAGTCTTAAGTCAACGCTCGCTACGAGATAGGCGCTCCTAGCTACCAATCCGTACCAACTTCGAATCCCGCAGACTCAGAACCCGAACGAAAGGCCATTTGTTCCCCTGACCTGGTGGGCCAGTCCGAAGCTAAGTATAGGCCTGTTAGTTGTAGAAGTAGCTTAGAAGTAGAATTTGTGCATGAGTAGCGATTACTGTGTATAATAAATGTGCTTTGATTTGAATCTTACTAATCGGCGTATTGAGTTATTGATCATTACTTGAACTTGAACCTCGTGGAAGTATCATAAAGATACCTGGCGACTCGAGAAAGGTTATAAAACAAAGCCAAATGAACCAACCAAAAGTTAGCAACAGTGCACAAGATCCACATTATTTGGGCTTGGATGAGTGAGCCTTTTCCGGGGTGTAACACATGGATGCAAGAAGTGCGGCCAAGTGCCGGCGAATCATGCTCACATGTTCTCGGGATGTGAGAGCTATTGGGAGGCGGTGTTCAGGACCCTATCGGCGGTAGTAGAGGTTGAGGTGAAGCCGGACAATATGGTGGTGATCATTGGGGTGTCAGAGGTGCCAAAGCTACTGGAGGGAAAGGGGGCCGATTGCCTGGCGATGTATTATTTTGAACTGGAGGGCAGGTACGCCACCTGGGGAGGTTGTGGCTTGGCTGTGGAATCTGTATGAGCTTCTCAGGTTGAGAAGATCAGATCTGCCTTAAGGGCGTCAGACGAGGGCTTTGAGGTATGATGGGAGGCCATTCATGACAATATTTGAGGAGCGGTTTATCGCCAGAGAGGGGATTAGAAGGGGGAAAACGTGCAAACTGTATATCTTGCTTTGGGTGAATGTAGAATTGATGTTATTGCTTGTGTTTGGAATAAAATATCTTAAAAGAAAGTTAAAGTTTCCAGTCAATATGACACTCACTCTCCACAGATGTTGCCAGACCTGGGTTTTCCAGCATTTATTTCAATTCAGATCTCCAGGATAATATTTTGCTTTTACTTTAAATTGCTTAAGCCATGCCTCTACCCTATCCCCATAACCCAGTAAACCCACCTAACCTTTTTTGGATGCTAAGGGGCAATTTAGCATGGCCAATCCACCTAACCTGCACATCTTTGGACTGTGGGAGGAAAACGGAGCACCCAGAGGAAACCCACGCAGAAATGTGGAGAAAGTGCAAACTCCACATAGACAGTCAGCCGAGGCCGGAATTGAACCAGGGTCCCTGGAGCTGTGAGGCAGCGGTGCTAACCACTGTGCCACCATTGAACACAATACTCTGGCTGGAGCATAACTAACATTTTATATAGTTCCAGTATAACCTCCCTGCTCTTAAATTCTACGCCTTGATTAATAAAGGCAAGTATACCATATGCCTTTTTAATCACTGTATCTACCTGACCTGCTACCTCAAGTAACCAGCGTACATGAACACCAAGGTCCCCCTGATCCTCTGTGCTTCCCAGGGTCCTGCTGTTTATCATGTATTCCCTTGCCTTGTTTGTCCTGCCCAATGCATCACCTCACACTTATTTGGATTGAATTCAATTTGCCACTGATCAACCCATCTGACCAGCTTGTTTATGTCCTCCTGTACTATAAAGCTAACTTCCTCACAATTTACCACCCCACCAATTTTCATATCATCCTCAAACCCTTCTACATTAATGTCAAAATCATTTATATAAACAGCAAACAGTACGGCCCCTGCGAAACCCCACTGGACACAGGCTGCCAGTCAGAAAAACATCCCTCAACCATTACCCTCCACTTCTGATCACTCAGCCAATTCTGGATTAAATTTGCCAAATTTCCTTGGATTCCATGGGCTCTTACCTTCGCTTTCAGTCTCCCATGTGGGACCGTATTAAAAGTCTTGCTGAAGTCCAAATAGACCATGTCAAATGCATTGTCTTCATCTATACACCTAGTCACCTCTTCGGAAAATTCAATCAAATTGGTCAGATATGGTCTCCTCTTATGACTGTTCTTGATTAACCCCTGCCTCTCCAAATACAGATTAATTCTGTCTCTCAGTTTCCTGCTTTATCCCTGCCTCCCTTCTTGAATAATGGTACCACATAGTCTATCCTCCAGCACCTCTCGTGACCAGAGAGGAATTGAAAATTATTGCCAGCACCCCTGCTATTTCCTCCCTTGCCTCACTCAACAGCCTGGAATACATGTCATCTTATCCTGGAGATTGGTCTATTTTTAATCATGACAGATCACTCAAAACCCCCTCTCGGTCGGTCTATGTTAATTCCTTTAATTATATCACAGTCCTTCTCCCAGATTGCTTTACCCACAACGGCCATTTCACTAGTGAACACCGACACACAGTATTCATTTAGAACCCTACCTCGTCCTCCGGCTCCACACGCAAATGACCTCTGTGGTCCTTATTGGGTCCCACTCTTTCCCTAGTTAGTCTTTTACTCTTAATGCACTTGTAAAACAACTTAGGATTTTCCTTTATTTTACCTGCCAGTATCCTTTCATATCCTCTTTTTGTGCTCCTAATTTTCTTTCTAAGTTCCCTCTTACAAGTTCTATATGCCTCGAGGGCTTCGGCTGTTTTGAGCGCTCGATATCTGCCATAAGCCTCCCTTTTTCTCCTTATCCAATACTGTATATTCCTCGATATCCAGGGTTCACTGGATTTGTTGGTCCCTCCCATTTTCTTGAGTGGAACATGTTGGCCCAGTACTCTCCTTATTTCCACTTTAATGCAGCCCACTGTTCTGTCACAGATTTACCTGAAAGTGTCTGCTCCCAGTGCCGTATGGCCAAATCATATCTGATCTTATTAAAATTTTCCTTCCCCCAGTTTAGAACTTCGATTTTCCATGACAATCTTATGATCATTGTTTGTAAAATGCTCCCCCACAGATACTTATTTTTTTGTTATAAATTTAGAGTACCCAATTCTTTCTTTTTCCAATTAAGGGGCAATTTAGCATGGCCAATCCACCTATCCTTCACATCTTTGGGTTGTGGAGGTGATACCCACGCAGACACAAAGAGAATTTGCAAACACCACAAGGACAGTGACCTGGGGCCAGGATTGAACCCGGATCCTCGGCGCCTTGAGGCAGAGTGCTAACCACTGCGCCACCCAGCACTGATACTTCAACCACCTGACCGCCTCATTACCTAAAGTTGTCCAGGACTGCCCCCTCTCTTGTAGGACCTTCTACGTACTGGCTTAAAAAGTTGGCCTGGATGCATTTTAAGAATTCCGCTCCCTCTAAGCCTTTTACACTATGACTAATCCAGTTAATGTTGGGGAATTTGAAATCCCCCACTATCATTACCCTACTACTTTTACATTTCTCTGAAACTTACCGACATATCTGCTCTTCTATTTCTCTCGGACTGTAAGAGGGCCTATGAAACAGTCCCAGCAATGTGATTGCTCCTTTTTGGTTTTTAAGTTCCATCCATATGGCTTTTTTTGAAGAGCCTTCTAGGATGCAGGACAAGAGCAGCACGGTAGCATAGTGGTTAGCACAATTGTTTCACAGCTTCAGGGTCCCAGGTTCGAATCCCAGCTTGGGTCACTGTCTGTGCGGAGTCTGCATGTTCTCCCCGTGTATGTGTGGGTTTCCTCCCACAGTCCAAAGATGTGCAGGTTAGGTGGATAGGCCATGCTAAATTGCTCTTAGTGTCCAAAATTGCCCTTCGTGTTGGGTGGGGTTGCTGGGTTATGGGGATGGGGTGGAGGTGTGGGCTTGGGTAGGGTGCTCTTTCCAGGACCTGGTGCAGACTTGATGGGCCGAATAGCCTCCTTCTGCACTGTAAATTCTATGATTCTATGAATTATTCTATGATGCCCTCCCTCCTTACTACTGTAATTGATTCCCTGATCAAAATTGTGACACCCTCTCCCCTTTTACCTTCTTCTCCGTCTCGCCTGAGTACCTTATATCCTGGAATATTGAGCAGCAAATCATGCCTCTCTCCTAACCAAGTCTCCGTGACAGCAATGACATCATACCCCCATCATCAGACTCTTGGCATTAAAGTACCAACCAATCTTGCCAAACACCCTTGTGAAATTCTCACTTGGATGTGTCTTCTAATTTTGGCTGTGCATCTCTCGTTACTGAACCTTCTCAGCCCCTTGCCAAGTAAGTTCAAGCCCTCCGCAACAGAACAAGCAAATAGGCAGAATACTGGATGACAGTCAACCAGCTCACACTTGCAAAACCCAAGGCAAAATGTTTACTGTCGGATGCGAATCTGCAATTAGGCGTCGTTGGTTTAACAATCCTGAGTGTGACTAATAGTTACACCAACAGCCAATTTAAGATAATCCATCAAGCTCATAGCATGGCTCATTTATGCTTGTTAGAAGCAACACACAGAGGTACCTGTTCTTTGGAACAAAAAATAATACATTTAAGTTTTGTCCATTTTTTTAACTGCCCCAGAACTTGGGAGCCCAATGTTCCTCTCTGCTTTCTCCATGGCAATGCATCGGCCAATTTAAGCCAACATGCCAACCAAGCAGCCCCCTTTTCTCCAGTAGTATAAATTGTGATTATTTGAAATGTGTCATTCTTGCATTTGTAAGTCAATGAACACACGTATGAGAGGTCAACAAGATTTAATGCAAGTCATGACATAGTAAACTACTTGTGATGTAAAAATTGGTTGTCCAAAGGATGAAAGGGTGAAGACCAGCAAAAGATACATTAGAATAGTTATGATGTGGCGATGCCGGCGTTGGACTGGACTGAGCACAGTAAGATGTTTTACAACACCAGGTTAAAGTCCAACAGGTTTGTTTCGATGTCACTAGCTTTCGGAGCGCTGTTCCTTCCTCATCTGAGGAAGGAGCAGCGCTCCGAAAGCTAGTGACATCGAAACAAACCTGTTGGATTTTAACCTGGTGTTGTAAAACATCTTACTTAGAATAGTTAGGTTTTGATGGACTCAATTTTTTGCGGTCACATAGTAAATATTGATTAGAAATTATCATGTCATAAAACTCCATCTAACCAGTTACATCTGCTTACACTGCAGGACGGCACATTAGCAGAGTGATTAGCACTGGTGCCTCAGAGCGCCAGGCCGGTTCAATTCCGGCTATGGATGACTGTCTGTGTGAAGCTTGCATGTGTATGGGTTTTCTCCCACAGTCCAAAGATGTGCAGGTTAGGTGGCGTGGTCATGATCAATGAGCGGGGTTAGAGGGATAGGTCAGGGAAGTGGGCAAAGTAGAGTGCTCTTTCAGTGGGTTGGTGCAGACTCGATGGACCAAATGGCCTTCTTCTGCACTGCAGGGAATTTATGGTCATATGGCACTTTAATAAGACCATAAAGTTGGGGCAGAATTAGGCCACTCGGCCCATTCAATCCGCCATTCGATCATCGCTGATATGTTTCTCATCCCCATTCTCCTGCCTTATCCCCATAACCTCTGACCCCCTTATTGATCAAGAACGTATGCATCTCGGTCTTAAAGACACTCAGTGATTTGGCCTCCGCAGCCTTTTGCGGCAAAGTGTTCCACAGATTCACCACCCTCTGGCTGAAGAAATTCCCTCTCATCTGTTTTAAAGGATCGTCCTTTTAGTCTGAGATTGCATCCTCTGCTTCCTAGTTTTTCCTACAAGTGGAAACATCCTCTCCACTTCCACTCTATCCAGGCCATGCAGTATCCTGTAAGTTTCAATAAGATCTCCCCATATCATTCTAAACTTCAATGAGTACAGACCCAGAGTCCTCAACTGTTCCTCCTACGGCAAGCTCTTCATTCCAGGGATCATTCTTGTGAACCTCCTCTGGACCCATTCCAAGGTCAGCACATCCTTCCTTAGATATGGGGCCCAAAACTGCTCACAATACTTCAAATGGTGTCTGACCAGAGTCTTATATAGCCTCCGAAGTACATCCCTGGTCTTGTATTTGAGCCCTCTCGACATGACTGCTAACATTGCATTTGCCTTTCGAACTGCCGACTGAGCTTGCATATTAACCTTAAGAGAATCGTGAACAAGGACTCCCAAGTCCCTTTGTGCTTCTGATTTCCTAAGCCATCTCCCCATTTACAAAATAGTCTATGCCTCCGTTCCTCCTTCCAAGTGCATAACCTCACACTTTTCCGCATTGTATTCCACCTGCCACTTCTTTGCCCACTCACCTAGCCTGTCCAAGTCCTTCTGCAGCCTGCCTGCTTCCTCAATACTACCTGTCCCTCTACAGATTTTTGTATCATCTGCAAACTTAGCAGCAATGCCGCAGTTCCTTCTTCCAGAGCATTAATGTATATTGTGAAAAGTTGTGGTCCCAGCACAGACCCCTGAGGCGCACCACGAGTCAACGGCTGCCATCCTGAAAAAGACCCCTTTATCCCCTCTCTGCCTTCTGCAAATCAGCCAATCCTCTATCTATGCCAGGATCTTACCCTTAACACCATGGCCCCTTAACTTATTTAGCAATCTCAGATGCGGCACCTTATCAAAGGCCTTCTGGAAATCTTAATAAATCATGTCCACTGGTTCTCCTTTGACTAACTTCCTTGTTACTTCCTCAAGGAACTCTAACAGATTTGTCAGACGTGACCTCCTCTTGACGAAGCAGTCCTATTTTATCCTGCACTTCCAAGTACTCCGCGATCTCATCTTTAATAATGGACTCTAAAATCTTACCAATGACCGATGTCAGGCTAACTGACCTATAATTTCCCATCTTCTGCTCCCTCCCTTCTTTTTAAAAAAAATATATATTTATTAAAGTTTTTTAACACTATTTTTCTCCCTTACAAACAATACCCCCCCCCCCTCCCCCCGTAACAAAATAACGAGAAATCGCGCAGAGCAAGATATATATGTGGCAAAATTATATATTTACATGTCTTTGTACACTGGCTCTCTCCCATACGTGCCAGTTTCCCCATCCCTTCATGTTATCACTTGCTCATCCACCCTTCCAGGAAGTCCCCCGCCCCGCCACCACCACTCCCCCAGGTTGCTGCTGCTGCTGACCGATCTTCCTCTAACGCTCCGCGAGATAGTCTAGGAACGGTTGCCACCGCCTGTAGAACCCCTGTGCAGACCCTCTCAAGGCGAACTTAATCCTCTCCAACTTTATGAACCCAGCCATATCGTTTATCCAGGCCTCCACGCTGGGGGGCTTCGCCTCCTTCCACATTAGCAAGATCCTTCGCCAGGCTACTAGGGACGCAAAGGCCAGAATGCCGGCCTCTTTCGCCTCCTGCAGTCCCGGCTCGTCCACTACTCCAAATATTGCTAGCCCCCAGCTTGGCTTGACCCGGACTTTCACCACCTGAGATATTGCTCCCGCCACTCCTCTCCAGAACCCCCCCAGTGCCGGGCACGATCAAAACACATGGACATGGTTCGCCGGGCTCCCTGAGCACCTTCCACATCTGTCCTCTACCCCAAAGAACCTGCTCAACCTCGCCCCCGTCAAGTAAGCTCTGTGAACCACCTTAAATTGTATCAGGCTAAGCCTGGCACATGAGGAGGAGGAATTAACCCTACCTCGGGCATCAGCCCACAGGCCTTCCACGATCTCCTCCCCCAGCTCCTCCTCCCATTTACCCTTCAACTCTTCTACCAGCGATTCCCCTTTTTCTTTCATCTCCTGGTGTATTTCCGACACCTTGCCCTCCCCGACCCATACACCCGAGATATCACTGTCTTGAATTTCTTGTGCCGGGAGCAACGGGAATTCCCTCACCTGTTGCCTCACCTGCATATATCTAAAGGCATTTCCCGGGGGTAACTCAAACTTCTCCTCCAGTGCCCGTAGGCTCGCAAACGATCCGTCAATGAACAGGTCCCCCGTTCTTCTGATCCGCGCCCGATGCCAGCTCTGGAACCCCCCGTCCATCTTTCCCGGGACAAACTGATGGTTACCCCTGACGGGGACCACGCCGATGCTCCCATTGCACCCCTGTGCCGTCTCCACTGGCCCCAGATCCTTAGCGTTGCCGCCACCACCGGGCTCGTGGTATACCTTGTCGGCGAGAGCGGCAGCGGTGCCGTCACCAAAGCCCCCAGGCTCGTTCCTTTACAGGACGCCATCTCCATCCTCTTCCATGCCACCCCCTCTCCTTCCATAACCCACTTGCGGATCATCGACGCATTTGCTGCCCAGTAGTAGCTCCCAGGTTTGGCAGCGCCAACCCTCCTCGGTCCCTACTGCGTTCAAGGAACCCTCTCCTTACCCTCGGGGTCTTATTCGCCCACACAAACCCCATAATACTCCTACCTACTCTCTTAAAAAGGCCTTAGTGATCACGATGGGAAGGCACTGAAACAGAAACAAAAACCTCGGAAGGACCACCATTTTGACCGACTGCACTCTACCCGCCAGCGAGAGCGGTAACATGTCCCATCTTTTAAAATCCTCCTCCATTTGCTCCACCAACCTCGTCAAATTCAGTTTATGTAGGGCCCCCCAACTCCTGGCTATCTGGATCCCAAGATACCGAAAGTTCCCCTCCGCCCTCCTCAGCGGTAGGTCCCCAATCTCTCTTTCTTGTAATGCCTGTAATACAAAGAGCTCACTCTTCCCTACAATAAGCTTATAGCCCGAAAACTCCCCAAACTCCCTCAAAGTTTGCATGACCTCCACCATCCCCTCCATTGGATCCGCCACGTACAACAACAGGTCATCCGCATATAGCGACACCCGATGCTCTTCTCCCCCTCGGACCACCCCCCTCCATTTATTAGACTCCCTCAATGACATGGCCAATGGTTCGATCGCCAATGTGAACAACAGGGGGGCACCCTGCCTCGTCCCTCGGTACAGTCGAAAGTACTCCAACCTCCGCCGGTTCGTCACTACACTCGCCACCGGGGCTCTGTAAAGGAGCTTAACCCAACTGATAAAGCCTCCCCCGAACCCAAACCTACGCAGCACCTCCCAGAGGTACTCCCACTCTACTCGGTCAAAGGCCTTCTCCGCGTCCATAGCTGCCACTATCTCCGCCTCTCCCTCCACCGATGGCATCATGAACACGTTTTAAGTGTCTAGTCCTCGTGAATTACCCCCGGTACACAGTCCTCGATCCTCGTGGCCAGCACTTTTGCCAGCAACTTTGCATCCACATTAAGGAGCAAGATCGGCCTGTACGATCCACATTGCAGTGGGTCCTTGTCCCGCTTTAGGATCAAAGAAATTGTCGCTTCCGACATTGTCGGAGGTAGGGTCCCCATCTCTCTTGCCTCATTAAAGGTCCTCACTAGTAGCGGGGCCAACAGGTCTACGTACTTCCTGTAGAACTCCACCGGGAACCCGTCCGGTCCCGGGGCCTTCCCCGCCTGCATGCTCCCCAAACCCTTGCTCAGCTCCTCCAACCTAATTGGTGCCCCCAAACCAGCCACCTCTTGCTCCTCCACCCTCGGGAATCTCAGTTAGTCTAGGAATCGTCTCATACCCTCTTCCCCCGCTGGGGGCTGGGATCTGTACAGCTCTTCATAGAATGCCTTAAATACCTCGTTTATTTTCGTCGCCCTCCGAACCGTGGCTCCCCTTCCATTTTTGACTCCCCCTATTTCCCTCGCTGCCATCCTTTTACGGAGCTGGTGTGCCAGCATCCGACTAGCCTTTTCCCCATACTCATAGGTCGCCCCCTGCGCTTTCCTCCACTGTGTCTCCGCCTTCCCTGTGGTCAACAGGTCAAACTCCGCCTGGAGCCGACGTCTTTTCCCAAGTAATCTTTCCTCCGGGGCCTCTGCGTATCTCCTGTCCACTCTCAAAATCTCCCCCACTAACCTCTCCCTTTCCATGCCCTCTGTCTTCTCTCTATGAGACTCAATGGAGATGACCTCTCCCCTGACCACCGCCTTCAACGCCTCCCATACCACCCCTACCACACCTCCCCGTTGTCGTTGGCCTCCAAGTAGCTTTCGATACACCCCCTCACCTTCTACACACCACCTCGTCCGCCAGCAGTCCCACATCCAGCCGCCACAACGGGCGTTGGTCCCTCTCCTCTCCCAGCTCCAGTTCCACCCAGTGCGGGGCATAGTCCAAAACGGCTATGGCCGAATACTCAGTCCCCTCCACCCTCGGGATAAGCGCCCTGCCCAGAACAAAAAAATCTATCCGGGAGTAGGCTTTGTGTACATGGGAAAAGAAAGAAAATTCCCTGGCCTGCGGCCTTGCAAATTGTCGCTTCCGACATTGTCGGAGGTAGGGTCCCCATCTCTCTTGCCTCATTAAAGGTCCTCACTAGTAGCGGGGCCAACAGGTCTACGTACTTCCTGTAGAACTCCACCGGGAACCCGTCCGGTCCCGGGGCCTTCCCCGCCTGCATGCTCCCCAAACCCTTGCTCAGCTCCTCCAACCTAATTGGTGCCCCCAAACCAGCCACCTCTTGCTCCTCCACCCTCGGGAATCTCAGTTAGTCTAGGAATCGTCTCATACCCTCTTCCCCCGCTGGGGGCTGGGATCTGTACAGCCATGGGTCCAGTCCCCCCATCTGATCCATAAACCCCTTAAGTACCTTGGCCGCCGCTGGCCTCTTTCCAGTCCTTGATTTGGAGTGGCCCAGTGCTGAATCCAACACTGTATTGAAGTCCCCTCCCATTATCAGGCCTCCTTTCTCCAGGTCCGGAATGCGCCCAAACATGCGCTTCATGAATCCTGCATCATCCCAGTTCGGGGCGTATAAGTTTACCAACACCACCCACGTTCCTTGCAGCCTACCGCTCACCATTACATATCGTCCTCCATTGTCCACCTCAATAATCTTGGCCTCAAATGACACCCGCTTTCCCACTAATATTGCCACCCCTCTATTCTTCACGTCCAGTCCCGAGTGGAATACCTGTCCTACCCATCCCTTTCTTAACCTGACCTGGTCCGCCACCTTCAGGTGAGTCTCTTGAAGCATGACCACGTCTGCCTTCAGTCCCTTTAAGTGCGCGAACACTCGAGCCCTCTTTACCGGCCCATTCAGCCCCCTCACGTTCCACGTTATCAGCCGGATTGGAGGCCCGCCACCCCCCCCTGCCGACTAGCCATCTCCTTTTCTGGGCTAGTCCCGTGTCCACGCCTCTCTCACCCTCCAGTCCCCCAGACGGGGGGCCCCCGTCTCGACCACCTCCTCTGTGTCCCATTCCTTTTCGGCCAGCGCAGCAGCAACGCCCCCCCCCCCCCCCCCCCCCGCTAGACCCCTGTCCAGCTTTTTTGCTCCCCCCATGTCACTCCCGTAAGTCAGCTGACACCGGCTGACCCCGGCTTCCCCCGCCGTCCCATTAACCCCCCCGTGTGGGAGTCTCCCAATCAATATGCGTTCCTTCCTTCCTTCTCCTTCCCGCCTTTCTTCCCACGCGCGGGAGAAACCCCGTGCTTTCCACAGCCCACTCCGCCCCCTCTGGCGCAGCTCCTGTCGCGGCCTTGTCTCTCTCCCCCAGCCCATATAACATTTCCTGCGCGTGATTGACCCCCTATTTACAACAACCATCACACATCAAACCTCAAACATCCCCCCCACCCTCACAAACCCTCAGTTAGAGTCCCAACTTTTCGGTTTGTACAAAGGTCCACGCCTCTTCAGGCGTTTCGAAGTAATAGTGTTGGCCCTTGTACGTGACCCACAGTCGTGCTGGCTGCAGCATTCCGAATTTTACTCCTTTCCGGTGCAACACCGCTTTGGCCCGGTTGAAACCCATTCTCCGCTTTGCCACCTCCGTGCTCCAGTCCGGGTATATTCGGATCTCTGCATTGTCCCACTTACTCCTCTGCTCCTTCTTGGCCCATTTCAGTACCAACTCTCTGTCCGTGAACCGGTGAAACCTCACCACCATCGCCCTTGACGGCTCATTTGCCTGAGGCTTCCTCGCCAGCACCCGGTGTGCCCCGTCCAACTCCAGCGACCTCGAAGGGGCCTCCGCGCCCATCATCGCCCCAAGCATCGTGCTCGCGTATGCCCCGGCATCAGCCCCCTCCACTCCTTCAGGGAGACCCAGGATCCGCAGATTCTTTCTCCTCGACCTGTTCTCCAGGTCTTCGAGTCTTCCCGCCCACCTCTCGTGAAGCGCCTCGTGCTGCTCCACTCTCACCGCCAGGCCCAAGAGCTCGTCCTCGTTCTGGCTGACTCTTTTCTCTACCTCCTGGATCCTAACCTCGTGGGCCTTCTGGGTGATTCCTTCAATTGCCGAAAGCATAGGCGCCAGCATCTCCTTGCGCATCTCCTCGCGCTGCTCTTCGAAGCAGCGCTTGATGAACTCCTGCAGCTCCCCTTTGTCCATGGCCGGCGCCATTTTGTTTTTTTTACCCTGCTTCTCCCGTTGCTCCAGTGCCACTTTTCTGGCCGTTGCACTTTGGGTCTGTTTCATAGGCATTGGAGGGGGACCTTCTCTTCCCTTCCCCACGGGTTTTTGTCAAGAAAAGTTCCGTTGGGGCTCCTCTAGCGAGCCCGAAAGTCCGTGGTAGCGGGAGCTGCCGACTCGTGCGGCTTCGCTCCGCATCGCCACACCCGGAAGTCCCCTCCCTCCCTTCTAAAACAGCGGTGTTACATTAACCACTTTCCAGTTCTCCGAGACCCTTCCTGCCTCCAGTGATTCCTGAAAGATCACCACCAATGCCATCACAATCTCCTCAGCTATCTCTTTTAGAACCCTGGGGTGTAGTCCATCCGGTCCAGGTGACTTATCCACCTTCAGTTTCCCCAGAACCTTCTCCTTAGTGATGGTCACTGCACACATCTATGCCCCTCATTCTCCTGGGGCTCTGGCATCCCACTGGTGTCTTCCACCGTGAAGACTGATGTAAAGTATCTATTCAGTTCCTCTGCCATTTCTTTGTTTCCTGCTATTACTTCTCCAGCCACATTTTCCAGTGGTCCAATGTCTATTTTTGCCTCGCTCTCTTACCTTTTATATATTGAAAAAATTCTTCCTATCTTCTTTTGTATTACTAGCTAATTTGCACTCGTAGTTCATCGTCTCACCCCTTATTGCTTTTTCAGTTGTCCCCTGCTCGCTTTTAAAGCTTCCCAATCCTCTGGCTTCGCACTAATCCTCACCACTTTGTATGCTTTTTCTTTTATGCTGTCCTTGACTTCCCTTGTCAGCCATGGATGCCTTGACCTCCCCTTAGCATGTTTCCTTCTACTTGGGATGAATTTCTGTTGTGCCTCCTGAATAACCCCCAAAATCGCCTGCCATTGCTGTTCCACTGTCTTCCCTGCTAGGCTCCTTTTCCAATCAACTCTAGCCAACTCCTCGCTAATATCTTTGTAGTTACCCTTATTGAATTGTAATACCATTACATCTAATTGCAGCTTATTCCTCTCAAACTGCAGGGTAAATTCTATCAAATTGTGGTCACTGCTCCCTAAGGGTACCTTCAGCTTAAGTTCCCTAATCAAGTCTGCCTCATTGCACATCACCAAATCCAGAATTGCCTGTTCCTAGTAGGCTCTGTCACAAGCTGCTCCAGAAAGCAATCTCTTAAGACATTCCACAAATTCCTTTTCTTGGGATCCACTACCAACCTTATTTTCTCAGTCCATCTGCCCCCCCCCCATGATTATTGTAATATTGCCTTTTTTACATGCCTTTTCTATTTCCTGATTTTTTTTCTGCCCCACATCCTGACTACTGCTAGGGGGTCTGTACATAACTCCCATCAGGGTCTTTTTACTTTTGAATTTCCTCATCTCTATCCACAGAGATTCTATGCCTTCTGATCCTATATCGCTGCTTCCTATCGATTTAACTTCATTCCTTACTAACAATGCAACCCCGTCCCCTTTGCCCAATTGCCTGTCCTTTCGATCGGACACATATCCTTGGATATTTGGGGAATGACCACAGAATTCTGAGATGCAGAGGTATCTAGATATTCTAGTGCATGAGTCACAAGTTAATATGCAAGCACAGCAAGAAGGCGAATGGAATGCTATTCTTTATTACGTGAGGTCTGGAACATAAAAACTAACAATGTTATGCTTTAGTTATACAGGGCATTCATGTGACTACATTTCAAATACTGCATGCCATTTTGTCTCCTTATTCAAAGAAGGATATAAATGCTTTGGAGGTGTTTCAGAGGCGGATTACTAGTTTGATATCTGGAACGAGTAGATTATCTTATGAGGAATGCTTAGACAGACTGGACTTGTTTCCACTTGAGTTTAGAAGAGTGAGGGGTAACTTGATTAAGTACGCAAGATCCTCAATGGGCTTGACAAGGTGAACATGGAAAGATGTTTCCTCCTGTGGGTGAGTTTAGAAGTAGAGAGCCTCGATTTAAAATTAGGGATCACCCTTTTAGGACAGAGATGAGGAGAAATCTTTTCTGTGAGGGTTGTACAACACTAAGGGACAATGTAACATGGCCAATCCATCTAAGCTGCACATCTTTGGACCGTGGGAGGAAAGTGGAGCACCTGGAGGAAAGCCACGCAGATACGGGGAGAACGTGCAAACTCCACGCAGACAGTCACTCAAGGCCTCCTTCTGCCCTGTAGGTATTGTATGGTTCTAAATCCACACTTGTCCAAATGATCTTTCGTTTTGCCCTGGATTATTATCTTTAAACATTTGTGCTAAAAAAAAATGTTTTCTTTTAAATCTACGCACCACTGAGGTTAAACTGATTGAATTGTAGTTTCTAAGTTTATCCTTGTGCCTTTTTTTTGTTAACCAGGTTGTGGCATTTGCAATTCTCAAGTCCTCTGGTTCCACCTCTGTATCTAACAAGGAATTGATGATTACAGTCAGCGCCTACACAATTTCCACCTTCTCCTCCTTCAGCATTCTTAAATTAAATCCACCCAATCCTGGCAAAAGTACAGCAAGTCTTTCTAAAACCTCCTCTTTATCAACTTTTAGCCATCCAACATCATTAATGTCTCCTCTTTCACTGCGACTACTTCCTTGGTCCAGAAAGATACAATCTGCTCATTTGATAATTCTGCCTCTGCCTCCATAGTCCTTTATTCCTACTCGTTTAATATTTATATGCTTAGAAACTTTTAAAGTCCCTTTCCGGTTAGCTGTGATCTCTTCTCAATACTCACGCTTTGTCTTTCTTATTTCTTTTTACATTTTCCCTCTATATTTTGCTGGGTTTTCACTTGTATTATTGTCACTGCAGCAACAAGCTAATTATAGTAACAAATGATATAACCACACCCAGCAGCATCATTGATTATTCTTGGTCCATGAACACATGCTTCTAAATAGTCCCAAGATTTAGCAGGCTAACTCAAGCTATGAATAAAATTGGTTCATACCTGCACTGTGGAAGTAAGCTAGTAACTTGCTGCAGTTTTTCCTGCAGAGAAATGACCTCTGCAATACATTTCTTCTCCATTTCTTTGCATTGCTGTTCATAAGAAGTCTTCAGACTTGTTATTTCTTCTATATGTTGTTTCTCTAACTCGACCTTCTGTTGGCAAAACTCCAGCTTTATTTTTTCAATCTCCTCAAGCCTAGTTGACCGAACTCGTAACTGCTCCTTAAGATCTAAACAACAAAAACTAAAGTGTCATATTCTATTCCTTTATATAAAGAAAACAAAGATTTAAATTTACCTTATTCCCCCAAGTACACTGCATTATTCTACACAAATTGCAGTTTTCTACTAGTATGATGAAAAAAAAGTTTAAAATTGCCAAACAAAGCTTTACTTACCATTAAGATCTTGGGAACTAGCACGTGAGCTTTCTATCTGCATTCGCAAACTAGCATTTTCTTCCTGACTTTGCAACTGCAAATTTATGTATGCAGCCTGGAGGTCTTCAATCTGCAATTGTAATCAAGGTTAAGTATTGAAACAGGGATTTTCATTTCCAACGTATGCAATTTCTCTTCTGGGCTAACACACTGAAATGGCCTGATATCATTATAGCTTTAACATCAATAATTTTACTTTCCAACTGATTAAATTCTCTCAAAATCCTTCACATTCATACATTTAAATTCAGACAGTGCCTTTCACAACCTCAGATCATCTAAAAGTGTTTTGCAACTAATTAACTACCTTTTCATGCAGTCACTGTGGCATTGTTGGAAGCACAGCAAACAAGGGCCCAAAAACAGCAACAAGATGTGAAATCAAAATATGTCTGAAGGCACAGGATACAGCTACGGGCTTGCAACATCCTGGTTGTAGCACTGAGGGTATGGGTTCTAGAACTATCTGTTCCCCTCACCAAGTGGTTCCAGACTGCCACAGGAATCTAGCTAACAATGTGAAAATCTATGCAGGTATGTTCTGCACAAAAAAAAACCAAGACAAACCTAATATGGGTAATTATCATCCATCAGACTACTCACTCAATCATCAAAGTAATGGTTGACAATGTCACCTTGCTCACCAATAACCTGCTCACACATGCTCAGTTTGGGTTCTGCCAGGGCCACTTGGCTACAAGTATCAATACAGCTTTGATCCAAGCATGGACACAAGAGCTAAATTCTAGAAGTGAAGTGAGAGTGACTGCCTTTGATATCGTGGCAGCACTTGACTGAGTGTAAATAATTGATGTCAATGGGGATCAGGGAAATTCTTCACTGATTGAAATCATAATTAGGTCAAAAAAGATGGTGTGATTGTTGAAGGCTAATTGCTACAGGTGTTCCTCAGCCTTGGCCCCAACCATGTTCAGCTGCTTCATCAAAGATATTCCCTCCAATACAGGGATGTTCGCTTATGATTGCAGTGTTCAGCAACTCCTCAGTTGCAGAAGCAATCTGTACCCAGATGAAGCAAGCCTGAACTACATTCAGACTTTGGCTGATAAATAATATTCACCATGCAAGTTCCAGGCAATGACCTTTCCCAACAAGATAAAGTTTAACCATTTCTCCTTGACGTTCAATGGTATTACCATTACTGAATTCCCCACCAGTCATATAAATACTGTGGCTACAAGAGCAGATCAGAGGCTGGGAATTCTGCAGTGAGTAACACATTTCTTGACTCCCCAAAGTGTGTCCACCATCTACTATGCCGAAATGAGGAATGTGATGGGATATACTCCACTTGCATGTTTGTTAGCAGCTCCAAGAGCCCCAAAAAAGCTCAATGCCAAGGTCAAAGCAGCTCGCTTGATCAACAACCAATCCATGACCTTAAATATTCACTACCTCCACCACCAATGCACAGTGGCAGCAGTGTGTACCATCTACAATTTGCTCTGCAGCAACTCAAAGATTCCCTCAACAACAATTTCCAAACCTGTGATCTGTCACCTAGAAAGGCAGCAGATGCATGGCAACCTCACCCCACAAGTACATTTTAAATGTACACCATCCTAATGTGGATCTATAATCACTGTTCCTTCAGTCATTGGGTCAAAACCTGGAACACCCTTCCTAACAGCACAGTGGGTTAGCTATATCATATGGACTGAAGAGACTCAAGAGAGGGGCTCACTACCACCTTCTCAAGCCAATGCTAGCCCATACCCCATGAGCTTCACAGTCAACAGCAACAAGACACCACTCATCTTCTACCTCAAAGAAAGCTGGTCACTGATTTGGGAGATGCTAGAGCAACCATTTTCTCTCTGTCAACATCAGTTTGAATCGCGCTAGGATACCCGAGAGCCACGGTCAACTCTGATTTCCTCTATTAAAAAATCTTAATTCACTAGTTTTTCTTTTAAAATGTAGATACTGCTTTTGGATACTTTGAATTATTTTGCTTACCTTTTTGAAATCATTAGTTAATCGTGTTTGAATATCTCTTAGTTTACTGTATTCCTCAAGTAGTTTCCTTTGCAGTATCTGTAGATTAGTTTGCGTAGCTACAAACCAAAAGATAACGGTCAGTTAATCTCATTTAATATCTCACTACAGACTGAAAAAATATCTGGGAATCTGTGTTAAAAAATTGAGAAATTCTGTTAACATTTTATCAGGAACCACAAAGTTCCCAAAGCATCTCATGATTTCTACTGCATTATTCAAATTTTTTAAAGTTCCACTCCTATCAGACATCTTCGTACACTTGCTTTAATGTTTATTCATGATAATTCAGGAACTGCTCCACTGCAATTGTCGCAACAGAGAAGCAATTAAAATTGCCTGAACATTTAAAAAAATCATACATTAAGCATCTATAGATGACAATTTTTCATGGATTATGATGTTTTCTGTTATCAGTGTTCTTTTACATAATGTGACAAAATAAACATAATGGCCCAGATTTCATGGTCAGCAGCAAAACAATGATGCTCGCTGTTGACCTTGAAGGAACTCCCACACAGATCTATGGTCTCTGTGGGGTATATTTCCCTTTAACCAACATTACTTCGAATCTGTTGCCAAATCAAGGGAATAGCCAGGTGTTACAAAGAACAAAGAAATGTACAGCACAGGAACAGGCCCTTCGGCCCTCCAAGCCCGTGCCGACCATACTGCCCGACTAAACTACAATCTTCTACACTTCCTGGGTCCGTATCCTTCTATTCCCATCCTATTCATATATTTGTCAAGATGCCCCTTAAATGTCCCTATCGTCCCTGCTTCCACTACCTCCTCCGGTAGTGAGTTCCAGGCACCCACTACCCTCTGCGTAAAAAACTTGCCTCGTACATCTAATCGAAACTTTGCCCCTCTCACCTTAAACCTATGCCCCCTAGTAATTGACCCCTCTACTCTGGGGAAAAGCCTCTGACTATCCACTCTGTCTATGCCCCTCATAATTTTGTATACCTCTATCAGGTCGCCCCTCAACCTCCTTCGTTCCAGTGAGAACAAACCGAGTTTATTCAATCGCTCCTCATAGCTTATGCCCTCCATACCAGGCAACATTCTGGTAAATCTCTTCTGCACCCTCTCTAAAGCCTCCACATCCTTCTGGTAGTGTGGCGACCAGAATTGAACACTATACTCCAAGTGTGGCCTAACTAAGGTTCTATACAGCTGCAACATGACTTGCCAATTCTTATACTCAATGCCCCGGCCAATGAAGGCAAGCATGCCGTATGCCTTCTTGACTACCTTCTCCACCTGTGTTGCCCCTTTCAATGACCTGTGGACCTGTACTCCTAGATCTCTTTGACTTTCAATACTCTTGAGGGTTCTACCATTCACTGTATATTCCCTACCTGCATTAGCCCTTCCAAAATGCATTACCTCACATTTGTCCGGATTAAACTCCATCTGCCATCTCTCCGCCCAAGTCTCCAGACAATCTAAATCCTGCTGTATCCTCAGACAGTCCTCATCGCTATCCGCAATTCCACCAACCTTTGTGTCGTCTGCAAACTTACTAATCAGACCAGTTACATTTTCCTCCAAATCATTTATATATACTACAAAGAGCAAAGGTCCCAGCACTGATCCCTGTGGAACACCACTGGTCACAGCCCTCCAATTAGAAAAGCATCCCTCCATTGCTACCCTCTGCCTTCTATGGCCTAGCCAGTTCTGTATCCACCTTGCCAGTTCACCCCTGATCCCGTGTGACTTCACCTTTTGTACTAGTCTACCATGAGGGACCTTGTCAAAGGCCTTACTGAAGTCCATATAGACAACATCTACTGCCCTACCTGCATCAATCATCTTAGTGACCTCCTCGAAAAACTCTATCAAGTTAGTGAGACACGACCTCCCCTTCACAAAACCGTGCTGCCTCTCACTAATACGTCCATTTGCTTCCAAATGGGAGTAGATCCTGTCTCGAAGAATTCTCTCCAGTAATTTCCCTACCACTGAAGTAAGGCTCACCGGCCTGTAGTTCCCGGGATTATCCTTGCTACCCTTCTTAAACAGAGGAACAACATTGGCTATTCTCCAGTCCTCCGGGACATCCCCTGAAGACAGCGAGGATCCAAAGATTTCTGTCAAGGTCTCAGCAATTTCCTCTCCAGCCTCCTTCAGTATTCTGGGGTAGATCCCATCAGGCCCTGGGGACTTATCTACCTTAATCGGTGTTCATCAGTGCCACCTGGATTTCCACATTTTTAGGTGCACATGTCCAGACTCCAGTTTCAGAGAAGTAATGACAGCAAATGCTGACAGTTTGTCATTACTAATGCAATATTTAGGCCAGTGAGTCATCAATGATTTATATTTTTAATAATTTGTCAGATTATACTTTCCTTTCACAGATGTATTCTTTTAGCAATAATTCTGTGAACATGGGTGACACAAAAGTGCATGTAGTCTTATCACCTCACTAGAAAATATCAAACAGATATTGAAAGATATATTTTTGGGGAAGTCCTACACAATACATTGAAGCATTGGAATAGGAGTAAGCCATTTGGTCCCTGGAGCCTGTTTTGCCATTCAAACAGATATCGGTTGATTGTAATCTAACTCCATGCCTTTGACCCCTAACCCCTAGTACAGTCTTTGCCTGGTGTGAACCCATTTTAATGCCTTGGACTTCATGTGGCCCCAGAGTAAAAACTTGACAGGTACCAGAGCTGTTGTTGAGGTGGGGCTATTAGCATATTTAGACTCTGATTAATAATAGCATCCTGATTATTAATCTGACAGGATTAAGATTATTGACACTAATTAAATGCAGTAGGATCCTCATTAATGATGCAATAGGTCTCTAAAAATCAATTATTGCAAATAATATACAATCTATAAGCATCCAGATTATTGATGCGATAATGTCTGATTGTTGAATCAACAGGCATCTGATTATTAATGCAATAAGGACCATGTAATTAGTGTAACTAGATCTTCATCATTAATGAAAAGAATCATGGTTAATAATGCAATAGAAGGCTGATTCTTTATGCCAGCTATAAGATCCTGATTGCTGATGGAACAGGCACCAGACTGTTAATGTAATAGTATCCTGAATTTTGATAGAATAGGACTCGGATTATCATGCAGAAACCAGATTATTAATATAATAGGACTAGGAACACTGATACAATATAATCCGTATTACTGATGTAGCAAGATTCCAATTATTATTATTTTTTTTTTTTTAAATTTAGATTACCCTATTATTTTTTCCAATTAAGGGGCAATTTAGTGTGGCCAATCCACCTACTCTGCACATTTCTGGGTTGTGGGGGTGAAACCCACGCAGACACAGGGAGAATGTGCAAACTCCACACGGACAGTGACCCAGAGCCGGGATCAAACCTGGGACCTCAGCGCCATGAGGCAGCTGTGCTAACAACTAGGCCACCGTGCTGCCCTAAGATTCCAATTATAAAGATAAATAACCTTTTATTGTCACAAGTTGGCTTACATTAACACTGCAATGAAGTTACTGTGAAAAGCCCCTAGTCGCCATATTCCGGTGCCTGTTCGGGTACAGATGGAGAATTCAGAATTCTCAACTGGTACGGGAATTAAACCCATGCTGCTGGCCTTGTTCTGCATCACAAACCAGCTGTCTTGCCCACTGAGCTAAACCAGCTGTCATATGTCTATGTCATAGAATCAAGATTATTAATGCATTATGATCCTGATTATTCATGCAAGATGATCACTATTATTGAAGAAACATGCATCATGGAAAAGAAAAAGGCTTTTTTTGCATCAGCAATTGGTCCTCAAAGGGCAGTCCATTAGGCCACTCCCGCCAACAAAAATAACCCATGAGGATTTAGAGGGAGCTCATGACTATCAGAAATCAGTCCAAAACAGCAATTCCTGCTTCAGAGCTTAGCTTCAAAATCTTAACTTGCTGCTCTATTCGGGGTGGTTGTGATCCACAGATTGATAAATGCTGCATTAACAAAAATCATGTACCTAAAATGCAAAACTAAAATTTGACCTAGCATTAACTGCTGTTTAAGGACGAATGTCCCAAACTTCCATCCCAGGACTCCAATGCCTCAAATTTAAAATTATTATGTGTGTTTAATTTCCTCTTAAGACTTAATCCTTCTTTCTGTAACTCCTCCTGGTACTTTCTGTTCCTACAGCTCTGGCCTCTTGTACATCACCTTCACTCTTTGCCTTACCACACAAAATCAACTCTCTAGAATTAACACCTGAAATTCCTTTGCCTCTTCCCTCCTATTTTCCTTAAAACACACCCCCATCCACCAAGCTCTTGTTCATTTCTTATATTCTTATGGTCATGGTTTGGAAATTGGTAAAACAATAACTTGTCTTAGAAAAAGTAATTAGCGTATCTGGATACTTCATTTTTCTTTGGTCAGTGCAATAATAGTTTATGGAAAATACAATCCATCAACTGTGATTGCAAATCAAGAGTCAGAAAGAAGCCAAGGTGGGCAACACGGTGGCTCAGTGGTTAGCACTGCAGACTCATGGTGCTGAGGTCCTAGGTTCGATCCCCGCTCTGGCTCGCTGTCCGTGTGGAGTTTGCACATTCTCCCCGTGTTTGCGTGGGTTTCGCCCCCACAACCCAAAGATGTGCAGGGTAGGTGGATTGGCCACACTAAATTGCCCTTTAATTGGAAAAAATGAATTGGGCGCACTAAATCTATAAAAAAAACGACGCCAAGGTTCAATAGGTAGCTCTGATGGAAGGTTCGCAGCTGAAACGTTAACTCTCGTTTCACTTTCAGATGCTAATTAACCTGTTGTGAATATCCAGCACTTCCTGCTTATTTTTTTTATTGTCAGGAGTAACATGTTTTTGAAAATTACATTGAACTAAAATGTTCAAAAACAGGATTCAAACAGAGGGCGAGATTCTTCGGCCTCACCTGCCCGGCAACCGGAAATACCCACCCGAGGTCAATGGGCTTTTATATGGTCTACGTTCCGTCCATGGCGACCGTGCAGCAGGCACGGTCGAAGGATCCAGCCCAGAATTTCTAACTCACATTATGTTTACCATCATAAGAGGTTAGATTTTAGATGAGAATATAAATAGGATTTAAAATAAATATGTTTGCGCGACTTAGTTTCAACGTCTGAAAACTGTCAGATATTACAGAAAAGTAGTCTACCTCTTGCTCCTTTAGCGAGATCTTTGTGGACCTGGCTTTCCTCATTAATAAAGTCTGTGGCTCCCAAAGATAGCGTTTCCTCAGATTGATCTTCACGTTCTCTTCTTTCTATCAAATTATTTTCATCCTGTATACTGGCGAATAACTGCCAAACCAAAACATTGAATTGAGACAGTATCACATTTTTTTTTTAAAATCTGCAACTACATACAATCTTACATTTGAACAAGCAATCTATGTAGGTATAAGGAGGAAATTAGCAAAGATATTGGCAGACTAGATTAAAAAGATATGACGATGGATAGGCAGTGACAAAAACTTTAAAAATAAAATCATAATTTGCAATGATTCACTTCAGGAATAAAACAAAATAGCGGCAGAGCCATGCATAACAAGTTGTAGAAGAAAATAAAACCAGAAACCGCTTTTAAAAAAGTTACGAGGTTGGGCAGCATCTATGGAGAGAGAAATAGAGTCAACTTTTCAGATTGCTGACCTTTAATCGAAATTGGAAAAAGTCAGAGATGTGACAGGGTAAAAAACAATTATATGATCAGGGAAAGAAGGGTGAAGGATTAGGACAAAAGGAAATGCCCGAGATTGAGTGACAGACAAGAGAGAAAGACGAGAGATTAAATGACAAGGCAGGACGGCAGTGCAAGCTTGTATGTTATAATTAAGTTACATCGCTGGCTTTTTAATAGTTCTGATGGAAGGTCAGCAATCTGAAACAGAACCTGTTCCAGTTCTCTCTAGCTTTGACAAAGAGTCATCCAGACTCAAAATGTTAGCTCCGTTCTCTCTTCAGAATGCTGTCAGGCCTGCTGAGATTCTCCAGTATTTTCAGTTCTTGTTTCATAAGCTGCTTTGTTCTTTACAAATACGGTCAGACCTGCACAGCTTTTCCAGCAATTGCTGGTTTTTACTCCAGAATGTTATCATCTGCAGTATTTGTATTAAGTTATTGTATCATTTCAAACACTCTTTCTCAAATCTAGTCCAACTTCTCCTCTTCAATAAATGTCCACGCCTCCTCTGCCGTCTCGAAGTAGTGGTGTATACCCTGGTGTGTAACCCACAGTCTTGCCGGCTGCAACATTCCAAATTTCACTTTCCTCTTGTGGAGCACC
This sequence comes from Scyliorhinus torazame, assembly GCF_047496885.1. NCBI lineage: Eukaryota > Metazoa > Chordata > Chondrichthyes > Carcharhiniformes > Scyliorhinidae > Scyliorhinus > Scyliorhinus torazame. Next base: position 114,238,941 of record NC_092712.1, on the reverse strand, counting down.
GCCTTGGCCCGATTGAAACTCGCCCTCCTTCTCGCCACCTCCGCACTCCAATCCTGATACACGCGGATCACCGCGTTCTCCCACCTGCTGCTCCGTGTCTTTTTCGCCCATCTCAGGACCATCTCCCTGTCCTTGTAGCGGTGGAACCTCACCACTATTGCTCAAGGTATTTCTCCTGCCTTCGGTCTTCTCACGAGGACTCGGTACGCTCCCTCCACTTCCAGGGGGCCCGTCGGGGCCTCAGCTCCCATTAAGGTATGGAGCATCGTGCTCACATACGCCCCAACTTCCGCTCCCTCTGCCCCTTCGGGAAGACCCAAGATTCTTAAGTTCTTCCTCCTCGAGCTATTTTCCAGGGCTTCCAGTCTCTCCATACACCTCTTATGCAGTGCCTCGTGCGTCTCCGTCTTCACCACCAAGTCCTGTATCTCGTCCTCATTTTCGGCAGCTTTTGCCTTCACTCCACGGAGCTCCATCTCTTGGGTCTTCTGCGCCTCCTTTAACCCCTCAATCGCCTGCAGCATCGGGGCCAGCGCCTCCTTCTTGAGCTCCTCCACACATCGCCGGAGGAACTCCTGCTGTTCCAGGCCCCATACCAACTGGCCTCCCTCCGCTGCCATCTTGCTTCTCACTTCCCTTCTTTGCCGCTGCTCCAGAGGATCCTCCGCAATCTGGCCACTATTATCTCTTCTATCCATTCACATCCAGGGGGACTCCCTTCTATGTCGCCTCACAGTGGGTTTAGCCTTCGAAAATTGCCGTTGGGGCTCCCGATAAGAGCCCAAAAGTCCGTTAAAACGGGAGGTGCCGAAACGTGCGACCTAGCTGGTCATCGCCGCACCCGGAAGTCTCCAAGTTATTGTATCATATTAAAGGAATGATGTCAAACGGCAGATGTGAAGCATTATTTTAGAATTCAGCAGAAGATAGTCAAGAAATTCATAATGAAAGAAAAAAGACAATGAGAGTAAAATAACAAAAGTCATAAATAGATTGATTGTCCAAGCTTCGGTACACTCGTGGACTGGGTAAGATTAGTGAAAGTAAGTGTGGGCCCATGAGAAGTGTTAGGAAAACTAAGGTAGTTTTCAGGGCTCTATATTTATAATAATCATAAAAATAATCTTTATTAGTGTCACAAGTAGGCTTACATTAACACTGCAATAAAGTTACTGTGAAAATCCCCTAGTTGCCTCACTCCGGCACCTGTTCAGGCTCTCGGAGGGAGAATTCAAAATGTCCAATTCACCTAAAAAGCACATCTTTCGGGACTTGTGGGAGGAAACCGGAGAGCCCGGGGGAAGCCGACGCAGACATGGGGAGAACGTGCAGACTCTGCACAGCCAGTGACCCAAGCCAGGAATCGAACCCAGGTCCCCGGCACGGTGAAGCAATAGTGCTAACTACTGTGATACCATGCCGCCCATATTTATATTGGTGAACATTAGAAATAAAGTATAGTTTTAAGTTGACTTAATTTAATGTTTCTGTGCCTGAAAGGGTAAAATACACAATTAGATTCATGCTGGACAAAGGTGTTCATATGTGTGATATCTATGAACCTCACTCAACTCTGCCAGTAGAAGCTGAGCAGGTCAAAGGACTTGCAAAGATCCAGTCTTCCTCAAAAATAAGATATAATCTAGATAACCAGGGAATTGGGGCAGAAAGAATGTCTAAGATGACTGAAGTTAAGAGAACAGAGACCAAGGTATTGTTCAGAAAAATTCAAGGAAGAGCAAACAAAGTGTTCTGAGTTAAAGAGACAATTGCAGTAACTAGATTTAAAGTGAGACAGCAGACTTCAGAGGTAAATTTAATGTCTGATGCCATTTTAATAGTCTGGGAATCAAGAGTTAAAACAATTGTGCACAGTTTGTACTACAGTCAAGACAAAGAAATCCTAAAGGGATTGGTGTAAAATTGTGGACTGAATTTGCTGTTAAAAATGGAACGGAAGTTTTGATTCGAAGTGTCATTTGGAAAACCTGACTGGATTTTTTTAATGCAAAGCACCAAAAGAAAGTAATAAGAGAGAAGATTTTAAAATGGGCTTTTGTGAGTGGGATTTAGAAACTCTCATGTGACAATCATCTGGGGGAAATCCAGAGGAGAAATCCACAGAAATTCACTTGAGGTTCAGAGTGGAGAATGTATTTGACCACATCTTACGTGGTTAAAGAAACATTGTGTTACTGAGACTGTTGAAGCTTAAGATATACTTTGTAATCAGTGTTAATCTCAAAATGCATGTATTTGTCAAACCAAGGGGTGGGGGTAAAGGGTTTTGCATCATAATCCAATATTTTTGTGTTTAATAAATGATTTATTTTTGTTCAAATCAATTAGCAGCCCTGTGACTCTGTTCCTCTACATTTTCTTTTCTTTTAAATGTAAAAGCTATGGGGCGGAATTCTCTGATAATGAGGCTATGTCCCCACGCCCGCGAGAAAACGGGCACAAATCACTCTGGACTTTCCTGGAGAAACATGGCGGACCCACACCGGGGGGCCGGCCCTGACAAGATAGCCAGCCCCCCGCCGCCCCCCCCCCCGAGATCGCGCGCGCCTGGCGATTGATGGCCGCCAATCGCAAGTCTGCCCGTCCTGGAGGCCCCCCCCCCAATCGCAAGTCTACCCGTCCTGGACATATCCGCAGCCGTCACTCTGAGCTCCCGCCGGGTGGAACCATGAGTGAACCACACCGGCAGGAACTCGGGCAGTTGTCGGCGGAAAATCGCCGCGGTGGACTCTTTCAATGGCCCCCGACCGGCGCTGTGTCGACGGCGCACACGCAATTGGCGGCGATTCTCTGGTCTGACGCCCATTCTCCGCCCCCGCGCTGAACGCGATTGCGGTGCGGAGGCTCAGAGAATCCCAGCCATGGTCTTTTGGGCCAGAATTCGATTTTGGGATCTTCCTGCCTGGTTACAACATCAACTGGGATTACAAAAGAGGAAGGGGCAGGATAAATCATAATGGGGAAGAAGGAAATGGTAGACCATTAAACAAATACTCTGAATCTGTCTTTGTATAAGAAGTCAAATAAATCCAGAACTAGTGGAGAAACAAGGTCCTCGCGAATTAAATTTAAAGAAATTAGTAAAGAAACAGTAGTGGTGAAATTAACAGGACCAAAAGCAAGCAAATCTACTGGACCTGCTTATTAAAATCTATGGTACAGAAGAGGTGACTAAAGGGATAGATCTTAATCTGCCAAAATTCCCTAGATTCTAGAACAGTCCTTGTAGTTTGGACAGTTGGCAAATATAACCTCACTATTCAAGAAAGGAGGGAAGAGAGAAAACAGGAAGTTAACCAATTAACCTGCATTAGTGGGGAAAATTCTAGGATCTATTTTTAGTGCATGCTAACAGGGCATTTGGATAAACATATGAATGGACAGCAGCAATGTGATTTACAAAAGAATTGTGTTTGCCAATTCAGATTTTGAGGATGGAACTAGTAAGATGGATAGTGTACCACAAAGATCATTGCTTGAACCACCTCAATTTACAATCTATATTGACGACATAAGGAAGAGGTCAAAAGTATTATATCCCAAGTTTGCTAACTATACAAAGTTAGGTGGGAACGTCAGCTGCAAAGAGGATGCAGAAAAGATTGGACCCGGTTATAGAAAAAGGTGGAGAAATATTTGAGGGGAAAAATAGAAACGCAGATTTTATTTTTAAATGGTGAGAGATTGGGAAATTTCAGGATTATGGGGAATCTAGGTGCCCTTGTCCATGAAACACCAAATTAGCATGCAGCTACAGAAAGAAATAGTAGTAATAATAATAATAATCTTTATTATTGTCACAAGTAGGCTTACATTAACACTGCAGTGAAGTTACTGATAAAATCCCCTAATCGGCACACTCCGGCACCTGTTCAGGTACTCAGAGGGAGAATTCAGAATTTCCAATTCACCTAACAAGCACGTCTTTCAGGACTTGTGGGAGGAAATTGGGCAGCACGGTAGCATTGTGGATAGCACAATTGCTTCACAGCTCCAGGGTCCCAGGTTCGATTCCGGCTTGGGTCATTGTCTGTGCGGAGTCTGCACATCCTCCCCGTGTGTGCGTGGGTTTCCTCCGGGTGCTCCGGTTTCCTCCCACAGTCCAAAGATGTGCAGGTTAGGTGGATTGGGCATGATAAATTGCCCTTAGTGTCCAAAATTGCCCTTAGTGTTGGGTGGGGTTACTGGGTTATGGGGATAGGGTGGAGGTGTCGACCTTGGGTGGGGTGCTCTTTCCAAGAGCCGGTGCAGACTCGATCGGCCGAATGGCCTCCTTCTGCACTGTAAATTCTATGAAAACTATGAAACTATGAAACCGGAGCAAACCCATGAAGACACAGGGAGAACGTGCAGACGTTGCACAGACAGTGACCCAAACAAGAATCGAACTTGGGACCCTGGCGCTGTTAAGCAACAGTGCTAACCACTGTGCTACCATGCAGCCCAAAATTAGGTGAGCAAGTGTTATGCTCGACTTTATCACTAATGGATTGGAGTACAAGGGTAAATAGATCTTACTGCAATTGGACAGGGCCTTTCTGAGCCCATACCTGGAGTGCTGCGTACCGTTATAGTCCCTTTATCCAAAGAACGATATATTTGCCTTCAGCGTGTAACAAAGCTTCACTAGATGAATTTCTGGTAGAGAGTGCCCTATGGGGAGAGATTCAGTAGACTACATTTATTTTCCCTAGAGTTCAGAACAGAGGTGGCCTCATTGAAACATGTAACTTTCTTAAGTGTAGGGCGGCACGGTGGCGCTGTGGTTAGCACTGCTGCCTATGACGCTGAGGACCCAGGTTTGATCCCGGCCCTGGGTCACTGTCTGTGTAGTTTGCACATTCTCCCCTTGTCTGCTTGGGTTTCACCCCCACAACCCAAAGATGTGCAGGTTAGGTGGATTGGCCACACTACATTGTCCCTTAATTGGAAAATTAAAAATTGGGTACTCTAAATTTATTTAAAAAGAAAACTTTCTTAAGACACTTAGTAGGGTATTTGCTGAGACTTCCGGGTGCGGCGATGACCAGCTGAGTCGCACGTTTCGGCAGCTCCCTGTGAAACGGACTTTTGGGCTCTTGATAGGAGCCCCAACGGCAATTTTAACGGCTGAAAACACCGTGCGGTAAACCAGAAGGGTGTTCCCCCTGGACACGGATGGAAAAAGGAGAGGAAAGTGGCCGGATTGCAGCGGATCCTTTGGAACAACGGCAAGGAAGGCAAGCAGAAACCAAGATGGCGTCGGAAGGTGGCAGTTTCATATGGGGCCCTGAACAACAAGAGTTTTTGAAACGCTGCGTGGAGGAGATAAAAAAGGAAATGAAGAAAGAGTTGTTGGCCCCGATATTACAGGCGATTGAAGGGCTGAAAGAGGAACAAAAGACCCAGGAGCAGGAGCTTCGGGTCGTGAAGGCGAAAGCAGCAGAGAATGAAAACGACATACAGGGCCTGGTGGTGAAGTCGGAGATACAGGAGGCACACCAGAAACGATCTGTGGAGAGGTTGGAGGCACTGGAAAATAACGCAAGGAGGAACAACTTGAGGATTCTTGGCCTTCCTGAAGGTGTGGAGGGGGCGGACGTCGGGGCATATGTGAGCACGATGCTGCACTCGTTAATGGGAGTGGAGGCCCCGACGGGTCCGTTGGAGGTGGAGGGAGCATACCGAGTTATGGTGCGAGGATCGAGAACAGGAGAAGCTCCCAGAGCCATAGTGGTGAGATTTCTCCGTTTTAAGGATAGAGAAATGGTCCTTAGATGGGCGAAGAAAACTCGGTGTAGTAAATGGGAGAACGCGGTGATCCGCGTCTATCAAGATTGGAGTGCGGAGGTGGCGAGAAGGAGGGCGAGCTTTAATCGGGCCAAAGCGGTACTTCACAAAAAAAAGATAAAGTTTGGAATGCTGCAACCGGCAAGACTGTGGGTCAAATATCAAGGGAGGCACCACTACTTTGAGACGGCGGATGAAGCGTGGACTTTTATTGTAGAAGAAAAATTGGAATGATTGGACTACGAAAATGAACATTTGAACAAAGTGGTGGGACGAGTGGGGGGGGGGGGCGAAGAGGGATTGTATGATTAATCCTGCGGTATGGTAACTTTTCTTTCTCCCACAGGTGGTGATGGGGGGAGGTGGGGAGGGAGAGGAGATGGGGCGTTGGCCATGGGAGGCGGGTCCGAGGGAGAGGCGTGGGCTTGGTTCCCGCGCTATGATAATTATGGCGGGAATAGAGAAGCAGGAAGGAGGGGGCGCCGCACGGGGCGAGCCATGATCACGGGAGGAAGCCGAGGTCAGCCAGAGTTTGCTGACTTCTGGGAGCAACATGGGGGGAGTAATTACGCTAGCGGGGGGTCTAGCGGGGGGGGGGGGGGGAATTACTGGGTTGCTGCTGCTGGGGAAAGGGGGGAGTGGGTACGGGAAAGGATGGGCGGGGGGGGCACCGTCTGGGAGAAATACAGCCGCGTGGGAACTGGGCGAGAAGCTGGAAAAAGATGATTGCTAACCGGCAAGGGGGGGGTGGGAAGCCCCCCAACTCGGCTGATCACGTGGAACGTGAGGGGGCTTAACGGGCCGATAAAGAGGGCACGAGTACTCGCACACCTTAAGAAACTTAAAGCAGATGTGGTCACGTTACAGGAAACGCACCTGAAACTGATAGATCAGGTTAGGTTGCGCAAAGGATGGGTAGGGCAGGTGTTCCATTCGGGGCTGGATGCGAAAAACAGGGGGGTGGCTATATTAGTGGGGAAGCGGGTAATGTTCGAGGCAAAGACTATAGTGGCGGATAACGGGGGCAGATACGTGATGGTGAGTGGCAAATTACAGGGAGAGATGGTGGTGTTGGTAAACGTGTATGCCCCGAATTGGGACGATGCCAATTTTATGAGGCGAATGCTAGGACACATCCCAGACCTAGAGACCGGAAAGCTGATAATGGGGGGAGACTTTAACACGGTGTTGGAACCAAGGCTGGATAGGTCGAAGTCCAGGACTGGTAGGAGGCCGGCAGCAGCCAAGGTGCTCAAGGATTTTATGGAGCAGATGGGAGAGGTGGACCCGTGGAGATTCAGTAGACCTAGGAGTAAGGAGTTCTCGTTTTTCTCCTATGTCCATAAAGTCTATTCACGCATAGACTTTTTTGTGTTGGGTAGGGCATTGATCCCGAGGGTGAGGGGAACGGAATATACGGCTATAGCCATTTCGGATCATGCCCCACACTGGGTAGACTTGGAGATAGGGGAGGAAACAAGAGGGCGTCCACCCTGGAGAATGGACATGGGACTAATGGCGGATGAGGGGGTGTGCTTAAGGGTGAGGGGATGCATTGAAAAGTACTTGGAACTCAATGACAATGGGGAGGTTCAGGTGGGAGTGGTCTGGGAGGCGTTGAAGGCGGTGGTTAGGGGGGAGCTGATATCAATAAGGACACATAAAGGGAAGCAGGAGAGTAAGGAACGGGAGCGGTTGTTGCAAGAACTTTTGAGGGTGGACAGACAGTATGCGGAAGCACCGGAGGAGGGACTGTATAGGGAAAGGCAAAGGCTGCATGTGGAATTTGACTTGCTGACCACAGGCACTGCAGAGGCACAATGGAGGAAGGCGCAGGGTGTACAGTATGAATATGGAGAGAAGGCGAGCAGATTGCTGGCACACCAATTGAGGAAAAGGGGAGCAGCGAGGGAAATAGGGGGGGTGAGAGACGAAGATGGAGAGACGGAGCGGGGAGCGGAGAGAGTGAATGAAGTGTTTAAGACATTTTATAAAAAATTGTATGAAGCTCAACCCCCGGATGGGAGGGAGAGAATGATGGAGTTTTTGGATCGGCTGGAAATTCCCAAGGTGGAAGAGCAGGATAGGATGGGATTGGGAGCACAGATCACGGTAGAGGAAGTGGTGAAAGGAATTAGGAACATGCAGACGGGAAAGGCCCCGGGACCGGACGGATTCCCAGTTGAATTTTACAGAAAATATTTGGACTTGCTCGCCCCGCTACTGACGAGGACCTTCAACGAGGCAAAGGAAAGGGGACAACTGCCCCCGACTATGTCAGAAGCAACGATATCGCTTCTTTTAAAGAAGGAAAAGGATCCGCTACAATGCGGGTCCTACAGACCAATCTCCCTCCTCAATGTAGATGCCAAGGTCTTGGCCAAGGTAATGGCAATGAGAATAGAGGAATGTGTCCCGGGGGTGGTTCATGAGGACCAAACTGGGTTTGTGAAGGGGAGACAGCTGAACACGAACATACGGAGGTTGTTAGGGGTAATGATGATGGCCCCACCAGAGGGTGAAACGGAGATAGTAGTGGCGATGGATGCCGAGAAAGCATTTGATAGAGTGGAGTGGGATTATCTGTGGGAGGTGTTGAGGAGATTTGGGTTCGGAGAGGGGTATGTTAGATGGGTGCAGCTGTTGTATAGGGCCCCAGTGGCGAGTGTGGTCACGAATGGACGGGGATCGGCATATTTTCGGCTCCATAGAGGGACAAGGCAGGGATGTCCTCTGTCCCCATTACTGTTTGCACTGGCAATTGAGCCCCTGGCGATAGCGCTGAGAGGTTCCAAGGGATGGAGGGGAATACTTAGGGGAGGAGAAGAACACCGGGTATCTTTATATGCGGATGATCTGCTACTATATGTGGCGGATCCAGCGGAGGGGATGCCAGAAATAATGCGGATACTTGGGGAGTTTGGGGATTTTTCAGGGTATAAATTGAACATGGGGAAGAGTGAGCTGTTTGTGGTGCATCCAGGGGAGCAGAGTAGAGAAATAGAAGACCTACCGTTGAGGAAGGTAACAAGAGACTTTCGTTACCTGGGGATCCAGATAGCTAAGAATTGGGGCACATTGCACAGGCTAAATTTGACGCGGTTGGTGGAACAGATGGAGGAAGATTTCAAGAGATGGGATATGGTAGCATTGTCAATGGCAGGGAGGGTGCAGGCGGTTAAGATGGTGGTCCTCCCGAGATTCCTTTTTGTGTTTCAGTGTCTCCCGGTGGTGATCACGAAGGCTTTTTTCAAAAGGATAGAAAAGAGTATCATGGGTTTTGTTTGGGCCGGGAAGACTCCGAGAGTGAGGAAGGGATTCTTACAGCGTAGTAGGGATAGGGGGGGGCTGGCACTACCGAGCCTAAGTGAGTATTATTGGGCCGCTAATATTTCAATGGTGAGTAAGTGGATGGGAGAGGAGGAAGGAGCGGCGTGGAAGAGATTAGAGAGGGCGTCCTGTAGGGGGACCAGCCTGCAGGCTATGGTGACAGCCCCATTGCCGTTCTCACCAAGGAACTATACCACGAGTCCGGTGGTGGTAGCTACACTGAAGATTTGGGGACAGTGGAGACGACATAGGGGAAAGACCGGAGCACTGGGGGGGTCCCCGATAAGAAACAACCATAGCTTTGCCCCGGGGGGAATGGATGGGGGATATGGAATGTGGCAAAGAGCAGGTATAACGTAATTGAAAGATCTATTTGTGGATGGGAAGTTTGCGAGTCTGGGAGCGCTGACCGAGAAATATGGGTTGCCCCAAGGGAATGCATTCAGGTACATGCAATTGAGGGCTTTTGCGAGGCAACAGGTGAGGGAATTCCCGCAGCTCCCGACACAAGAGGTGCAGGACAGAGTCATCTCAAAGAAATGGGTGGGGGACGGTAAGGTGTCGGATATATATAGGGAAATGAGAGACGAAGGGGAGACTATGATGGACGAACTAAAAGGGAAATGGGAAGAAGAGCTAGGGGAGGAGATTGAGGAGGGGATGTGGGCAGATGCTCTAAACAGGGTAAACTCGTCGTCCTCGTGCGCCAGGCTAAGCCTGATTCAGTTTAAGGTATTACACAGGGCACATATGACTGGAACACGGCTCAGTAAATTTTTTGGGGTGGAGGATAGGTGTGCGAGGTGCTCGAGAAGCCCAGCGAATCATACCCATATGTTTTGGTCATGCCTGGCACTACAGGGGTTTTGGATGGGGGTGACAAAGGTGCTTTCGAAAGTAGTAGGAGTCCGGGTCGAACCAAGCTGGGGGTTGGCTATATTTGGGGTTGCACAAGAGCCGGGAGTGCAGGAGGCGAAAGAGGCCGATGTTTTGGCCTTTGCGTCCCTAGTAGCCCGGCGCAGAATACTGCTAATGTGGAAAGAAGCCAAGCCCCCGGGGGTGGAGACCTGGATAAATGATATGGCGGGGTTCATAAAGTTAGAGCGGATTAAGTTCGTCCTAAGGGGGTCGGCTCAAGGGTTTACTAGGCGGTGGCAACCGTTCGTCGAATATCTTGCGGAAAGATAGATGGGGGAGAACAAAGAAGGCAGCAGCAGCGGCCCAGGACTTGGGGGGGGGGGGGGGGGGGGAGATGGGGGGGGATGGGGGGGGGGGTGTGGCCTGAGACAAGGCAGTTGCCAATTAGGGCTAGTTTTTATTTTTTGTTATTTAATATTTATTTATTTGTTGTTGTTTTTGTTTAAATTTAAAAAGGTCATTATTATCTGTATTGTTACAATGTTGTGTAAAGGATGCACAATGTACTGTGTTGGTTGACCAAAAATTTTCAATAAAATATTATTTTTAAAAAAAAAGTAGGGTATTTGCTGAAAGTATGCGTACCATGGCTTGGGAGACTGCAACATGAAGTCACCATCTCAGGAGGATCAGCCATTAAGAACTGAGATGAGAATTGATTCATATAGTCATAGAGGTTTACAGCATGGAAACAGGCCCTTTGGCCCAACTTTTTCATGCCTCCCAGTTTTTACCACTAAGCTAGTCCCTATTGCCCGCATTTGGACCATACCCCTCTAACCCATATATGTGTCTAAATGCTTTTTAAAAGACAGAAGTGTACCCTCGCCTTGACTACTGCCTCTGCTGTTTGAAAACATTGCCCCTCTGGACCCTTTTGTACATCTCCCCTTAAACCTATGTCCTCTAGTTTTAGACTCCCCTTCCTTTGGGAAAGATGTTGACTATCTACCTTATCTATGCCCCTTATTATTTTATAGACCTTAACAAGATCCTCCCTAGGCCTCCTACGTTCCAGGGAACAAAGTCCCATTCTATCCAGTCTCTCCTTATAACTCAAACCATCAAGTCCCGGTAGCATCTTAGTAAATCTTTTCTGCACTCTTTCTAGCTTAATAATATCCTTTTTATAATAGGGTGACCAGAACTGAACACAGTATTCCATGTGTGGCCTTATTAATGTCTTGTACAACTTCAACAAAACATCCCAACTCCTGTATTTAATGTTCTGACCAATGAAACCAAGCATGCCAAATGCCTCCTTCACCACCCTGTCCACCAGTGACTCCACTTTCAAGGAGCAAGGAACCTGTACTTCTAGATCTCTTTGTTCTATAACTCTCCCCAACACTCTCCCATTAACTGAGTAGGTCCTGCTCCGATTCGATCTACCAAAATGCATCATCTCACATTTATCTAAATTAAACTCCATCTGCCATTCATCGGCCCACTGGCCCAATTGATCAAGATCCCATTGCAATCCCAAATAACCTTCTTCACTGCCCACTATGCCACCAATCTTGATGTCATCTGCAAACTTACTAACCATGCCTCCTAAATTCTCATCTGAATGATTAATATAAATAACAAGTAACAGTGGACACAGCACTGATCCCTGAGGCACACCACTGTTCACAGGCCTCCAGTTTGAAAAACAACCCTCTACAAAACACCCTTTCTCTACTGTCGTCTAGCCAATTCTGTATCCAATTGGCTACCTCACCCTGGATCCTGTGAGATTTAACCTTATGCAACAACCTACCCAAAGGGCTGTGAATCTTTAGAATTCTCTGCCAGACAGATGTGGAACCTTAATTATTAAGTATATTCAAATAACAAATTGAAACATTTTTGGATACAAAGGGAATCAAGTGCTCTAGGATTGTGTGGGAAGGTGCAGCTGAGATAGACAGCCAAGATCTTATTGAAGGCAAAATAAATGGGAGGAAGCCAATAACTTACTCCTGAGCCCATTTCTAATCTTATGATTCAGAAACACATACATCCGTCACCACCTACATGGGCACTCAGAGTTTTAGCTTTTAAAATGTGAAGTCGGTACATTTCTTAATCTAATTTTTGATCAATTAAAGTAGTATACCAGTACATTAATATTGCAAGTTTTAATCCTTAAAGCAAGCATTATTGGCTTAGAAAAGCAAGTTTATTTTGAAACATGCTAAAGAAAATCAGAAAACTGCTAATCAGAAAAAAGGTTTAGCATAATTTCTAAAAATGTGACATTTCGAAGTATTAATGTACCTGGGTGAGTTGCATGCATTCGTCAGATATCTTCTTGTTGAGCTTCTCTATCAAGGTTTGTGAAGATTCTTCAAATTCTAAACAATAACCATTCATTATAAATCAGAAAAGGCTGCCTGCACAAATGTAAATAATGCTCAGATATGTTAATTGTGAGGGGGTTCTAAGGAAGAGAAGATTTGCTTGATTTCAGTGCTCTTCACTGAGCAACTCAATAGGAATTTAATTCTGTAGCATGAAAAATGCTCCATTCAATTTTCTCATTTGGGATTCATATACATTAACCCAATAGAAAATACTTATAATAAAAGCAGGAACACAAATTGTTCATAAATTTAAAACATTTGTCCAGCTGAAGGCAAACTTGGATTAGGAAATTGCTTGAACTCAGTTTCTCAAATGAGTAACTAAGAAATGTCTTGATCATTACATCAATTCTCAGAAAGCTAAGTTTTCTCTTTCCTTAAAACGGAGGGATGGACATCTTTTTATATTGCTATGGGAGATGTTCAGAACAGTATTCATGCTACAAATAGCGACTTGCACGTTACAACCAATGTTTAAAGCCACTAAAACAGGCAACTGCTCGGCCCAAGATCGTAAGAAACTACAGAGTCATGAACACAGCCCAGTCCATCACGCGAACCCACCTCCCATCCATTGACTCTGACTACACTTCCTGCTGCCTTGGGAAAGCGGGCAGCATAATCAAAGACCCCTCCCACCCGGGGCTATTCTCTCTTCCAACTTCTTCCATTGGGCGGAAGCTACAAAAGTCTGTGAACACGCACCAATGGATTCAAAAAAGCTTCTTCCCCACTGTAATTAAATTCCTGAATGACCCCCTTATGGACTGAACTGATCTCTCCATGCATTTCTCTACTGTGTAGCACTATGTATACTTCACCTGATGTCTATGTCTATATATTTTTTCACGTATGGAACGATCTGCCTGGGTTGTACGCACAACAATACTTTTCATTGTAACTTGGCACACGTGACAATAAATCTAAATCTAATCTTATTAAAATAAATTAAAATATTAAAGAAAAGATCTTCCATTGGTTTTTCATTAAATAAGTTCAATCTGTGTTGCCCCAATAAAGTTTTTTGTTTTTATCACCTTTGTGAGGGAAGCCTTGAATTTTCTGCTGGTACAGTGCTTGAAGCTGCTTTATTTCTGAAGAATGAGAGATCGTGAGCTTCTCCTGGAGTCTTTCAAGAGCAACTGCTTTTTCATCGTTCAAATTGTCACGAATAAGCTCCAGCTGAGCAGCATAAATCTGAGAAAGACTAATGCGCTGGGCCTCCAACTGAAGCTTTAACTCCGCCTATCGATAAACAAAAATCAATTTTCTTTATTTTTCATTCTCTTTTACCACACACGCCATTATCTTTTTCCATGTTTCAATTTAAAGGGACAGAATGGTCCAACCAAAAACAAAGTCAACACAGCAGTCCTTCCTGCCCTGATGTATGCTGACAAAATTTTCCTTCTTTAGGAAATGTCACTTGAAAACACAAGTCAAGTCTCAGATCAGAACTTGAACATAGCTATTGACAGGATTATTATTGCAGATAGACACCTCATGTATTTATTATAGATTCTATGGAATCATTTTTATAATTGAGCATGCACACAAGGTACAACAATTCACAAGAATGCCAATTTTGCAAATAAATATTTCTAAAATCTTTCAAGTATTGTAGCATTTTAAGAGATTAAGCAAAACTGTTTAAATTCCCTGAAAGCTTTATTAAATAAAAAATCATATCCTTTTAGACAGTGACTAATTTTTTGAAGTGAGGGTTGGTGTGCAATGGTGGGGCTGGGATGATGGTGGGGTAAAGATGTTTGAATGATGTAATAGAGAAATAGTGTTGAACTAAATGTGGAGAATCATACCTCTGCCTGTTTTGTCATTTGTTCCATCTGTTCCAAGTAACTTTGAGAAGATGCAGTGTACCCTTGGAGAGCGATAGAAGTCTCACATCCTTTGCACTCTGCGTCTTGTGCCTGCAGTAACAGGTTGTATGTAACCCAAAACAAAAGTTGTGTTTTACTTAATAAAAAAGTTAGTGTTGACTTCCGAAGACGGTGATGTGTTGAGAGGGTGCACATCAGGTGGCTCTCCTCTGAACTGGGGCAAAAAAGGCACTTTTAGTTGAATTTTGCCCAAAGTACAAGGGAAAAAAATCCCTCAACAATTAAAGGAGGGGGCAAAGAGACAGCAGAAGCAGTTGAAAGTGCTACGACCAGCAGGCGGACGAGATAGCAAACCCACGAGGCGAAGGGGCCCCAACCACCCAGCAGAGAGAGCGGCCAACAACCCGAGCATCAGCCTCCCCCACCACCATCTGGAGACGGATGGAAGAGTTTCCTGATGAAGCAGTTGATCGCCATGAAGGCGGCGAACAGGATAGAGATCCAGGTGTTGGTCAAGGTGTCGGTAGCGGAGGCGATGGCCACCATGAAGGCGGCAATCGATGGGCTAGGGAAAAAATTGGTAACGGAGGAGAGGACAATCCTCGACCTTGAAAAGGCCTCGATGGACCAGAGCAACAGATTTGCCGCGCTGGAGGCGGAGGTAAAAAGGTTGGCGGTGGTCCTGGGGAACCTCAGGGGTAAAGTCAAGGACCAGGAGAACAGGTCCCGATAACAAAACATCAAGATTGTGGGCCTGCCCGAAGGCATCGAGGGCAAAGACCCAACAGATTACATAGCCCAAATGCTGGGCAACATAGTCGGGAGAGACCGCTTCCCCAAACCCCCAGAGCTTGACAGAGCACACACGTCGCTTAGACCGAAACCCAAGGCAAGGGAGCAGCTGAAGATGATTATCGGAAAGCTCCACCAATACCAGGACCGTGAGAGGATTCTGCGGTGGGTACGGCAAACAAAAGCAAGCACCTGGGAAGGATATAGCATCAGAATTTACCAGGACATTGGGACAGAACTAACAAAACGCAGGGCCGCAGTTAATCAGGCAAAATCGGCCCTGTACAAGAACGGGGTACGTTTCGGTGTCCTGTTCCCGGCCAGACTCTGGGTCACATACCAAAAGATAGACATTACTTTAACGCCCCAAAGGAAGTGAATGAGTTTGTTACAACCAACGGCTGGGACAAGACAGGCACGGCAACGGTGAGAGTTGTTTAATACTAATAATCTTTATTATTGTCACAAGTAGGCTTACATTAATACTGCAAAGAGACAGTTACTGTGAAAATCCCCTAGTCACCTAAGACATCTGCTCGGATACACTGAGGGAGGATTCAGAATGTCCAATTCACCTAACAAGCACGTCTTTTGGGACTTGTGGGAGGAAATCGGAGCACCCGGAGGAACCTCACGCACACATAGAGAGAACGTGCAGACTCCGCACAGGCAGTGACTCAAGCGGGAAACGAACCCGAGATCCTGGCGCTGGAAAGCAACAGTGCTAACTACTGTGCTACCTTGACGCCCTGTGAACAGAGAAAGACTCTGAAAGAGCAAAAAACTTATTGGGCATTGAGCATGTTTGCAGAACTGTGCTGCCTCTTTCCGATCATAAAGGGAAGACTGAGTCTTAGAAAGGAGCAGGGACTGGGGAAGGCAGGTGTCGGTTTAGAGAGGGAGAATGGGCAGTCAGCGGGGGAAAAGGAAGGGGCTAGACCAGCCCAGGGAGGAGGGTCACCCTGCTAGTAGAAATAGCTAGCACAGGAAGGCAAAAAGCAAGGGGGACCGCAGCACACCTCCTGGCAGGGAAGGAGCGTCTGGTCGGTGAGGGGGGGTGCACAGGGATGGGGAAGGGGGACACACACAGAAAGTGTGTGTGCGGGGGGGCGGGAGAGGGACACAAAAGGAACAGTGAAAGAAAAATGAGCTGGGTATTGTACATGTCTCAGCAGGGGAGGAACAGGCTGAGGAAACAAGATGGTGCCGCAAGCAGCCACTTTGGAGAGTCCCCGGACAAAGGGAAACCCGGGAGCGCAGGGGCACACCCACGTGGCATACACATAGTTGGCGGCAATGTTGAGTGCCCGCTGGACAAAAGGAAACCCCAGAGCGCATGGGCCCGGCTCCATGGTGAGAATGGTGACAGCGGACATTCTGGATAGCCCCCTAACAAAGAAAAACCCTGGAGTGCAGGGACATGTCTACCAGGTAAGTATGGTTGATCCCGCAGGTGTGCGCGGAAAGAAAACCCTCACCAGGATTATACATGGAATGTTAGGGGACTTAATGGCCTGGTGAAAAGATTCAGTCTTCGCCCATTTGAGAAGCCCAAAAGCCGACATAGTCTTCCTTCAGGAAACACACCTGAGGGAGAAGGACCAACCGCAGGTAAGAAAGGGCTGTGTGGGACGCATCACTCATGTTACGGGACCAGGGCTAGGGGAGTAGCCATATTGATCAGTAAGAGAACGAGGTTCGTGGTGACACGAACGCTTACGGACCAAGGGGGACGGTGCCTCATGGTCAGCGGTAGTCCTGGTTAATGTGTACGCGGCCAATTGGGACGACACAGGCTTCATAAAAAGGACCATGATGGAAATACCCGACATTGACACCCACAGACTGATCATTTGGGGGGGGGTCTCGTTCTTTTTGCCGGTCCACAAAGCATACTCGAGAATAGACTTCTTTGCAGTGGGGAAAGCAGTGCTTTCAGTAATAGTAAGAAATACTCCGCAATAGTTACGTCCGGCCACGCTCCACGTTACGAGGATGTGAGGTTGGAGACGGGCCGTGTCCAGCGCCCCACATGGAAGCTGGACACGGACCTACTGGCCGATAAGGTCTTCTGCCAGAAAATATCAAGGCCATCGGCGAGTACATTACAAACAACCGGAACGGGGAAGTCTCACCTTCCATGTTCTGGGAGGCACTAAAGGTGGTGATATGGGGAGAGATTATAGCCTACAAGGCATGAAGAGATAGATAGGAGAGAGTGGCCAGGAAACCTCCATCCTGGAGGTGAACAGAAAATACTCCGAGGCCTTGACCATAAAGCTTCTGGCAGAGAGGAAAAAGCTACGAATGAACTTTAACCTGCTAGCCACAAGGGAAGCAGTGTACCAACTCTGCCAGACATGGGGGATCTTCTATGAGCACGGGGAAAAGGCTGGCCGCCTCCTGACTCCCCAGCCGAGAATGCAGGCAGCCACGGGGGAGATAGTGCAGGTAAAAGACAGCAGAAGCAAACCAGTATTCGATCAAAAAAGAGCTCAACCGAACATTTGAGACATTCTACCGAGGGCCTGTACACCTCCGAACCCCCCAACGGGGATGTGGAGATGAAACGGTTCCTCGATGGATTGGGCATATCAGTTGTGGGGGACGATAGGCGGAGGGCGCTGGAAGCACGAGTAGGACTGGGAGAGATCATGGAGAGTATCAGCTCCATATAGGCAGAGAAGGCGCCAGGACCAATTCGCACCAGCCCTGGCCCCGCACCAGCATAACGTGTTCGCAGACTCGCTGGCGAGGGGCACCCTGCCTCCTACACTAACACAGCCCCACGATATGGCTGAAAAACAAGGATCAGACGGAGTGTGGGTCAAATAAGATCATTTCACTGCTGAATGTAAATGCAAAAATACTCACAAAGGTCCAGGCCAAGAGAGTGGAGGACTGCAGTTGCAGAGGACCACACAGGTTTTGCCAAGGGTAGGAGGCTAAGTGCGAACATCAGGTGGCTGCTGAATACAATAATGACCCCTTCCGGGGAGAGAACACCAGAGGTGATCATCGCCCTGGAGGCAGAAAAGGCCTTCAACTGAGCCGAATGTTACCTCATCGAGGTGCTGGAGCGGTTTGCGCTAGGAACAGGATTCACTTCATGCGCGACACTCTTGTACAATGCTCCCAAGGCGAGCATTCAGGCCAACACCACCAGCTCTGAACATTTCCAGCTACAGAGAGGCACAAGACAGGGATGCTCTTGTTCGCCCTGGCAATTGAACCACTGGTGATCGCTGTACGAGAAGCAAAAAGCTGGAAGAGCATTCAATGAGGGGCAGAGAGCACAGAGTGAGGCTCTATGCGATCGGATGACCTGCTCCTCTACATCCCGGACCCACAAAACGGCCTGAAAGAAAATATGTAACTTCTGAGAGAGCTCGGATCCTTCTCGGGCTATCGACTCAACCTGGGTAAGAGCGAGGCATTCCCAGTGAACGCGAACGGGACACACATACACATACACACGACAGAGCTGGGGGGACTATCATTTAAACTAGCCCAAAACAATTTCCGCTACCTGCCGATCCATCTAGCCCAGGCATTTTCAAAGTGGGTGTCGCGATCAGCGGGTGGGTCGGGTATCAGGTGGGTCGCAGAGCCATCCATCGTGGCGTTCCCGATCGCGGGAATTCAGGCGCAATGACCGTAGCAGCTGCCTTTTAAAAATGCCGGCTGCAATCGGCTTTAAAAATGGGGGAGCGCTGCGCATGCGTGCCCGATCATCAGTGCGCATACCCAGAACCCGGACAGAAACACTGCCTCCTCCTGACGTCAGTGTGCTGATCTACGAGAAGTTGTTTTTTTTAAATTCAATTCAATCTTCCTGCATCTATCTTGAACATGTTCAATGGCTGAGCCTGCAGAACTCTCTTGGGTAGTGAATTTTAGAGATTAAAAAGATTCACAATACATTGAGTTAAGTAATTCCTCCTCATCTATGTCTAAAATTGTTGCATTGTAATTTGCAGACTATATCCCCAGGCTTAAACCACCCATCTGAGGAAAACTTACATTCTGCATCTGCTCTGTAGAATCCGGAGAGAATAATGCCTGTTTCAATTATGTCATTTCTCATTCTTCAATACTCTAGACTATGGAATATAAGCCCATGCTCACCTCTTGCATTAAAGGTAAGAGAAAATGGTGGGTCGCGAATGTCGGCTGGCGTAGGTCCCGAAGGATGGACAGTTGGTAAAAATGGGTCTCGGGCAAAAAAGTTTGAAAAGCACAAGATAGCCCATGACTGGACACACATCCAAAAGTGGAACTTGACCAGTCTGGCGGAGGAAGTAAAAAAGAACCTACAAAGACGGGATGGAATCCTGCTTACCCTGGCGGGGAGGGTGCAGACGATCAAAATGAACGTACTGCGAGATCCCTCTTCCTGCTGAGATCCATACTGATCTTCATCCCCAAGGCCTACTTCCACAAAGTAGACAAAATGATTATGGCGTTTGTGTGCAGGGGTAAGAATCAGTGGATCCCTAAGTCAACGCTGCAAAGAAGGAAAAACATGGGCGGTCTAGTCTTACCGAACCTACCACTGGATGGCCACAGTCGCGAAAGTGAGGGTAAGGATACGGAATGGGTGAGGCTGGAGGAGTCCTCCTGCAAGGGAACAACCCCCTGAGCACCTGCTGTGGCAGCCCTCCCATCCCCTCCTCAAAGCACACATCCAGCCCAGTGGTGGTAGCCTCATTGTAGACGTGGAATCAAATGAGGCAACATTTCGGCCTAACCAAGATGTCCTCCATGGCCCCCATCTGCGGCAACCAGAGAGAGGGAGATAGACAAGGGAGGGCACGCACAAGAGACGGGGCAGAGAGAGAGAGAGAGAGAGAGAGAGAGAGAGAGAGAGAGAGAGAGAGAGAGAGAGAGAGAGAGAGAGAGAGAGATCCCAAATAAGGCACAAAGTGAAGCATAGTGGGTGAGGAGAGGAGGGGAAGGACCATGCAGGACCCTTCCCTCCCAATACGAAATAACAAAGAATAACATCCCTCCAACAGAGGACAGGGAACGACCACTTGTAAAAACTGTTGCACATAAGATACGAACTGGCTTGTAAATATCAGATACACAAGCTGTTACTTTGTAAATACCATGTGCCTTACATAACAATAAAGCGTCAATAAAAATATATTTTTAAAAAGTGTTTAAATAATTTTTACAGCATGGCCACATGCATTTGTAAACTTTTGTAACCAACTATGAAAACGTAATACGGGTCCAATTACTGCAGGTTTTGAGAGGATAGTCATAAGGTGCAAACTTGAATGCCTACCAAAGCCACTGACATTTATTATTTCATAAAAATGATCAGATTTACGTGCTATATTGGTAGTGTTTTAATCGTTCTATCATATTTCTCACATACCTGATTTTCTACCAATTTAGTATGCAGTTCACAAATAGGAATTCCAATTTTTGCTTGAATCGTCATCTCCAGTTCCAGCTTCTCCTGCTGAACTATAATTAAAATATTTTCCATTTTCTCTATTTTTTTGTGAAAAGCTTCTTCCATCAAGCTTTTCTGCTGCACAAGTTCAGCCAAGCCCAGCTGTTCAGCTTGAACAGACTCTAGCTGTTGCTTGAGGTAGTCCCTTTCAGTCTGCAGACTGACTAAGGATTCAGATGTCAGTTTCTCTCTTAAGTGCTGATTTTGGGTTAATAGAGATTCTTTTTCTTGAATAAGGTTAATCTGATTTTGTTGCATCTCATCTCTTTCTAAAACAATAATCTGCAATGAATTTTGTAGTGAAATGAATTGCTCCATTAGATTTTCTTCTTGCTGTCCGTGTTCTTTTAATTCACAGGAAACAATGAAAGCTGGTTCTTTAGACTGATATTCATTCTTTGCTTTGTTAAATTTTCTTTGGGACATTTGCTGGTGTTCTTGGACGTCTACTTTAACATCTAGCAGTTTTTGATTCTCACTTCGATTTGTTTTCTCACCCTTTTCTGCAGCTTGCTCTTTTAGGTTTTTCAGCTCCTCTTTCAAGTGCAAAATTTCATTTTGTCTCAAAATCAAAACATCTGAAACGTCTGAGAGACTCTTAGATAGCTCATTCTTATCCTGTTGAGCTATCTCAAGTTTTTCCATGAGTTCAGTTGCATCTTTTTCAATGACCTCTCTGCTTCCTACACTTATAGGCTGGCCACCAGAATTATCATGAGCTATGTCCAGCTGCACTTCATTTATCATTGTGTAGTTTCCAGTATCGATCTTTAACTCTGACAGCTGAAGTTGTTCATTTAAGATCTTTAACTTGGCTTCATATTCAAATTCTTGCTTTATCATCAGTTCTTCGATGTGGGACTTCATTTTCAGCAGACAATCATATTCATCACGTAATTCTTGGAAGTTAACGTCAAAATTTTTCTCAGCAAAAGAAAAGGTGTTCCTTTGTCTCTCAACCTCCTCTTGGAGTTCCCTCTCATGGGCTTGAAGTTGTCCATTTACTACCGTAAGCCTTTCGATGTGACCTCTCATTTCTGAAAACTCATTTTCACTAACTAATGTCAGCTTATCCTCTTCAGATATAATATGAACATTCATCTTTTCTTCTAACTGATTTTTGATTTCGTTAAGATCTTCGTTTTCTTTCTGAAGCTCATTGATTTTTATCTCCATAACTTCCTGCTCCACAAACTGTTTCTCCAAAATGTTATTCCTGGCTTGTAGCTCTATCACTCCTTTTTCAAGTTTACATTTTTCTTTCTCAACTTCTCTTAATGCTCCATTTTCTGTTTCAAGTTCACTTATCTGCAAATACATTGTTTCCACTTTATCATTCTTAAGTGACATCTGCAGTTCTTTTTTCAATGTGGCAATCTCAGAAAACAGTTGATTATTTTTAATGACCATATTATCCCTTTCATATTTAATTTCTTCCATTTTTTTACCAAGTTCTGTTTTCAAGCTTTCCAATTGCTGACTCCGTTTCACAGCCAAATCTTCTTGAAGATTGCGAACATTTAATTTATGTTCTCTTTCTAGGTCTTCTTTTAGTTTACTTAGCTCTTCTTCATGGCTGAAAAGAAGTTGAGTCCTTACTCTTTCTAATTCAGCTTCCTGAGATTCAGCCATCCTACCCAAAACTTCATCTTTCTCCCTCTCCAGCATATCAAGCTTAATTTTATAGTTGGTAACTTCTTCCTTATGCTCAGAGTCCAGCTCCTTATTAGACTCTGTAGTAGCTAATAGTTGGGCCTTCAACTGTTCAACCATGTCTTTCAGCTCTTCTACTTCATGCATTTTGATCTTCTGATCAGTAATGCTTCCTGAAGCTCTCCGAATTTGAACTTTAGTGAAATTGAGTTCGTCTAAAAGTTCTTGAACTTGGTTCTGCAGCTGCATGTTTTTATCAGAAGTTCTTTCTAACTGTTGGGTCATTTCTTGCCTTATTTGGTCTTTCTGAAAATGAGTGTCTCTTAATTTGACATTTAATTCATTGATTGCCACATTTAATAAATTGATTTGTTCCTCATTGACTAAGTTATTAACAGAATGACCCAAAGCCTTTTCCATTTCAGTTTTATGCTGCTCAGTAAGTCTTCTAATCTCCGAAGTATGCTGTTGCTGCAATTCTTGCTTCATCTGTACTATCTGTTTTCCATACATCTCATCCAATTCTGCTTGCAGTTGCTCCATTTTCCGATGATTTTCCATTTCAATCTTTTGTACTGTTTCTAATTCAGACAAATTGCCGAGGTGACAGCGTTTCTGAAGTGCTTCCACAGTACCCATTAACTGCTTTATTTCATCCGATGACTGCCTCTCCCTTTGCTTTGAGCTAGTCAATTCTGTTCTCAGGTTCTCAGTCTCGTGATTTCTTTGGAGTATCTGTTCATTTAAATTTTGAACTAATTTATCAGAAGCAATCATCTTATCTTTCAACAATAATGCCGCATTTTCATGTTCTTTAACAGTTTTCTCAAGCTGTTCGATTTGTTGGTCTTTGCGATTTAACTTCTGGACATTATCAGCCTTTTCATTATCAGTCTGTACATTAAAAGAAAAAAAAAAGATGAATATTCTAATCATTCAGTTGCAGTCAAAGGTTTGTTTGATCTCGTATTGGGAAAATAAACTTTATCAAGATTGCTTTCACTAAATCGAACAAGTTTAAAACAGCTTAAAGAGAATGTTTTCAGATTGAATAGATTGTGCTGATTGCATGTCATGGGTGGGAAGGCGGTGCAGTGGTTAGCACTGCTGCCTCATAGCACCAAGGACCCAGGTTCGATCCCGATCTTGGGTCTGTCTGTGTGGAATTTGTGTTCTCCCAGTATATGCGTAGGTTTTCGGCAGGTGGTCCCGTTTCCACCTGCATCCAAAGCCGTGCGGGTTAGGTGGATTAGCTATTATTTTCAATAACCAATTTCATCATTTTATTGATACAAGGCTAATGGGTCAGTTCCTGGGTCAGTTTATTTTGTTACACATTTCAAAAATAAGCATCAGATCATCCTCTTTCAAGTTATGCAGCATGGATTACTGAAAGAGAATATAACCCTGAATAAGCCTTAGACCAATTGCCCTATCATAACTATCCTGCAGGAAGGAAAAAAGTCTCCTTCACAATCACCAAGGACGTGTGAACCAGAAAACTCAAGCTTGTAACAAGGAAATAAACTCTTAAGATGCTACATTCCATCCACTTCCTCAGAAGCCTGGACAATATATTGTGGAAGAAATTAGAGACCGTTGAAATGTGGATGTTAAGGCATATGCTAAAAATTCCATCTACAGACCATAAGGCCAATGAAGAGGTGCTTGAAATTGCAAGAATAAAAACTCTTCAAAGTGAAATCCAGAAAAGAAAACACAAATATTTTTGACATTTGATCAGAGCTGAAAAGCTTCAGAGATCTTTTCCAGATTCAATTTGGGCAAAGTTGGATGGAAATGGTCTGAGCTTACTAATTGCTGAAAGGAAAAGTGAATATTTTATTTGTGGAATATTTGCCTCAGATTAAATGTAAGGTATGATGGAATTGGCCTCAGCACAAATGTCAAGTTTACAACTGTCAGTATCATTGCATTCTCACTCCAGTGGCTGCAGTAATTATAAAGTTAATCTGGATGTGATTAGCCAACAAAAAATAGTTCAAATTACTTATCCTGTGAAATGTAAACATTCCTCTGTTTTCTAAATTTAAGAATTATTTAAAAAGAGATAGATAGATAGATGTGCTTTAAAATAAATTCAGAGTGCCCAATTCACTTTTTGCAATTAAGGAGCAATTTAGTGAGGCCAATCAACCTACCCTGCACATCTTTGGGTTGTGGGGGCAAAATCCACACAAACACGGGGAGAATGTGCAAACTCCACACGGACAGTGACCCAGAGCAAAGATTGAACCTGGGACCTTGGCGCCGTGAGGTAGCAGTGCTAACCACTGCACCATCGTGCTGCCTTGATGTGCTTTATTTCTTGTGAACTATTTTAAGCAATGCCATTCAGCCGGTATAAACATTGGACTATTGCAGTACACTCAGAAATTATCCAGAAACAATTACTAATGGACTTTATGAGCAAAATTAGGACATTATCATTACAAGTTCAAATTTATTCTTAAAATAAATTAATATAAATCATGCCACTGCTCGGTGTGGAAAGCTGAGAGAAGAATTAAGTGGTTCCCGTACAAAATTCTCATTATAAATGGGCTGTGATTTGTATTCAAAAATAGGCATACCACTGTGAGATTTTGAAGTTGAGTTTGTAGATATTTTATTTGTTGCTGACATTGATCATTTGTTTCCTGGAAGGCTTTCAACTGTTGGTCCTTTTCATCAATTTGTGTTTGGTAGGTAATGAGCTGCTGCTTTGAATGTATCAGGTCAGCTGCTGTAGTACCATGGTTAGTGCTTCTCACAGCTTCACTGGCTTGCAACTGTAATTTAAAAAAAAAAGAAAACTGCATGAATTTCAAACTGTTAGCTCTGTAAAATAAAATTACATCCATAGTAATTATAATTTCCCGTGATGTGAAAATAGTACTACAAAAATGCTGTGAAGTCCTTTCATGAATGAAGTGCACTTAACTTCTATAAATATATTTAGAGCTATGGACCTACACCAGGTCAGGAGACATTCTTTTTGCTGCAGAAGAATATCTAAACATCATGAGATTATATTAACAGTATCATTTAAAGCAGCCTAACTGACTTTCAGTGGTGGCCATGGAGTGAGTGGTCACATATTTGGTGGCTCCCCCTCGAGGTGGAATTGCTTGGTCCTTTTTTCACCCGATTTGAGGGGCATTTGGTGGTGTGAGGTGCCCGA
The DNA here is from genome assembly GCF_047496885.1 of Scyliorhinus torazame. Lineage (NCBI taxonomy): Eukaryota > Metazoa > Chordata > Chondrichthyes > Carcharhiniformes > Scyliorhinidae > Scyliorhinus > Scyliorhinus torazame. Next base: position 114,213,618 of record NC_092712.1, on the reverse strand, counting down.
GCACTGAGAAATAGTCGTGCTCCATCAATGGGGCTGATTTATGTCTTACCAGACAAGGAGTGTAATGAGGCAGCAGCCTGGCAGGAGGTAATCGAGGTGCGACAGAGGAAAAGATGGCGGACGGTTCTGGGGTGGCGTTGCCCGCCCAATGATCTACTGAGCAACTGGTAGACCTTCTGAATGCTATGTCCCAGCAGCAGAGGTAGGAGCCACAGAGGAGCTGGCGAAGGTGACTCCAAGGACCCAGGTGTTCAATTTCGGCCTCGGATGACTGTCTGTGCGGACTTTGCACTTTCTCCCGTTATCTGCGTGGGTTTTCTCCCGGTGCTCCAGTTTCCTCCCACAGTCCAAAGAGATGAATGTCAGGTAGATTGGCCATGCTAAATTGCCCCTTAGTGTCCAAAAGGTTAGTGGGGTTACGGGGATGCTGTTGAGGCATAGGCTTAATGTAGGGTACTCTTTCCACGGGCCGGTGCAAACTCCATGGGCTGAATGGCCTCCTATACACGGTAGGGATTGTATTAAAAAAAAAAAGATACTGAAATAGGCAAAGGAAACAACAAAGTGCACCTGGGAAGGGAATGTGTTGAGGATCTCCCAGGACTTGAATGAGGAGTTGGCCAAGTGGCAGGCGGGTTGTAATTGGATCAAGGCAACTCTCTACAAGGGAGGAATGAAGTTTGGGCGTTGTATCCTGCTCGTCTGTGGGCCACGCACCAGAATCGAGAGTTTTACTTTGACAGTCCAAAGGAGGCGAGTCAATTTATGAGAGACCATGAACTGTGAGGTATGTGAGGACATTGAACTTTGGAGATGTTACAGTGGAGAATTTGGGTCTGCATACCGGGCAGCTTGGTGTATTTATGGTGTCTGCATGCGGAGTGGGCGAGTGTGTTTTACTGTTTTGGGGGAATTGCGGATGAAGGGCGGGGAGGGCAGCAGTCCCGAGTGGGGGCCACCATGCTAGCTAGTTGGCTAGTTAACGGGAGTGAAGTGGGGGGGGGGGGGGGGGGGGTCAATGGTCAATGTGTGGAGGAATGGGGGGGGGGGGGGTGTTAATTGAGCTTTTTTCTTTGTTCATGGGGAGGGGGTGGGTGGGACGCTGTCATGGGTGGAGTTGGTGTGGCACAGTTGGTTAAGGGGAGATGGCAGTGGAGAGAGCGCGAGAGAGAGCGCGCAAGAGAAGATAGAGTGAGAGAGAGCCTGCGTGAGAGAGAGCGCACGAGAGAGAGCGCGAGAGAGAGAGAGCGCGCGCGAAAGAGAGAGCGCGCGAGAGAGAGCGAGCGAGAGAGAGCGAGAGCGAGAGCGAGAGCGAGAGCGCGCGAGGAGAGTGAGAGAGAGCCTGCGCGAGAGAGAGCGTGCGAGAAAGAGAGCACACGAGAAAGAGAGAGCGCGCGAGAAAGAGAGAGAGCGCGAGAGAGAGAGAACGCGCGAGAGAGAGAGAGAGAGAGCGCGAGAGAGAGAGAGAGAGCGAGAGAAGAAAGCCCACTCCGCCCAGTTGGTTACGTGGAACCTTCGCGGTTTGAAAGCCCCAGTTAAAAGTTCTTGCGTTTTCACGCATTAAAGTTTAAGGCAGATGTTATGTTTCTTCAGGAGATGCACCTGAGGTTGAGGGACCAGACGAGCAGGTGCGGCGGGTGTTCCATTCGGGGTGGACATGAAAACGAGGGGGGTGGCGGTGCTGATCAATAAGTGGGTGGCATTTGGGGTGGGAAGTATTATAAATGAAAGATGGACTTCCGGGTGCGGCGATGACCAGCTGAGTCCACGTTTCGGCAGCTCCCTGTGAAACGGACTTTTGGGCTCTTGATAGGAGCCCCAACGGCAATTTTGACGGCTAAAAACACTGTGCGGTAAACCAGAAGGGAATCCCCCCTGGATACGGATGGAAAAAGGAGAGAGTGGCCAGATTGCAGTGGATCCTTTAGAACAGCGGCAAGGAAGGCAAGCAAAAACCAAGATGGCGTCGGAAGGTGGCAGTTTAACATGGGGCCCTGAACAACAAGAGTTCTTGAAATGCTGTGTGGAAGAGATCAAAAAGGAAATGAAGAAAGAGCTGTTGGCCCCGATACTACAGGCGATCGAAGGGCTAAAGGAGGAACAAAAGACCCAGGAGCGGGAGCTTCGGGTCGTGAAGGCAAAGGCAGCCGAGAATGAGGACGATATACAGGGCCTGGTGGTGAAGACGGAGACGCAGGAGGCACATCAGAAACGATGTGTGGAAAGGTTGGAGGCACTGGAAAACAACGCAAGGAGGAACAACCTGAGGATTCTTGGTCTTCCTGAAGGTGTGGAGGGAGCGGACGTCGGGGCATATGTGAGCACGATGCTGCACTCGTTAATGGGAGCGGAGGCCCCGGCGGGTCCGTTGGAGGTGGAGGGAGCATACCGAGTGATGGCGCAAGGACCGAGAGCAGGAGAAATTCCCAGAGCCATAGTGGTGAGATTCCTCCGTTTTAAGGATAGAGAAATGGTCCTTAGATGGGCGAAGAAAACTCGGAGCAGTAAATGGGAGAACGCGGTGATCCGCGTTTATCAAGACTGGAGTGCGGAGGTGGCGAGGAGGGCGAGCTTTAATCGGGCCAAGGCGGTGCTTCATAAAAAGAAGATAAAATTTGGAATGCTGCAACCGGCAAGACTGTGGGTCACATATCGAGGGAGGCACCACTACTTTGAGACGGCGGATGAAGCGTGGACTTTTATTGTGGAAGAAAAACTGGAATGAGCGGGTTATTAAAAAGAACGTTCGAACAAAGTGGTGGGGCGAATGTGGGGGGCAAAGAGGGGTTTTATGTACTAATCCTGCGATGTGGTAACTTTTCTCTCTCCCACAGGTGGTGATGGAGGGAGGAGGGGAGGTGGAGGAGATGGGGCGTTGGCCATTGGGGGCGGGGCCAAGGGAGAAGCGCGGGCTTGGTTCCCGCGCTATGATAATCATGGCGGGAATAGAGAAGCAGGAAGGAGGGGGCGTCGCACGGTGCGAGCCGAGGTCACGGGGGGAAGCCGAGGTCAGCCAGAGTTTGCTGACTTCTGGGAGCAACATGGGGGGAGTAATTACGCTAGCGGGGGATCTAGCGGGGGGGGTGGGAGGGGGGAATTACTGGGTTGCTGCTGCTGGGGAGAGGGGGGAGCTGGTATGGGAGAGGATGGGCGGGGGGGCACCGCCTGGGGAGATACAGCTGCGTGGGAACTGGGTGAGGAGCTGGAAAAAGGTGATGGCTAATCGACAAGGGGGGGGGGGTAGGAAGCCCCCCAACTCGGCTGATCACGTGGAACGTGAGAGGGCTGAACGGGCCGATAAAGAGGGCACGGGTACTCGCACACCTTAAGAAACTTAAGGCAGATGTGGTTATGTTACAGGAAACGCACCTGAAACTGAGAGACCAGGTTAGGCTACGCAAAGGATGGGTGGGGCAGGTGTTCCATTCGGGGCTAGATGCGAAAAACAGGGGGGTGGCTATATTAGTGGGGAAGCGGGTAATGTTCGAGGCAAAGACTATAGTGGCGGATAACGGGGGCAGATACGTGATGGTGAGTGGCAAACTACAGGGGGAGACGGTGGTTTTGGTAAACGTATATGCCCCGAACTGGGATGATGCCAATTTTATGAGGCGGATGCTAGGACGCATTCCGGACCTAGAGATGGGAAAGCTGATAATGGGAGGAGATTTTAATACGGTGTTGGAACCAGGGCTGGATCGGTCGAAGTCCAGGACTGGAAGGAGGCCGGCAGCAGCCAAGATGCTTAAAGATTTTATGGAGCAGATGGGAGGTGTAGACCCGTGGAGATTTAGCAGACCTAGGAGTAAGGAGTTCTCGTTTTTCTCCTATGTCCATAAAGTCTACTCGCGAATAGACTTTTTTGTGCTGGGTAGGGCATTGATCCCGAAGGTGAGGGGAACGGAGTATACGGCTATAGCCATTTCGGATCACGCTCCACACTGGGTGGACTTGGAGATAGGGGAGGAAACAGGAGGGCGCCCACCCTGGAGAATGGACATGGGACTAATGGCAGATGAGGGGGTGTGTCTAAGGGTGAGGGGGTGCATTGAAAAGTACTTGGAACTCAATGATAATGGGGAGGTCCAGGTGGGAGTGGTCTGGGAGGCGTTGAAGGCGGTGGTTAGAGGGGAGCTGATATCAATAAGGGCACATAAAGGGAAGCAGGAGAGTAAGGAACGGGAGCGGTTGCTGCAAGAACTTTTGAGGGTGGACAGACAATATGCGGAAGCACCGGAGGAGGGACTGTACAGGGAAAGGCAAAGGCTACATGTAGAATTTGACTTGCTGACTACAGGCACTGCAGAGGCACAATGGAGGAAGGCACAGGGTGTACAGTACGAATATGGGGAGAAGGCGAGCAGGTTGCTGGCACACCAATTGAGGAAAAGGGGAGCAGCGAGGGAAATAGGGGGAGTGAGGGATGAGGAAGGAGAGATGGAGCGGGGAGCGGAGAGAGTGAATGGAGTGTTCAAGACATTTTATAAAAAATTATATGAAGCTCAACCCCCGGATGGGAGGGAGAGAATGATGGGCTTCTTGGATCGGCTGGAATTTCCCAAGGTGGAAGAGCAGGAAAGGGTGGGACTGGGAGCACAGATCGAGGTAGAAGAAGTGGTGAAAGGAATTAGGAGCATGCAGGCGGGAAAGGCCCCGGGACCGGATGGATTCCCAGTCGAATTCTATAGAAAATATGTGGACTTGCTCGCCCCGGTACTGACGAGGACCTTTAATGAGGCAAAGGAAAGGGGACAACTGCCCCCGACTATGTCTGAAGCAACGATATCGCTTCTCTGAAAGAAGGAAAAGGACCCGCTACAATGCGGGTCCTATAGACCTATTTCCCTCCTAAATGTAGATGCCAAGGTCCTGGCCAAGGTAATGGCAATGAGAATAGAGGAATGTGTCCCGGGGGTGGTCCACGAGGACCAAACTGGGTTTGTGAAGGGGAGACAGCTGAACACGAATATACGGAGGTTGTTAGGGGTAATGATGATGGCCCCACCAGAGGGAGAAACGGAGATAGTAGTGGCGATGGATGCCGAGAAAGCATTTGATAGAGTGGAGTGGGATTATTTGTGGGAGGTATTGAGGAGATTTGGTTTTGGAGAGGGGTATGTTAGATGGGTGCAGCTGTTGTATAGGGCCCCAGTGGCGACCGTGGTCACGAATGGGCGGGGATCTGCATATTTTCGGCTCCATAGAGGGACAAGACAGGGATGCCCTCTGTCCCCATTATTGTTTGCACTGGCGATTGAGCCCCTGGTGATAGCGTTGAGGGGTTCCAAGAAGTGGAGGGGAGTACTTAGGGGAGGAGAAGAGCACCGTGTATCTTTGTATGCGGACGATTTGCTACTATACGTGGCGGACCCGGCGGAGGGGATGCCAGAAATAATGCGGATACTTGGGGAGTTTGGGGATTTTTCAGGGTATAAATTGAACATGGGGAAAAGTGAGTTGTTTGTGGTGCATCCAGGGGAGCAGAGTAGAGAAATAGAGGACCTACCGCTGAGGAAGGTAACAAGGGACTTTCGTTACCTGGGGATCCAGATAGCTAAGAATTGGGGCACATTGCATAGGTTAAATTTAACGCGGTTGGTGGAACAGATGGAGGAGGATTTCAAGAGATGGGATATGGTATCCCTGTCAATGGCAGGGAGGGTGCAGGCGGTTAAGATGGTGGTCCTCCCGAGATTCCTCTTTGTGTTTCAGTGCCTCCCGGTGGTGATCACGAAGGCTTTTTTTAAAAGGATTGAAAAGAGCATCATGGGTTTTGTGTGGGCCGGGAAGACCCCGAGAGTGAGGAAGGGATTCTTACAGCGTAGCAGGGATAGGGGGGGGCTGGCACTACCGAGCCTAAGTGAGTATTATTGGGCCGCTAATATTTCAATGGTGAGTAAGTGGATGGGAGAGGAGGAGGGAGCGGCGTGGAAGAGATTAGAGAGGGCGTCCTGTAGGGGGACTAGCCTACAGGCTATGGTGACAGCCCATTGCCGTTCTCACCGAGGAACTACACCACAAGCCCGGTGGTGGTGGCTACACTGAAGATTTGGGGACAGTGGAGACGGCATAGGGGAAAGACTGGAGCCTTGGGGGGGTCCCCGATAAGAAACAACCATAGGTTTGCCCCGGGGGAATGGATGGGGGATATGGAATGTGGCAAAGAGCAGGAATAACGCAACTAAAAGATCTGTTTGTGGATGGGAAGTTCGCGAGTCTGGGAGCGCTGACCGAGAAATATGGGTTGCCCCAAGGGAATGCTTTCAGGTATATGCAACTGAGGGCTTTTGCGAGGCAACAGGTGAGGGAATTCCCGCAGCTCCCGACACAAGAGGTGCAGGACAGAGTGATCTCAAAGACATGGGTGGGGGATGGTAAGGTGTCAGATATATATAGGGAAATGAGGGACGAAGGGGAGACTATGGTAGATGAGCTGAAAGGGAAATGGAAGAAGAGCTGGGGGAGGAGATCGAGGAGGGGCTGTGGCAGATGCCCCTAAGCAGGGTAAACTCGTTCGTCCTCGTGTGCCAGGCTAAGCCTGATTCAGTTTAAGGTATTACACAGGGCACATATGACTGGAGCACGGCTCAGTAAATTTTTTGGGGTGGAGGATAGGTGTGCGAGGTGCTCGAGAAGCCCAGCGAATCATACCCATATGTTTTGGTCATGCCCGGCACTACAGAGGTTTTGGATGGGGTGACAAAGGTGCTTTCAAAAGTAGTAGGAGTCCGGTCGAACCAAGCTGGGGGTTGGCTATATTTGGGGTTGCACAAGAGCCGGGAGTGCAGGAGGCGAGAGAGGCCGATGTTTTGGCCTTTGCGTCCCTAGTAGCCCGGCGCAGGATATTGCTAATGTGGAAAGAAGCCAAGCCCCCGGGGGTGGAGACCTGGATAAATGACATGGCGGGGTTTATAAAGCTAGAGCGGATTAAGTTCGTCCTAAGGGGGTCGGCTCAAGGGTTCACCAGGCGGTGGCAACCGTTCGTCGAATACCTCGCAGAAAGATAGACGGAATGGGAAAAAGAAGGCAGCAGCAGCAGCAGCCCAGGATCGGGGGGGGGGGGGGGGGGGGGGGGGGGGGGGGGGGATTCATTTTTTGTTTATAAAATAGGTCATTGTTATTTGTGTTGTTATAATATTGTGTAAAGGATGCACAATGTACTGTGTTGGTTGACCAAAAATTTTCAATAAAATATTTAATAAAAAAATAAATAAATGAAAGATGGAATGAAATGAAATAAAAATCGCTTATTGTCACAAGTAGGCTATGAATGAAGTTACTGTGAAAAGCCCCTAGTCGCCACATTCCGGCGCCTGTTCGGGAAGGCTGGTACGGGAATTGAATCCGCACTACTTGGCCTGCTTTAAAAGCCAGCTATTTAGCCCTGTGCTAAACCAGCCCAAATGACCCTGGGGGTAGGTTTGTGATGGCGAGTGGGAAGCTGGAGTGGCGCCAGTGGTACTAGTGAATGTATACGCACCAAATTGTGATGATATGGATTTTCTGAGGCCAGTCTTAGCGAAGATTCCAGACCTGGACACACACTGGATGATTACAGGAAGCGGGGTTAAGTACTGTTCAGTATCCTAGGTAGGACTGGATGTGCCCCAGCTCCCTGAAGCTTTCGGCCATGGCAAAGGAGCTGTTGAGGTGTATGGAATGTACTTGAGGGGGGGGGGGGCTGACCCGTGGTGGTTTGAGGCTGAGGGTGAAGGAGTGTTACTATTTCTTGCATGCTCACCGGGTGTACTCCCTCATTGATTTCATTATCTTAGAAAAGGCGCTATTGGTGGGAGTGGTTGTATCGGAGTATTCAGCGACTGTGGTCTCGGACCACGTGCCGCATTGAGTGGACTTGTGGGTGGCAAGGATGAGGCTCAGCTCAGCAGCTCAGTGGAGGATGGATGTGGGATTGCTGGTGTTTGTAAAAGGGTGAAAATGGCCATCCCGAATTATGTGGAGTAGAATAAGACAGGGAAGGTTTGCCGCTCTACGTTATATGAGGCTCTGAAAGCGGTGGTAAGGGGGGAATTTATATTGATTCCTGCGCACAGGGAGAGGGTGGAGCAGGCCTGTGTAGGACATTCTGAGGGTGGACCAGAGATATTCGGTGGCACTGAGAAGATGTTGCTAAAGGAGAGGCAGAGGCTCCAAATGGTGTTTGGGCTGGTGTCCACAGGAAACGTGGTGGGGAAATTGCATAGAGCCAGACAGACGGTATACGAGTATGGTGAGAAAGCTAGCAGGATGTTTGCACACCAGTTGAGGAGGCAGGTGGCAGCGAGGAAAATTGGGAGGGTAAGACATGATAGGGGCACGATAGTAACGGAGCCAAAGAGGGAGAACCGGGTTTTTGAGGCCTTTTACCAGAGATTGTATAATTCGGAGCCTCCGGTGGGCAATGAAGGGATGAGGTGTTTTTTTGAACGTGTAGGAGTTTCAGAGGATTGAGGAGGCAAAGTGCCAGAGGGCCCTGATCTGGCTGAGGGAGGTATAATAATAATAACAATCTTTATTGTCACAAGTAGGCTTACATTAACACTGCAATGGAGTTACTGTCAAAATATCCATTTCAGGTTAAGCAGCGTTTCACTTGCACCTCTTCCAATGTGGTTTATTGCATTAGCTGCTCCCCAATGTGGTCTCCTCTATATCAGAGAGACCAAACGCAGACTGGGTGATCGCTTTGCTAAGCACCTTTGGTCTGTGCGCATTCAGTACCCTGCCGTTCCCGTTGCTTGCCATTTTAACACAAGACCCTGCTCCTATGCCACATGTATTCCTTGGCCTGCTGTAATGTTCCAGTGAAGCTCACCACAAATTGGAGGAACAGCATATGATCTTCCGGTTAGGCACTCTGCAGCCTTTCGGTCTCAACATCGAATTCAACAACTCCACCCCATCTCGACCCCTTTGCTTACATTCCATTTCATTCTCACTGTCTTTTTACCTTTTCTTTCTTTCTGGTCTTTCTTTATATATGTACCCCCCCCCCCATCTTATCCCCTCTCTGCTTCCCCCCCCCCCCCCCCCCCCCCCCCCCTTTTCACATTTTTCCTCTCTCCCACCCATGTCGCCCCTCCCCCCACAACTACATCTGTCACAGCTAACCCCTCTGTTTGGCCTTTCACACCTTTTATTTTCTCAGGGGACTGTCATTAGCACTATTTCCCCTTGGTTTCTGTGGCTATTGGCACTCTTTTCCCTTAGTTTCTGTGGCTATGAGTCATCTTTCATTCCCTCATCCTACAGTATAAATATCTCCCACTTTCTATGTCTTTTAGCTTTGTCAAAGGGTCATCTGGCCTCTTTTCTTTCCCTACAGATGCTGCCAGACCTGCTGAGATTTTCCAGCATTTTCTCTTTTGGTTTCAGATTCACCAGGATGTAGCCTGGGCTAGAGTGGTTCAGCTATTAAGAGAGGTTGGTTAAGCTGGGGTTGTTTTCCTTCCAGCAGAGGAGGCTGAGGGGGGACCTGATTGAGGTGTATAAAATTGAGGGACATGGAAGATAGCAAGATGGGTCAATAACCAGGGGGCATAGATTTAAGGTCAAGGCAGGGGTTTTAGAGAGGATTTGAGGAAAAACATTTTCACCCAGAAGGTGGTGGGAATCTGGAACTCACTGCCTGAAAGGGTGGCAGAGGCAGGAACCCTCAACATTTAAGAAGCATTTAGATGAGCACTTGAAATACCATAGCATTCAAGGCTATGGGCCAAGTGCTGGAAAATGGAATTAGAATAGACAGGTGATTGATGGTTGGCGCAAACACGATTGGGCCTCTTTCAGTGCTGCATACTCACTGGACTTGGGAATTGAATCACCTTCAGTGCTTGATTCAAGGCAACCTCCAAACACCGATGTAGGCAATCATCTCATTGAGCAAAGCTTTCAGAGATGACATTGTTGTAAGTGAGACTTAAGGAGCGTGGGAAGCAAGTGGGGAGGAGGGCAAACATTCTTATACTAAACCAAATATAGGTGCAACAGTACTGGGGGAAATAATTTATTAATAAATTTCAGTTCATAAGGAAACACTGTGCTGGGTGTAGATATTTGCTTTTTTCATAAAATTATACATTAAAACCATGAGATTGGACAACAATGACTCTTCTGGAAAAAACTGCCTTACCTACAATAATAAATACTCCTATGTAACTGCTCAAAAACGTGTTTGATGGTGCATTGACTGCTGTAAAGTAGTCCAGTAAAATACCAATTTTCCTTAAATCACACTGAATGTTTCGGCCTGTTATGTGTCAGACGCTACAATTTGCTTTCATGGGGTGTGGCAGTCCCTCACCTTCCTCATCAAGCAACAAAGAACCTATCAGTTAGCAAGGAATTGGTAGGTGCACATGCAAATTCAGCAGAACATTCACCTCTTGGATATCAATCACAGACCTAGACTAGACGACCTGATCTAAGCTAATCTGTTGAGGTATCAATGGTGAAATAGACTCAATGGGGAGGACCTTGAATTTAAAACTATTGCCATCTGACAGCAACAATAATTTACAGGGCAACAAGGTAAAAGTGTCACACGGTGCTTTACCTAACAAAATCTGAAATCAAGACACCAAGAAATATTAGAATAAATAACCTCAAATCAAATAGGGGGGTTTAGGAAGGGAATTCCACAACTTGAAGCCTGGGCAGGTAACGGCATAACCATCAATGATGGGGTACGGGAAATTGGGGATACTTCAATTGGAGGAACAGATCTTTTAAGGTTTGTAGGGCTGGAGGAGGTACAGAGAAAGAGACGCTGAGGCAATGGAGGGTTGGAACAATAGGATAAGGATTTTAAATTCAAGGCTTTTCCGGACTGGGTGCTAATAAAGTTGAGAGTACATGGGTGATAATGGGTAGATCGAACTTGGTGCAAGTTAAGCTAAAGGCAGCAAAGTTTTGGATGAACTCAAGTTTACAGAGGATACAAAATAGTAGCCTGGTCAGGAAAGAGCTATAATAGTTGAGTCTGGAGACGACAAATTCAGTTGGAAAGCTGGCAGCCTAAATAAAGCTTAATAACAGCTAAATGGCAATAGTATGAGTTTGGAATTGCAACTTGGAAAATTGAATTTCAGGGACCTCTAATAATCCAGTACGGCAGAGAAATGAAATTGGAGGTGAATAGCATTCTTTAATGCCAGATTAAGTTGAAGCTATTCCAACATTTTGTGGAGATGCCAAGAATTAACACTCCTTCATGAGGTAAATTAATCAACCCAATGGGTAAATTTTTATCTCAAATCTAACCTTTAATTCAACTGCAATTTGCAACAGATTATTAAAGACATTAATAATTCCAAACAATATTTTGAGGTAAACCCCTCAGTAAGAACCAGTGTGGCTCAGGTCTTCATAATATGCCAAAGCAGTTCACAACCAATGAATTTAAGCATCCTGCATAGTGATGCAGGCAAACAGGGCAGCCAATTCCCACATAGCATAATTCCACAAATAAATGAATAATTGACTCACAAATGTGTTTACAGGTGGTGCTGGTTGAGGGAAAAAGTATTGATTAAAATCTTTGCTCATCTTTAAATTCACAGCAAGGTCCTCAGTCTAAATGTCAAAATTCAGTACCTCAACAGAACTGCAGTGTCAGCATAAATTGTGGGTTTACATCCTGGAGCAGAATTTGAACCTATCACTTTCACTTGCCTGTGAAAAACTCCGAAGAGTGAAAAATTACCAGCTTGTAGGCTTGTGCGCAAATCTCAGTGACCAGCAGAAAAATGCAATTCTCTTTTGTTGTTGGGTCAAACTCCTGGAACTCCCTCCCTGACAGCACTGTTGGTGTAGCTAATTCAAAAAAGTGGATCACGACAGCCTTCAGAAGGGCAATTTAGGAATGGGTAATAAATACTGGCCTAGTCAGCGATGTCCACATCCTGCGAAAGAATAAAAAAACCTGGTAACAATGAATTTTACCTGTTGAAATTGAATTTGGAGTTTTTGACTTTGTTCTGTTAAATCCAAAAATTCTTGCAGAATCTCATCCTTTTCTTTCCTAGCTTGCTGTAGATTAGCAGTGAGTTGAGTGATAATACCATCTCTCTGTTTGACTGCAGCTTCAAAATCCTGGAGCTGTGTGAAGAATACAATTATACAGGATAAAATCATCTATTAATTTATCAATTAATTTATACAATGAAGAATGCTCAATTAATCTGCAATTTCTTGCATGGGACCTTTTACACCTTTCATATTTTACCTATGAGATGCATAACACAGAATTACTATGCAGATATTCCCCATTGAAAGCATGTTTTCATTTAGAGCAGTTGATAAATTAGGGACCTTCCCCGAATAGCACTGCTGCAACTTTTGTTTTCACAATTACTGAGCATGCAGATTATTTTATAAAAGCAAACCCCCAGTCACCGGTTTCCTGCCTGCTCGCCGGCTCTTTACCCACCCTTATCATTCACCACCTCTCCTGCATTTCAATCCCCCCCCCACCCCAACAGTCCCACTCGCTGCTTCCCTGCATGGCCCTCTGCTTTGCAGTTTCCCTCGTTGGCCCTCCCACTTGCAGCCACTCTCACAGCCATTCGCCCAGGCCCTCTCTAACACGGAGGATTCAGGAGAAGGAAGTGGCAAGCGAGAGGGAGTGGCAAAGTTAAGAAGTCATAAGTTTCCTTATTTGAAAAAAGATATAATTACATTAGAAAAAGCAAGGATATCGTTCATTCAACTAATTTGTGGGATTCATCCGACATAGAACGGTTGAACCAGTTGGGTCTATTCCTAGTGGAATTTAGAAGAATGAGAGGTGATCCTATTGAAACATACAAGATCCAAGGGGACTTGACAGGGTCGATACTGGGAGGATGTTGTCACTTGTAGGGGAGACTAGAACCAAGGTCACAGATTAAGAATAAAAGAGGTCTCCCTTTTAAGACGGAGATGAGGAGAAATTCCCCCTCTCAGAGAGTCATTAATCATTGGAATTCTCTTCTCTGGAGAGCAGTGTAGGCCGAGTCATTTCATTTATTAAATGTTGCGTTAAGACAGATTTTTGATAGACAAGGGAGCCAAAGATTTTGGGGCCGACAGGAAAGTTGAGTTGAGATCACAACCGGATCAGCCACGATCTTATCGGATGGTGGAGCATGCATGAAGAGCCAAATGGTCAATCTATGCTCATGTGTTATTAAGAGTTACGTTATTAAGAGCTAGTAAGAATTGATAAGATGGTTTTTGGGCCAGTTAGGTCCAAGGCAACAATAGATGTAAAAATAGAGTTCAGGAAACTAACCCATTCTTAATTTACGGTTCTCTTCTGGAAAAGTGATTTTTGTTTCACATGCCATTTTTTAGGAATGCAGGATAGCTGAACTGGCAGTATAGCTTACTACCATCATGTTTTGAACAAGTCGGATAATCCTTTATGGTTATTTTACACTAGTTAAGATTGCATAGACTTCTACATAAAGACAAAGCTTGCTAATAAAATCAAGTTTAGACATTTTAAAAACAATGCTTAGTACCCCACCCCTGCCACATGCATCAACAATGGAACTGTTACATCAGCTGCTCAGTAATCAAAACAAAACTGGAGTGATGTAAGCTAGACAGTTCAGCCCACAAATTACTTGCAAAAACTGATATAGTCATTCATTGCTGTAGAAAAGTATTAAATTCCAAGTAAAAATCATGTCCAATATTCACAACAAAAAACTTTAAAGACAGAAACAAAAGCAGAATATTTTGGTAGCTCAAATTAGGCTGTTATCAAAGTTTTTGTGCCCTCATATTAGCAATGCTAACTCCTTTAGCGCAGATGCACCAGCACCTTGAGCAGAATTTCACGTTCTCACCGTGAGGCCCACCAGAAGTCATTGAGAATCTGGCACAGGTTTATGGCGACTGGCTGAAACCAATCAGGTGGCAGCCAGCCAATTAATTACAGTGACACAGATCTGATGTAGGGAAGGCCTGCATCACCCATAGAACCAGACAAATGTTATGGTGTACCAAGAGGCCATTCAGCCCATCGTGTATGCGCCAGCCAAAAAAAAGTGGGGGGAAACTCACGGCTCATTTTAATCCAATTTTGCAACATTTGGTCCATAGCATTGCAGGGTACTGTCTCACCACCAACTTAGGCAGTGAATTCCAGATGCCCATCATTCCTTGGAAGAAAAAGCTTTTCTTTATGTCCTTCTAATCCAAACACTTAAATCTATGTCCTCAGGTAATTGACCCCTCAGCCAGGAGAAACAAGTCTTTCCTGTCCAGGCCCTTAGTGATTTTGTACACCTCAATGAGGTCACCCCTCTGTTCTAAGGAAAACAACCCTAGTCTATTCAATCTCTCCTCATAGCTGCGATTTTCAAGCCCTGACAACATTCTTGTAAGTCTCCTCTGCACTCTCTCCAGAGCCATTATGTCCTTCCTGTAATGAGGTGACCAGAACTGTACATAAAACTACAGCTGTGGCCTAACCAAAGTTTTATACAGTTCCATCATTACATTCTTGCTTTTGTATTCAATACCTCGCCCAATAAAGGAAAGCATTCAATATGCCTTCTTGACCACCTTGTCCGCCTGTCCTGACACCTTCAAGAACCTGTAGGTATGCATTCCAAGATCTCTCCCTTCCTGAACCCTTTTCCATATCTTCCCTTGCTTTGTTTGTTGTCCCTAAATACATTACCTCTCACTTTTCCAGATTGAATTCCATTTGCCACTTCTCTGCCCACTCAACCAAATCATTAATTTCATTCTGGAGTCAACAGCTATCCTCTTTGCTATCAGCTACATGGCCAATTTTTGAGTCATCTGCAAATTTCCCATCCACTCACATTTAAGTTTTTAATATATACAACAAACAGCAAGGGCCCCAGCAATGAGCAGTGTGGAAACCAACTGGAAACGGTTTTCCTTTCGCAAAATCATCCATCAACCATTACCCTTTGTTTCCCATCACTGAGCCAATTTTGGATCTAACCTGTCACCTTCCCGTGTATCCCATGAGAACTCACTTTTCTGACCAGTCTGCCACGTGGGACCTTGGCAAATGCCTTACTGAAATCCATGTAGACAATATCCACTGCACTATACTGATCAATCCTCCTTGTTACTTCCTCAAAAGATTCTATTAAGTTAGTAAAACATGATCTTCCCCTAACAAAGCCATGCTGACTACCACTGATCAGACCGTGCCTTTCCAAGTAACAGTTTACCCTGTCTCTCAACCGTTTCCAATAATTTGCCCACCGCTGAAGTCAGATGGACCAGCCTATAGTTTTCTGGCCTATACCTCATTCTCTTTTTTATTAATGCTTTACATTCACAGACCTCCAATCATCTGCTATTTCATCTGTATCTAGCGGGGATTGGAAAATGATCCTCAGAGGATCCACTCTTTCCTCCCTGGCTTCCTTCAAGAGCCTGAGATACAATCCACGGGCTATGATGATTTATCCACCTTCAAGGACAGCAGATGGATATGCAGGAGCTGCCACCATGTTTAAAAGGGAGTTAGAACTACAATTTATCTTGCAGCCTATGAAAACTCTGCAGATTAAATCATTAGCAGCAATCTCTCTGGGTATACAGCACCAAAAAGCATCCAAGGTCCAATGAGATGAATCCATCACCGTCACTGACATCCCTTCTATGCCATTAATGTAGCACCTGAAGATATCTCAGATGAAGGGGATTGCAGGTTAGGTAGATTGCCCCTTAATTGGAAAAATAATTGGGTACTCTAAATTTAATTTTTTTTTTATTTTTTTTTAAATTGCATGCCAGAGGTGAGGTTAGAATGACTGCCTTTGACATCAAGGCAGCATTTGACCAGGTATGGCATCAAGGAGTCCTATCTAAATTGGTGTCAATGGTAATCAGGGGGGAAATTCTACACTGGTTGGATTCATACCTGGCACAAACGAATAGGATTGTGGTGATTGGAGTCAATCATCTCAGCTCCAGGACATCACTGCAGGAGTTCCTCAGGATAGTGTCCTAGGCCCAACCAACTTCAGCCGATTCGTCAATGATCTCCTGAAGGGCTGCCTACGGCGATGAAGTGCCCGGGTTCGAACCCGGCCCCGGGTCACTGTCTGTGTGGAGTTTGCACATTCTCCCCGTGTCTGTGTGGGTTTTAACCCCACAACCCAAAGATGTGCAGGCTAGGTGGATTGGCCACACAAAATTGCCCCTTAATTGGGAAAAAATAATTGGGTACTCTAAATTTTTAAAAAATCAATGACTTCCCTTCCACCATAAGGTCAGAAGTGGGATGTTTGCGGATGACTGCACAATGTTCAGCACCATTTGCAACTCCTCAGACAATAAAGCAGTCCATGTCCAAATGCAGCAAGACCTGGACAATAACCAGGTTTGGGCTGACAAATGGCAAGTTACATTCGCGCCACACAACTGCCGGGCAATGACCATCTTCTACAAGAGGGATCTAACCATTACCGCTTGACGTTCAATGGCATTCCCATCGCTGAATCCCCCACAATCAGCACCCTAGGGGTTGGCAGTACGGTGGTGCAGTGGTTAGCACTGCTGCCTCACGGCACCGAGGTCCCAGGTTCGATCCCGGCTCTGGGTCACTGCACTGTCCGTGTGTAGTTTGCACATTCTCCTGTGTTTGCGTGGGTTTCACCCCCACAACCCAAAAGATGTGCCGGGTAGGTGGATCGGCCAGGCTAAATTGCCCCTTAATTGGAAGAAATCATAGATTATCATAGAATTTACAGTGCAGAAGGAGGCCATTCAGCCCATCGAGTCTGCACCGGCTCTTAGAAAGAGCACCCTACCCAAGGTCAACACCTCCACCCTATCCCCATAACCCAGTAACCCCACCCAACACGAAGGACAATTTTGGACACTAAGGGCAATTTATCCTGGCCAATCCACCTAACCTGCACATCTTTGGACTGTGGGAGGAATTGGGTACTCTAAATTTACATTTAAAAAAACATCCTGGGGGGTTACCATTGATCATAAATTGAACAGGACTAGCCACATTAATACTGTGACTACCAGGGCAGGTCAAAAGCTAGGAATCATACAGCGAGTAACTCACCTCCTGATCCCCCAAAGCCTGTCCACCATCCACAAGGCATAAGTCAGGAGTGTAATGGAATACTCGCCACTTGCCTGGATGAATGCAGCTCCAACAACACTCAAAAAGCTCAACACCATCCAGGACAAAGCAGCCCACTTGATTGTTCCTCCTTCCACAAACATTCCAACCCTCCACCACCGATGAACAGCAGCCGTGTGCACCATCTAAAAGGTGCTAACTCGTCAAGATTTCTTAGGCAGCATCTTCCAAACCCATGACCACTACCATCTAAAAGGTCAAGATCAGCAGATACCTGGGAACCTCACCACCTGGAGGTTCCCCTCCAAGTTACTCACCACCCTGACTTGGAAATATATCATAGTTCCTTTACTGTCGCAGGGGCAACATCCCGGAACTCCCTCCCTAACAGCACAGTGGGTGTACTACACCTCGAGGACTGCAGTGGTTCAAGAGGACAACACACCACCACCTTCTGAAGGGCAACTGGGGAGAGGCAATAAATGCTGGCTTAGCCAGTGACGTCCACATCCAATAAATTAATTTTTTTAAAGCCTAAGCCTTGGAACTTCCAAATTATTCGGGCTGAATCAAAACACTATAGATTCAATTTTTATGCAGGTCAGATCCAAAGTAACACCAGTTCAGACAGATCCCCTTATCAGCTGCCAGGTTTAACTGGGTGGTTTTCAGCAGATATGGGAGACCTGCGGAGTTTTCACTTAATTTGACAGGCAACAATAAACCTCAGCAAATTTGTCTTTAAATAGCTTTACCAATCTTATTATTGAGCCTAATTAACTTCCTGCTGTGAGCGGATGGCTTTGGTACACTGGCACCCTCCAACCAGCGTTTTAATTGCAAATGACATGCAGCCTTCCATACAATTTAGTGTGCTTGACTGCCATGCCATGTAGGATTATGTTCTATCCTTTTACTGGATGAACTATGAATGGTAGAAAGGTTCAGATTTGAGGCTCATCCATGTCCCATAATTAAAAACTGCAAGAAGCATAGGTAAAGTCTGAAATCTAGAAGAGTAGGTATGTCTTATCAATATTTTTCTTGTAGCTCAAATAAATCTTTGCAGATATTGATATCGAAGCAGAAATAAAAATGTTCTGCATGTATGCAAATTTTAGGCTGTGTGGCTAAAAACACTTCTGGGAGGTCATGCACAGTTCAGCTTCATGCAGTTGCAATAGAGCGATTTGGAATTGGCGGCGGCAAGAGAGCAGAAAATACAATGACTTCAATTTTACCTATATTTAATTGGCAGAAACCTTTGCTCATTCAATACTGGATAACGGACAAGCTGTCTGACAACTCAGACAGTGGAGAGGTCAAGTGGGATGGTTGTGAGGTAGAGCTAGGCGCCATCAGTGTACATATGGATACTGACTATGTTTTTAAGATGATGTTGCGGAGGGTGAGCAGAGAATGAGAGAGGAGGGAACTGAAGCACCAAGTCTGTTCAGGGAGCGTGTAAAGAGTTAAGGATTCAAAAATAACCATTAAACAAGCATTTGGTTCACGTTTATGTTACACTGAAAAGCACCACATAAAATATTATAATGGAATTGGAATGTAATGCCATTCTGCCAATGGAGAGAAAATAAAACATTCATAGGGTACAAACAAAAATAAATGCAGCATTCAATTTAATATACTTGTGTTAACTGTGATGTCTATAATTGTGAAAGGAATTATTTCCCGACTAAAAATGATCCAAACCCTGTATACATTATATAAAAAAACAGAAATCAAGCATGAACAAGTTTGCATGTGGAATAATGTATGCGACAATACATTAAAGGGCAAGATGATTTGATTATAATAATAGGAATTGCACCACCAGTGAACTTCCA
This sequence comes from Scyliorhinus torazame, assembly GCF_047496885.1. Taxonomy (NCBI): domain Eukaryota; kingdom Metazoa; phylum Chordata; class Chondrichthyes; order Carcharhiniformes; family Scyliorhinidae; genus Scyliorhinus; species Scyliorhinus torazame. The sequence continues at coordinate 114,194,688 of NC_092712.1, read as the reverse complement.
AACTCAATTTAGTACTCCAAAATATAGCTTGTAAAACCTCTACACTGAGGTCTGGGGAAACTTACACAATGCAACTTCTGATTCTAAAAGGAAAGACAGGATGTAGGTTTTAACTGGTAATCTTCCTTTTCTTTAACTGAATTGAAATATGTTGGAATATATTTCCATTATAATTCTTAGATACTACAGCTGTTCTGTTCAGATGCAATCTAACACTTCAGGGGTCAAACAATTTGAAATCTCAACTATGCAGTAAATCTCAACAATAAACAACATAAAAATAATTTATAGATACCAACAGAATACTAATTACATACGTCTGATACGGTGTCTGACAGAAAGAACCAGACAGCTAAATATGATACATTTTCTTCAGTTCAAATGTTCTTTCTTTTCAAGCTAAGGTCAAACATTCAGGTGTGACTAGACTGAAATAGAAATCAGAGACTTCATACTTTAACTCTGAAAATGCAACGTTTACTTTGCATTAAACAGAAGGGAATTTGGAAAATAATAATCCCTGAATTATTATATTTTTCACATCAGGAAAAATGTCTTCTATATTATAACTTTTTTTTTTTTAAATTAGGAAAACAATAAATCAGGTAAACATGCCTATTTACAAAAAGGAAAGAAATACACAAATGGAAACTATGGAAATTTACCTGCTGGAAACCTTCTTTACCAAATACCTCCCTCAGCTCTTCAAGCTCCCTATTCAGTTCTTCAATCTCTTGTTGTTTTGCAGTTAAATCGTCCTCCATTACCTCGAGTCTTGTCTGAAACGGCTTTGCATCATGATCCAAGCAGGTTCCTGATATGCTAAATTCCTCTTCCTAAAGTAATTAAAATGAATTAAAACCAGAGGGTTGCACTGCAATCTTTAAAGAGAAGCCAGAGACAGAAAAATATGAATTCCATAAGAGGTAGATTTAATATTAAAACATGCAGCTAGTAGCAATTTATCACTATAGCAACCACTGTTAGCATTTTGCACTTCAAGAGCTTCACAATGGTCTATTTTTCAACCCACAGTGCTTTGATGGGCAAGACTTAAAACAGCATTATTCTTTTGCATCATTGCAGATGAATACTTGTATGAAAGATTAGAACATAGTGGTAATCTTATCAAGCCTTCCATAAAAGTAATTCTAGCCATAATTTGAAAAACTCAACAGCGATTCAAGATAGAAAATGCAGCCCAAATTTCCACAATTGGTAGGCAAACTTCCCATTCTCTTATTGAATAATTTCAACATCTCCAATGACTGCATACTGTGCAACTGAATTGTTCCGGATGGAAAATCAGACATTCAAAATTTGTTCTGTGCAATGATAACTCACTGCAAGCTATCAATATGGTTGTAATGTTTGACTTTTGAGGAAATAAGACTGAAGATCTCGTTCCTTATCGCCAGATCCTGTGCATAAACAGATGTTAGAATCGGATCAGAATGAAATCAAAATTGGCCAAGGTTGCACTCCGTTCATGAGGATCACTCATAGTTCAAGTTCACATTTGAACAGAAACAATTTGAATTAGATATCCGGAGGCCTGGTAGCATCATCAAACTGTTTTCATCTGTGCATCGTTACTTTTAGAAGGGAGGAGCCCAAAACCAAGTTCAACATTTTAAAAACATGTCTTAAACTACAATATGGATGGTCATCTGAAAAATGAAAGTTATAAAGTTCAGCAAAATCATAATTTCAGAGCAACACATGCTGCTTCTTTTTAAAAATCAAATCATTTAAAACAATCTGTTTTTCAGTAAGAGAGTTGAAGGTTTTCAATAACACTGACAATTGCATATTTGACGCTGCAAGAGCTAATTTATATTTGGTATAAATCATACCATGCTGTGGATAATAAAGTCTCCATAATTTGGTGTAAGAATTTTAGCCCAATCATCCATTTGAAAAATGTAGGCATCCCATTGTATTACAATAATGTATTTACCCACTCAGTTCGTACGATAAAAATGGCAACAGCATATCAAATCATTGTAAAAACAAACAGAGCCAAGATATATCTTTCTCTCCCAGTTAGGTAGCGAAGCAGTTCATAATACCAATGTTAGTATGTATATTATGGATTAATAAGGTATCAATGAATATTAGTTTGCAAATGTTAATAGATATTCTGAACAATCTGCCAGTTACAATGGTTAAAATGGTCCTCATATAATTCCAGAGTGTATTTGAGCAAATTTAAATGTCAAGGCTCAGGAATATCAATGGAAAAATTAATTTTTCATTTTTAGCAGTCAGTGTCAGAGGAGGTGCAGAATGGACAACAATAAAGCTCTCTGAAACGTAGAAGAGATCAACAGATAATGGAGAATCAAAGAATTTGGGATTAGCGCAGGACGGTGCAGCTGAGCTGGTTTAGCCGACCTTACGGAATGGTAGAGCTAGCTCAGTTACAAACAGTTACAAAATTTCTTATGTGCTAACCTCACGTATCCTGCACCAACTGTGTTTTTTCAAAAATAAATTTAGAGCACCCAATTCTTTTTTCCCCCACTTAAGGGGCAATTTAGCGCGACCAATTCATCTACCATGCACATCTTTTTGGGTTGTGGGGGTGAGACTCACGCAGACACGGGAGAATGTGCAAACTCCACACGAAGAGTGACCTGGGGCCAGGATCGAACCTGGGTCCTCAGCGCCGTGAGGCAGCAGTGCTAACCACTGCGCCGCCGTGCTGCCCTACCAACTCTGGTTTTAACTCAAAAGAATGCTGTTCAGCTGTACTCGTATATTTCTCATATTAGTCACTCTTCGAGCCTTCTTGAACTGCCAATCCATGCAACATTTTAGACAAGCCAATAATAGATTGGACAGTGGTGGGGGGGGGGGGGGGGGGGGGGGGGGGGAGGAGGATATCACTTTAAACTAGTCTGAATGGATTCAGTCACAGGTGCCAAAATTAAGCATTCTAACTTACTCATTAATCAGCCTGTTCACTAATTTCTGTAACCTTAAGTTGACTCATCACTGGGTGTTAAAATGTATATTGAATTATTTGATTCTTAAACATAGACAATTATATAGATTTACACTCTGGGAACCATGCCAACCATCCTGCATAAAACGCAGTCAGTAGCTGTGGGTAAATATGCCACGTTACTTTACTTCATACTGTACCCTCGTCATATCTTCTGTTTCAAATACCAATTCTTGTGGCACTGTACAACAACCATTTGCCTGTACAAACCAAATAATATTTTTAAGCATTTTCTCAACCTAAAATTATATGCTAAAGAAAATACAGCATTGTTTATTAATACCAGATGGCGAGCAAATAAATAACATCTATCTAATAATACCATCTCATTACAGTCCTATAACAGTGGGTCCACCAAGACATTCTCCTAACTTACCTCATCTATTAGCTGTTAGGAATTAAACAAAAGATATTAATAGTCATTTAAAAATAAAAATAACATTAAACATCAATTTAAGTTATTTCCTTTATTCCCCTCAAATACTTGGATATAGCTGCAATTATCAGAGTTTCTCCCATCTTTCTGCACATAAACAGTTAGAGATTGGACTTGGGGCCCACCAGAACCTGAACAAAAAGCTGTTTCTTCATTCTGACATCGGATATCACAATCACATCTCCTATCATTTGTGATAATCTGTGAACATTCACATTTGTTCCAGGACTTGCTCCTTTACTTCAATTTTCACCTCTGAGTAAGGTCTCTGCTCATCACCATAGCCTCTTGGTCTTCTTTGCATTCATTCTCAATTGATGTTCCTCACTCCACCCTTTCACTACGTTTACAATTACTTGCAGTGCCTCTTCGGACTCCAAAATCAGTGATGTCAATTTTATCTCAAACTGTTAACATCCAGGGTCCCAATGTTGTAACCTGATGGGTTCTTGTCTTTAAATATAGCTCAAATATATAGGTTGAATAGTTTTGAAGACATAGCACATCCTTGGTGCACTCCTCTTTTGATTGGGAAGTTGCTTGACAAGCCACTATCAATTCTCACCACTGCGAGTTGATTCCAATATAAATCCTCAATTATCCTTTTAGCATATTTTCAATTTCTAGCTTGTCTAGATATTTAATTATTTTCTGATGGTTAGCTCCCTATGGTCTATAAAGCATACATACTCAGGTTTCTGTAAGGATGATTTGAGTAATTACCCAGCTTTTAGAACTAAAAGGCGAGAAACCCGAAATTGGTGCCACCCCCCCAAACTAAAATTCAGTTAAGAAAGAGATAGAGAAAAGCAGATGCCTGAACTTGAAAAAAGAAATGGAAATGAAAAACTTGAGCTGGCAAAAGTGAAAAAAGAAAAAGATAGGGATATACGAAATGGAAATGTCTGTGACGAGAGGTCACAGATATAGGTTGAAGGTGATAGATTAGAATGGAGATGGGGAGAAGCTACTTCTCGCAGAGGGTGGTGAATTTGTGCAATTCACTGACCCATTATGCGGTGGAATCAGAAACATTAAATGGTTAAGGAGATAGATATATTTCTGATTTTTAAAAATGGGTTAAAGGGGTATGGGGACCAGGTATGGAGGTGGATTTGAGACCAGGAAGAGGCCAGCCATGATCTGATTGAATGGCGGAGTAGGCTTGAAGGGCTGAATTGTCTACTTCGGCTCCTAATACCCATGTTCCTATGAAAGCTTGAGAGAGAGAAATCAGTCAGTGTGACTTGCCTAGAGAAAAGCTCAGGAGAAAGGGAGAAAGAGCAACAGTAGTTCAGAGGATGATTCTCATTGAATTTTGATGCAACTGAAAATCTTTGTTTAGTGCCTAAATTTACAGATGGAGTTGAAAGATATTTCACCTCGTTTGAACCATTGGCTGTGAACCTGGAGATGGCCAAAAGATGCTTGGGCCTTAATGTTTCAAAGCATCTATACAAGCTATGATTGTGTATACCAAGACTTCCAGAATAGCAGTTTGCAGATTTTGAGGAAGTTAAAAGGGGAATGCTCAATGCTTATGAGCTTGTCTCTGAAGCTTCTCAATTAAAGTTTAGGACCATAAGCAGGAAACCAAATTAAACATTTGTAGAATTTGCAAGAGAAAAAGAAAAGCTGTGGGATCAGTAGTTTCAATCACAAAATTGGGAAAACTGAAAACGTGAGGGAAATTATGATTATTGAAGAATTCCAACATAGCATTCCAGTAACCATGAAGACTTATTTAGATAAGCATCAAGCGTCAAAGATCCAAGAAGTGGCAGTTTGGCAGATACAAATGATGTTTCACATAGAGTTACATAGAATCAAAGTTTACAGCACAGAAAAAGGCTCTTCAGCCCATTATTTCTGTGCCAGCCATCGAGTACCTATCTATTCTAATCCCATTTTCCAGCACTGTAGCCTTGTATGCTATGGCATTTCAAGTATGTTCTAAATACTTCTTAAATGTTGTTGAGGGGTCTCGCCTCTGCCACCATTCAGGCAGTGAGTTCCAAATTCCCACCATCTTCTGGGTGACAAAGTGTTTTCTCAAATCCCCTCAAAGCTTCCTGCTCCTTTCCTTAAATCCATGCGCCCTGGTTATTGATCGCTCTATTAGGGGGTAAAGTTTCTTCCCATCTTCACTATCTATATTCCTCATAAACTTTGTACACCTCAATGAGGCTCCCCTGCAGCCTCCTCTGCTCCAAGTAAAATAACCCCAGCCTATCCAGTCTTTCTTCATAGCTGAAATGCTCCAGCCTAGGCAACATCCTGGTGAAGCTCCTCTGCACCCCCTTCTACGCAATCACATTTAAAAAAAAAAAAGTGTGGCCACCAGAACTGCACACGGTGCGATAGCTACGTCTAATGAGTGTTTTATACAGCTCCATCATAACCTCCCTGCTCTTATATTCTATGCCTCAGCTAATAAAGACAAATATCCCATATGACTTCTTAACCACCTGACCTACCTGTTCTGCTGCCTTCAGGGATCTTTGGACATGCACCCCCAGGTTTTTCCATCCTAGCGTCCTACTGTTTATCGTGTATTCCCTTGCCTACTTAGTCGTCCCAAAATGCATTACCTCACACTTTACAGGGTTAAATTCCATTTGCCACGTAAAATTGAGTATGCTGTTGGCATTTTCCTAATATATCAGGACCTTCTCAACATTAAGTGACATCTTCATGACAGTCAGTGCTCAATAAATGTAATCTCTAATCTCACCCAACATGCTTAGGTATATACCATTCCTCTCTGGCGAATGGTTCTACCATTAAGTCTGTTTGGGACATCCAGGCATATGATACAAGTCATTGGGTCACAATTTGTGACCAAAATAACAGCAGGCTTAATGCCCACACTTATTAGTAGCGTAAATCATTCAGAAATCTGTGCCATGGAAAGGATACTCAGCAAGTTGCAAATCGTCAGACATTGCTGAACTAGCTCAGTTTTGCCATTAGCTTTGCAAAATTGGAAGCGCGGTGTCAACCTCCCCTGTATTGGCGCAAGAACGACCAGTTAAACTCACTGCAGAAAGTCAAGTTTGGCGATTAGCAGCATAAGTAATGCTTATAATGGAAAGATTAATTCACTGCAACGCCAGTCATCTCCGGCTTTTTGAAGGGAAGCAGTTGAAACTGTGACGTCTTATCCCTGCAGGTAATAAATTAATTATATATAATTTCACTCTTCCAATTTCTTCCATCGCACAGGAGATACGAAAGTCTGAGAACACAGACGAACAGATTCAAAAACAGCTTCTTCCCCACTGTTACCAGACTCCTAAACAACCCTCTTATGGATTGACCTGATTAATATTACACTCCTGTATGCTTCACCCGATGTCGGTGTTTATGTATTTACATTGTGTACCTTGTGTTGCCCTATTATGTATTTTCTTTTTATTTCTTTTTCTTTTCATGTACTAAATGATCTGTTCGAGATGCTCGCAGAAAAATACTTTTCACTGCACCTCGGTACACGTGACAATAATCCAATCCAATCCAATCTTTCTCATAATTCAATCTTTTTCCCCCATTTCTCTTTCTGTACCAGACTTGACATCTTCCTTCGCAATCACTGCTCGTTTCTTTCTCAATCCTTCAATCTTATTGATCTAAGATTAGTTCAGTTGGCCGGACAGCTGGTTCATGATACAGAGCACAGCTAACAGCATGGATTCAATTCCCATACCGGCTGAGGTTATTCATGAAGGCTCACCTTCTCAACCTTGCCCTCGCCTGAGGTGTGGTGATCCTCAGGTTAAATCACCACCAGTCAGTAGCCTATGGTCACCCGGGACTATGGCAACTTTACATTAGCCGGAGGTACGCTTAAATAGTCCACCCTCTAGAAATGCATAGGAACACTAACTAACTCCTGGCTTTCTGTGTTTAACTGAATATGTACGATTCCAAAAGTTGCTAAAATTAGAATAGACTTCGATTATTAATGCAAGGCATCTATGATTAGATTTGTTGCCTTTTTCAAATGAAGATATTATGGTCGCTTGTTTCCAGTCCTGCAAAACTGAACCACTGTCCAATAATTTTTCCATGAAGTTTAGTGCCCTATAACTTTCTTTCTTCATACCCTTTAGAACTCCAAGATATATAAATGTCTGCTGCATAGGTTTCGTTGTTCTCAAATTCATTTAAATGATCTAGGATAGTTAATGGAATGCAGAAATTGAACTGAAAATTTGTAATCACCTGATAAATCACTTTAGAAAATATTTTCCTTCAATTTAACCACCATTTTAAACCTTTGAAAATTCCAATTCATTCACTGATACCAACTTTTGTAATATTGGCATAATATTTTGATGTTATGTGCTAACATAGTCTTCCATCCTCGATTCTGAAGTCTATTAAGCAGCTCTAATTTGCTTTTGGATTCTTAATCATTTCCAAGAGCACCCATCTCCCGAGTAATTTTCCTTCTTTCTTTCTATTTTCTTTACAAAAAAGACACTGAAAATGCATTATTTACAAGATATTTACCTCTGATGTATTGTCATCAGCTGTTGTGGATACTTCACTTTCTGGCTGAAAAATAAACATACAAATTAATTCAAAACAATTCAAATTTTCAGAAAAATTAAACAGAATTGATATTCAATGCTCATAACAAAGTGACAAATATTTTAAAAATAAAGTATGCAAGTTTACAAGGCCCATCCAACAATTGTTCAAGAATCAATATATATGGCCACCGAAACAAAATAGACCTACATTTCCATGGATATCTTAATCAGTCATCTAAAGCTCTAATGGATGCTCACTGGCACCATAATGACTTGCATTTATTCAGCACCTTCAACATAATTGAACATCCTACAGCACAGGTGCAAGTATGCACAGGGGTTATGGATGAAAGAGACTGAAACTTGACCTCAAGACCTGGAGGATAGAACCTGGGAGACCAATCAAGAGTGTGTTAGTATAGTCAAGTCTAGAGTAACTAAGCAGGTCTGAGGGTTTCAGCAACAGATAAGCTGAGGCAGGGCAGAGTCAGGTGATATTGGGAAGGTAGAAATAGACAACTCTAGTAGTGGAGTTGTTATGTGGTCGGAAGCGTATTTTCAGGTTAAATATGAAAGCAAGATTGCAAACTATCTGGTTCAGCCTTAGACAGTTGCCAGAGAGGTAGAGTTAGTGGCTCAGGAATCAAGGTTGTGGTGGGATGAATTATTGGGCCTCCATAAATGTACCCTCTAACTTTTGCCAAATATGCAGAATGAATTTTGTTATGTGAACCAATATCAAGGTAATGTACAAGATATGTGCCACCCCAGTAGGAGCAAAATAACCTACATAATAGATATAATTAAAAAGTTACCATATTTATGAAGGAAGAATAGCTTTACCAGCCATTGACAAGGTGCCATGCTACTCCACAAATGACCAATTATTGAATTCAATTTTAAATTTGCCATATGCATTCTGCCAACTCCAGCATGATGTAACCATGAAACACACTTCTCCCTCTCTTTAGCTGTGAAAAGTCATACGACTCGAAAAGTTAACTGTTTCTCTCTGCACAGATACTGCCAGACCTGCTGCGTTTTTCCAGCATTTCCTGATGTTATTATAAATTTACCATGGTTGCATTTGAACTCTTGACCTCCAGGTTTTAAGTTCAGTTTCATATCAACTATAGATAAGAAGCATTTGTCAGTTTTTAGATCATAGCTTGTATTTTAATTATTTGACAGAAGAAAATTTGAATTGATAGCAACAGCTCAAAGCAAGACATGGATCTTTTGTTTCAATTTGACAAGCCCAAAATAGAAGGGTCTAAAGAGGTTTGCCTTTCGAAATGATAGAACATGTGGAAAAGACTCCTGTTTTCCCAGTTTGAAAGTTTTCTTTATTTAAGACCGTTATGAATAGTGAGGAAAATAGCTCAGTCATTTCTTCACATTAAAAAACAATAAGGCAGAAGGAAAGTGCCTCAGTTAATTTGGAGAGAAGGTGACTCTTGTGAATTGGAGGGTGTACATCAGCGATGCACAGTTTCTCTGTTGTGATTTCTGAGGGGGGAAACTACATCTGGGAACAGGGCAAGAGAATTTGGAAACCCAGGAGGGAGAATGACTGCTGATATAGCTTTGGGAGAAGTAGCGACATTTATTCCACTAACGGAGTTTTTAGAATAAAAAGCTATGAATTATTAAGTAATTAACTGGCTCACCATTTTTAAAGTAAATGTCTTTCGCAATGCAAATAAGAGGACATGAATTGGGAGAGGTAGTATTTGGATCTATGCATGGTTTAAAAGGTCCTGAGATAATCTTACAAGACCATTTGCATTGTTTTTAAAAAATATATATTTTATTGAAATTTTTCAAACAAAAATGTTTCCGTTTTTACAACTCAACAAGGGATTATACATTAACTGGTAAATAACATTATTTAAATAATATAGTGAACTTACAACAAAAACTAAAAAGAAAAAACAAATAGCAAAAACACAGAATAGTGCTCCCCCCCCCCCCCAAGGAACGGTTGCCACCGCCTGGAGAACCCCTGAGCCGATCCTCTCAACGCAAATTTTATTCGTTCCAATCTTATGAACCCTGCCATGTCGTTTATCCAGGCCTCCACGCCCGGGGGCTTCGCTTCCTTCCACATGAGTAGAATCCTACGCCGGGCTACTAGGGACGCAAAGGCCAAAATATCGGCCTCTTTCGCCTCCTGCACTCCCGGTTCTTCTGCAACCCCAAATATAGCTAACCCTCAGCCTGGCTTGACCCGGACCTTCACCACCTTTGAAATTACCCTTGCCACACCCCCCCCAGAACTCATGCAGTGTCGGACACGACCAGAACATGTGTGTGTGGTTCGCCGAGCTTCCTGAGCACCTCCCACACCTGTCCTCGTTCCCGAAAAACCTGCTCAGTCTTGCTCCCGTCATATGTGCTCTATGTAGAACCTTAAATTGAATCAGGCTAAGCCTGGCACACGAGGACGAGGAATTTACCCTACTTAGGGCATCCGCCCATAGCCCCTCCTCAATCTCTTCCCCCAGCTCTTCTTCCCATTTTCCCTTCAGCTCCTCTAGCATCGCCTCCCCCTCGTCCCTCATCTCCCGGTATATTTCGGACACTTTGCCCTCTCCAACCCATGCCCCCGAAATCACTATCTTGGATCCCCTGCGTCGGGAGCTGCGGAAATTCCCTCACCTGTTGCCTAGTAAATGCCCTCACTTGCATGTATCGGAAGGCGTCCCCTGGGGGCAACTTATATTTTTCTTCTAGCGCTCCCAGACTTGCAAACGTCCCGTCTATAAACAGGTCCCTCAGCTTCCTAATTCCTGTGCGCTGCCAGTACTGGAACCCCCCATTCATCCTCCCTGGGACAAACCTATGGTTATTCCTTATCGGGGACCACACAGAGGCACCCGTCACTCCCCTGTGTCGCCTCCACTGTCCCCAGATCCTCTAGGTTGCCACCACCACTGGGTTTGTGGTGTACCTTTTCGGGGAGAACAGCTGCAGCGCCGTCACCAGCGCTTTTAGGCTCGTTCCCTTACAGGACGCCATCTCCAGCTTCTTCCACGCTGCTCCCTCTTCCTCCCTCACCCACTTACAGACCATCGACACATTGGCAGCCCAATAGTAGTCGCTCAAACTCGGCAGCGCCAGTCCCCCTCTGTCCCTACTGCGCTGCAGGAACCCCCTCTTTACTCTCGGGGTCTTTCCTGCCCACACAAAGCTTGTAATGCTCCTATCTATTTTTTTTTTTTTTTTTTAAAAGGCCTTTGTGATCAGAATGGGGAGGCACTGAAACACGAAAAGAAACCTCGGCAGGACCACCATTTTAACTGCCTGCATTCTGCCCGCCAGCGACAGCGGCACCATATTCCACCTCTTAAAGTCCTCCTCCATCTGCTCCACCAGTCGCGTCAGGTTAAGTCTATGCAGGGTTCCCCAGTTCCTGGCCACCTGGATCCCCAGGTATCGGAAGTCCCTTACCACTCTCCTCAGCGGCAGAGCATCTATCCCCCTGCCCTGTTCCCCGGGGTGCATTACAAAAAGCTCGCTCTTCCCCATATTTAATTTGTATCCCGAGAACTCTCCAAACTCCCTAAGTATCTGCATTACCTCTGGCATCCCCTCTACCGGGTCCGCAACGTATAGCAGTAGATCATCTGCGTAGAGCGGCACTCGGTGTTCCTCTCCCCCTCGAAGCACCCCCCTCCACTTCTTAGAATCCCTCAGCGCTATGGTCAGTGGTTCAATTGCCAACGCGAACAGTAACGGGGACAGGGGACACCCTTGTCTTGTACCCCTATGTAGCCGAAAATACCCCAACCTTTGCCGGTTTGTGACTACGCTTGCCATCAGGGCCCCATATAAGAGTCTGACCCATCTAATAAACCCCTCACCGAACCCAAACCTCTTCAGCACCTCCCACAGATAGTCCCACTCCACCCTATCGAATGCCTTCTCTGCATCCATCGCCGCCACTATCTCTGCCTCCCCCTCCGGTGGGGGCGTCATCATCACCCCCAGCAACCTTCGTACATTAACATTCAGTTGTCTCCCCTTTACAATCCCTGTCTGATCGTCATGCACCACCCCTGGGACTCAATCCTCTATCCTTGTCGCCATCACTTTGGCCAGCAGTTTGGCATCTACATTTAGGAGTGAGATAGGCCTGTATGACCCGCATTGTAGCGGGTCTTTATCTCGTTTCAGGATTAGCGATATCGTCGCCTCCGACATTGTCGGGGGTAGCATCCCTCTTTCCTTAGCCTCATTAAAGGTTCTCGCCAAAAGCGGGGCCAACAGATCCATATACTTCCTGTAGAATTCCACCGGAAACCCGTCTGGTCCCGGGGCCTTCCCTGCCTGCATGTTCCCCAGTCCTTTAATCACCTCATCCACCTCGATTGGCGCCCCCAGACCTGCCACCTCAAGCCCCTTCACCTTCGGGAACCTTAGCTGGTCCAGAAAGTGTAGCATTCCTTCTTTTCCCCCCTGGGGTTGGGACTTATATAGCCTCTCATAAAAGGTCTTGAACACCTCGTTCACTTTCCCTGCGCTCTGTTCCTTATTACCCGTTTCATCCTTAACTCCCCGGATCTCTCTCGCCGCCGTCCTCTTCCGAAGTTGGTGGGCTAACTGCCGGCTCGCCTTTTCCCCATACTCATATTGCATCCCCTGTGCCTTCCTCCACTGTGCCTCTGCCTTTCCCGTGGTCAGCAGGTCAAACTCTGTAGTCTGTAGTCTTCGTCTTTCTCTGTATAGCCCTTCGTCTGGGGCCTCCGCATATTTTTTATCCACCCTCAAAATTTCCCCCACCAATCTCTCTCTTTCTTTGCCCTCTTGTTTCCCCTTGTGGCTCTGATGGAGATCAGCTCTCCTCTAACCACCGCCTTCAGCGCTTCCCATACTACCCCCACCTGGACCTCCCCATCGTCGTTGACCTCCAGGTATCGCTCAATACACCCCCTCACCCTTCCGCAGACCCCCTCGTCCGCCAGTAGTCCCATATCTAGTCGCCAGAGTGGGCGCTGCTGCCTTTCCTCTCCTAGTTCCAGATCCACCCAATGCGGGGCGTGATCTGAAACGGCTATGGCCGAGTACTCCGTTCCTGCCACTTTCGGGATCAGTGCCCTTCCCAAAACGAAAAAGTCCATCCGGGAGTATACTTTATGGACGTGGGAGAAGAAATAGAACTCTTTAGCCATCGGCCTGGCGAATCTCCACAGATCCACTCCCCCCATTTGTTCCATAAATCCCTTAAGCACCTTGGCCGCTGCCGGCCTTCTCCCGGTCCTGGATCTGGACCGGTCTAGCCCTGGATCCAGCACCGTGTTAAAATCCCCCCCCCGCATTATCAAATTTCCCACCTCCAGGTCCGGGATACGTCCCAGCATTCGCTTCATGAATCCAGTGTCATCCCAATTCGGGGCATATACATTCACCAGCACAACCGCCTCGCCCTGCAGTCTGCCACTCGCCATCACATATCTACCCCCACTGTCCACCACTATGTTCTTAGCCTCGCATGATACACGTTTCCCCACCAATATTGCCACCCCTCTGTTTTTCGCGTCCAACCCCGAGTGGAATACCTGTCCCACCCATCCTTTTCTTAGTCTAACCTGATCCGCCACCTTCAGGGGCGTCTCCTGGAGCATGACTACGTCCGCCTTCAGTCTCTTTAAGTGCGCAAACACCCGTGCCCTCTTAATCGGCCCATTTAAGCCTCTCACATTCCACATGATCAGCCGGATTGGGGGGCCATTCACCCCCCCCCCCCCCCTCGTCGACTAGCCATCCCTTTTTTGAGGCCATCTCCTCATCCAGGTCCCGCGTACCCGTCTGTCCCCCAGGCAGCGCCTTCCCGCCCCAACCACCTCATCTCTTACCAGCTCCCCCTTGCACTCAGCAGCAGCAACCCAGTTAATCCCCCCCCCCCCCCCCCCCGCCCCCCCCGCTAGCTTGATTACTCCCCCCATATTGCTTCCGGAAGTCAGCTAACTCTGGCTGACCGCGGCTTCCCTCGTTCACTCTTTGACCTCCCTGCGTGTGGGGCTCCCTTCCTTCCTGTGCCAGTTTTCCCGCTAGAATTTCCATAGCGCGGGAAAATACCCGCACTTTCTCCTCGGCCCCGCCTTCTATGGCGCAGTTCCCTCATTCCCCTTCCCTGTCCCTTTTCCCACCGGCACCCACATTTCTTCGTTCCCCCCCATCGGGGGGAGAAAAATTCCCCGTCCAACATTGCTGTACAATAGCCCTCCCCTCCCCCCTTTAAGTTTCTGTACCACCACCTCGCTGCTTCTCTCCAAACATCAAACTCTCAAATCTAGTCCAGTTTCTCTTCTTGGATGAATGTCCATGCCTCCTCCGCCGTCTCAAAGTAGTGGTGTTTGCCCTGATGCGTGACCCACAGTCGCGCCGGCTGCAGCATCCCAAATTTTATTTTCTTCCTATGGAGCACCGCCTTGGCCCGGTTAAAGCTCGCCCTCCTTCTCGCCACCTCCGCACTCCAGTCCTGATACACACGTATCACCTCATTCTCCCATTTGCTACTCCGTGCCTTCTTGGCCCAGCTCAGGACCATCTCTCTATCTCTGTAGCGATGGAACTTCACCACTATTGCTCTTGGTGTTTCACCTGCCTTTGGTCTTCTCACGAGGACCCGGTACGCTCCCTCCACTTCCAGGGGGCCCGATGGGGCCTCAGCTCCCATTAGTGTGTGGAGCATCGTGCTCACATAAGCCCCAACATCAGCACCCTCTGCTCCTTCGGGGAGACCTAGAACCCGTAGGCTTTTCCTCCTCGAGCTGTTCTCCAGGGCTTCCAGCCTTTCTATGCACCTCTTGTGTAGTGCCTCGTGTGTCTCCGTTTATACCACCAGGCCCTGTATCTCATCTTCATTCTCGGCTGCCTTTGCCTTCACTCCACGGAGCTCCATCGCCTGGACCTTTTGTGTTTCCTTCAGTCCCTCGATTGCCAGTAGTATCGGCGCCAGCACCTCTTTCTTGAGCTCCTCCACACATCGTCGGAGAATCTCCTGCTAGTCCGGGCCCCATACCATCTGGGCTCCATCCGCCGCCATCTTGCTTCTCCCTTCTCTTCTCTGCCGCTGCTCCAAAGGATCCTTCGCAGTCTGGCCACTACCGCCGCTCCTTTCCATACACACCCAGGGGACTCCTTCCTTCGTCACCCCACACTGGGTTAGGTCGAAAAAGAATTCCATTGGGGCTCCCGATAAGAGCCCAAAAGTCCGATGGAACGGGAGGTGCCGAAACGTGCGGCTTAGCAGTGCATCACCGCAACCGGAGGTCCGACCATTTGCATTGTTATTTGGAGATCTACGCTAGGAATTCAAAACTTTTCACAAACTCAATAGAAATGCCGTTGGGGTTTGGTTGAGTTGAATGTCTTTGGGATCAATCTTTCTTTAATAATTCTATAAGGCCAGCTCCAGCAGAATGACTGGAACAGTGGTACTAAGTTCCATGCCATGACTGTTGTGCTGCCGATCAAACAGACAGTTTAGAGGGTACACTCGTATGCAACTATCACCCAAAGTCAGAAATGGAGGAAGGGGGGGGTGGGGGATTGAAAACACTGGCATGTCCAGTGTGTCAGTTTCAGCATGCAATTTCTGGCACCTATGATCTTACCCAGGGCAGGGGCAAGGCAGTACAGGGAGACCGCTCTTCCCCTTAAGGTCAATTAAAGTATTTAAGCTCATTATAGCTTGATGAGGTAATGGGGTGGAATCTAAAAGGATGCGCATGGGTTTCAAAAGGTGTTCCAAATCTGAAGAGAGTCAGTGGCACAGTGATATTGTGACTGAACTCGTAATCCAGAGGCCCAGGGCAAGATCTGGGGACTCGGGTTCGAATCCTGCCATGGCACATGGTGAAATTTAAATTCAATGAAAATCTAGAATTAAAAGTCAAATGATGACCATGAAACTATTGTCATTTATCTTAAAAACCCATCTGGTTCAGGAAATCTCGGTAGGAAAAATACTACCATCCTTACCTGGCCTGGCCACATGTGACTCTAGATCCACAGCAATTTGGTTGCCTCTCAAACGCCCTCTGAAATGGAGGGCAATAAATGATTTTTTTTTTTTAATAAAAAGAGTCAGGAACCAGTCAAGGTTTTCCCAGGGCATCACCATGGCCCCATAAGAGGGTCAGCAAGTGAAAGGGAATGGGCACTCAGCCACACCCCTGGCTTTGCAGGGGCAAAGTTACCAAGAACAATTGGGCAGCTACCTATCCAAAAAGACTGCAGCTGGAAATAAGTCAAAATTGTCAGTTTATAGACCCAGTGGTCACGAGGGGTAACAGCCTCTCCAGGAAGGGTGGAAGACCAAGCAGCAAGAGGGCACAAGGGAGGAGGAAAGATGGATAGGGAACCAATGAAGACCATACCCTCACACTGGATCTACTGCCAAAGATAGAGCTAGCTGGAGACCAAAACTTTCCTCTTCAATAGGTCATATGCATCTGTGCCCTTGTGGTGGAATATCTCACCTTGCAGCACTGGTCATCTTCCACATCATTATGGCTTTGAATTTCTTTGCTCCTGACTCCTTCCAAGGATCAGCTGTGGCTCTTACCAGCATCAGACAAGCAGCTGCACAACATTCCATCTCGCAGGTCGCTGATACCCTCACTGGAGATGGATGGCACATTCATTTCATGATTGACGTGACTTGAAAGGATAGATGGCGTTGGCTTTTGCCACTATTAGAGGATTCCTCCAGGTGGTGTTTAGCACTGCTGCCTCACGTCGCTGAGGAACCGGGTTTGCTCCCGTCCCCAGGTCACTGTCCGTGTCTGCGTGGGTCTCAACCCACAACTCAAAAAGATGTGCAGGGTAGGTCGATTGACCATGCTAAATTGCTACTTAATTGGAAAAACAAAATAGGGTACTTTCAAGGTACCTAGCAGCAGGCCACTCAGATTCATCAAGAGGAAGGGCTTCCACTCCCTCAAGTTCAACAGATCTGCACTAGAACAAGAGCGTCGTCCATGTGTGTGCACACCTTCCCGGCAGGTGCCATGACTATTTCATCCTCTGGCAGTCTTGGCTGCCTTAGATCTTCACTCTAACCCCAGAAATCTGCGTATGGATCCTCAAGGAAATCGGATATCCCTTGAAGACATGGCTACTGATCCATCTAAGACAGGCATGGTCAAACTCAGGGGCGCGACCCGCGGGTGGGTCGCAGGCTGGAGGGTCGCGGAGCCGTCGGTCACAGCACTCCCGATCGCACAAATCTGTGCGCAACAGCCGGCTGCAAGTGGCCTTCAAAATGGCCACGAACATGTAAAAAAAATGCGGCCGCACTGAGCATGTGTGCCGATGAACAGGCATGCATGCACAGTGCTGCCGTTTTTTTTTTTTTAAACGGTCGCAGCTTTTTGTTTTACAAGTTCGGGGGGAGGGGGGTTTATTCATTTTTTTTTTTTTAAGAAGTTCGGGGAGGTTTTATTTGATAAAATTTTACAGGAAAAAAATGCAGAACTTTGGACAGATAGAGACTCCATACTTTCAGACACCTGAAGGCTTCACCTTCATCCAACAGGTTCCTTTGGAGAAGCATGTACGAGGGCCAAAGGGACCCAAAACCATTTCCTCCATTTTTGTCAGCAGCAAACAAGGCAAGAGAAAATAGTTGGCCAGCGTGGGTCACGAAGGTCGGCCAACATGGTTCGCAAAGGTCAGACGGGTTGGGTCCCGAAGGTTGGCCGATTGGTAAAAATGGGTCCCCGGAAAAAAAGTTTGAAGAACACTGCTGTATGAGGCCAGGAGGGCCACTAGGCTTCAGGATATGCGATTCCTGTACCTAGACCAGTCAGGTGGGACCACCTAATATTCTTCAGCAAGGATCTGTTATCGGTCTGCTGCATTCTTCATAAATGGCCTTCCAGGACTTCTGGTGGTGGCATGGAGTGAGTGGTCACACACAGGGCAGCTCCGCTCGAAGACGTTGGTTTGAGCACTGCAAGTGGGGTAGCTCCGGCAGGAAAGTGGTGCAGAAGGTGTAGAGGGAGAGGTTCTCCCCAAGATTTGTATGTTTACTGACTACCAGACCCAGCAGAAAACAGTTAAAGACCTGGCTATGGAACTGGAGGGGGGCCTGTGACGCAGCAACAATTGCGAAAATGTCAGGGGTCGACGCCAGTGGGAAAGGCCCAGATGGAACAGTTGATGGCCTTCATCAAAGATGAATTTTGTCAGCAGAGGAAAGAGATGCATGGGGGCTGGTCGAAGTCCTTCGAGAGAGCAGTAGCGCCACTGCGAGGGTCGATGGACTAAGTGGAGAAGTGACTCGAGACACTGGGGGCGAAGATACGAGAGGTGGAGAAGGTGATGTCTGACCAGAACAACTGGATTGTGTCCCTGGAGGCGGAGGTGGGCGTCCTGGGGGGCAGAGGTGAGCGTCCTGGGGGACGTATGCAAATCGTTGAAGGGGACAGTGGAGGAGCAAGAAAACAGGTCCAGGCGGCCAAACCTATGGATTGTCGGGCTGCCAGAAGGTGTGGAAGGAACGAGTGCCACAAAATGTGTCAAGGATGTTGGCTGGGCTGGGCTCTTTCCATGTCTGACAGAAAATTACCAGATCGCCGATGTATACCGCGCAATTGGGTAATCCTGAAACAACTTTGTTAGTTAACCGTTGAAATGTGGCTCGGGAGTCTTTCATGACAAATGGCATAACTTTGAATTGGTATATACCATCTGGAGTTACAAAAGATGAAATCTCCTTTACCCGGTCAGATAAAGGTACCTGCCAGTAACCTTTAAGTAAATCCAGTTTGGAAATAAAAGCTGATTGCCCCACCTTCTCAATGCAATCCTCCAAGCGGGGAAAGGATTAGAGTCCGTTCTTGTAACTGCATTAACCTTTCTGTAGTCCACACACAACTATTGGATACAGTCTGGTTTTGGTGCCATCACTATGGGTGAGCTCCATTGGCTGCAACCCACTTCAATTATGCCATTTTTAAGCATACTTTCAATTTCCTTGTTAACCTGTGCCAATTTTAAAGTCTATATGGATGTTGTTTAATTGGAACAGCATTTCCCACATCTACATCATTTTAGTACTTCCCAACTTATCTCCACAAACTTGCCCATGTGATATCAATAACTCTTTCAGGTCAGTTTGTTTTTCCTCTGGAAGGTAACTCAACAACTTATCCCAATTTTTCAGAACATCCTTGTTGGAACATTCATGAATATACAATGTGTATTTGGGAGAAGGGCAACTCCATCGCCTCTGGGTGGGTGAACCGCCATGCGTCCACTGCCTCCATCTGCCCATGAATGTGCCGAGTTCTTTTGCCAAGTTAGAGGTCTTTCCAGTTTAGGGCTCGACCTGTCCGTTCATGAGTCCTGCACACAGTTAAAGTCTCCCCCAATGATCAGTCGGTGTGTGTCTTTGTCAGGGATTTCTGTCATGATCTTTTTATAAATTCCATGTCCTCCAGGTTGTGAGTGTACATGTTCACCAGGACCACTGATGCTCTGTCTAGGACACTGCTGACCATGACGTACCGTCCCCCTGGGTCTGCAGCCATCCTAATCGCCATCCTCCTATTTAACAGTATGGCTACCCCCAGCCCTCGACCCGTAACAGGAATGGTTGGTCTGTCACACCCAGCCCCTCGTTAACCGCAGTCAGTCCTTCTCTTGGAGGAAGACTATGCCAGCTTTCATACTTTACAGCTGTGCGAAGAAATCTTTTCACTGGGCTGTTGAGTCCCCTGACATTCCCGGTGACTATTCTGCTGGGCTTTCTTTTTCCGCCCGCTCCTGCTGGATCAGCCATACTTACCTTGTGGACACGCCCCTGCATTCCGGGGTTTCCCTTTGTTAGGGGGCCATCCAAGATGTCCGTGGATACTATTTTCCCCATAATAATAATTGCTTGTCACAAGTAGGCTTCAATGAAGTTACTGTGAAAAGCCCCTAGTCGTCACATTCCGGCGCCTGTTTGGGGAGGCTGGCACGGGAATTGAACCTGTGCTGCTGATCTTGTTCTGCATTACAAGCCAGCTGTTTAGCCCATGAGGCCGTGCTCCTGCACTCAGAGGTTTCCCTTTGTCCAGGGGACAGCCAATATGGCAGCCAGCTGTGAGTATGCCATGTGGGTGAGCCCCTGCATGCCAAGTTTCACTTTGTTCAGGGACCCTCCATCGTGGTTGCTTGCAGCGTCATTTTGTTCCAAGTCGTCACGTGTGGCTTGTTGTAGCCAGCCTAATGCCCTCAATCCTTCTTTACCTGTATTTCCCTGGTGGTGTTTTCTCTTCCCCCACCCCCAACTACCCTGTAGCTGCCCCTCCCCCCCCTTCTCCCTCCCCTATTTCTTCCAATAGCTGTCCTCCTATTACCGATGTTTGCACCCCTCCTCGCTAGGCCCTTTCCCCCTTGCGGGAGAGGAGCCGCAACCTCTTGCTCCTGCACGCATCCCAGTGCTAGCTACCCGGCTAGTGGGGTGACGCCCCCCTTCTGGGGCTAGTTGTACATCCTCCTGTTGCCCGATCGCTGAGCTTTGTGTCCGCCATCCCCCTCACCTTCTTCTACTCTTTGCTTGACTCGTTCCTACCTTCTTCTCTCCTCCACAAAACGAGGCAGCACAACCCCGCGCAAAGTGATCAACATGGTGGTTCACATTTGGCAACTCAAAGTAGAAAGTAAACATTAAGAGTCTCTTCCTGTGGGCTCCTCATCGCTGTCTCTGTTGCCGCTTCTCTAGTCCGTTCTCCGAGACAAACTTGCCTGCGTCCGCAGGGGCCATAAAATGCTCCCTGCCTTGGAACCTGACCCAGAGCTTGGCTGGGTACAGCATCCCAAACTTTACACCGTTTGTGTACAGCACGGCCTTCAATCCTATTAAATTCTGCTCTGCGCTTGGCCAGGTCAGCTCCAATGTCCTGATAAATCCGAATCCGGTGGCCTTCCCAGTTGCAGTTTTTAGTTCATCTCCGGTCTTGGTAGCGATGCATTTTGGCTATTAATCGCCCTCGGCTGTTCCCCGGCTTTGGACGAAGCGACCGGTGTGCCCTGTCAATTTCTGTTGGGTTGGGGAAGCTATCCCTTCCCACCAGGTAGCTCAGCATTTGGGCCATAAAGTCTGTGGGGTTCCTACCTTCGATCCCTTCTGATAGGCCCACGATTAGTAAATTTTGACGTAGGTTTTCCTGATCCTCGATTTTCACTTTCAAATTCTTTTGCGTGGTGACCAGCCTTGCCAGCTCCTTCTCCAGGGCGATGATCTGGTCGCCCTGGCCTGTTGCAGCTTTTTCCAGCTCTTTGATAGTTTCCTCCTGGACTTCGCTATCGAGGGCCACCTGCATGGTCACCAGAGCTCCTACAACTGCACCCTTCACCGCAGCTTGAATGTCCGACTTTGTCTCTTCCCAATGCTCTCTCAATTCTATTGAGAGAAACATCCTCCATCCATCCCCTGGTTGGGGGCAGGGGCGGGGTCTCATGCGGCAGGCCGGACCCTCTCACTCTGGCCCGAGTTTCAGTCATTTGTTTGTCCCGGTTTTTCCGCTCTTGGTTTCCAAACGTCCTCTGGAATGGCTGCTATATGGCATTTCTCTTTTCTCGTGTTGTTGGTATTCGTGTGGGCATTTCTGTGTCAGCGGGCTTTTTCGGGCAAAAAGAGCCTATTTTTCAGGTTAATGGTCGGAAAGCCACCTGATTTGCGACGTCTCAGCACATCCCCGTCACCAGAGGACCTCGCAGGTGGTAAAGATGAATGTTTTGCCAGGATTCCCGTTTGTTTTCCAGACCCTCCTGATCTTTCTCCCTAATGCCTACTTCCAGTGAGGCAATTGTGTGGCGGGTCAAGATGGGATGAGGAGTCTTGTAGGGGATCCAGTCTGAGGTCCATGGTGATGGCCGTGCTGCCGTTAGCTCCGGGAATGTATACGGGAGTCCAGTGGTGCAGTTGACAGTCAGGGTGCGGAATCAGCTGAGGAGACATTTTAAATTGGAGATGTCGGTGTTGACACCACTATATGGGAACCACAGGTTCAAGCTGGAGGAGATGGATGGGATGCATGGGAAGTGGAGGGAGGCGGGACTGGAGAGGGTTAGGGACTTATACTCGGGAAGTTTGCAGATCTGGATGAGTTGCAGGAGAGCTTTGAGTTATCGAGGGGTAGTGAGTTTAGATATATGCAGGAAGAGTGGAGGTGCTCCCCAGGTTGCCGGAGTACACTTTATTGGAGCAACTGCTGACCCCGGATGAGTTGGGGGGGGGGGGGGGGGGGGGGGTGTAAGATTGGCGATATATATGGGTAGTTGGGGGAGCAGGGGGAGGCGCAAATGGTGGGGATCAATAACAAATGGGAGGAAGAGTGGGGGGGGAAATAGGCTGGGGACTGTGCTGCAAGGCGTTGCGGCGGGTGAAGTCAACCTCCTCCTGCGCGAGGATGAGCTTGATTCAGTTCAAGGTGGTCCATAGGGTATACATGACTCGGGCGAGGATGAGTGGGTTCTTCCGGGGGTGACTGATGGGTGGGAGAGGTGTGGGCGGTGGCCGGCGAATCATGCGCACATGTTCTGGGGTTGCGATGAGCTGGAGAGATACTGGGTGGTGGTGTTTGAATGTTATCTAAGATAATGAGGTTGGAGGTCAGAAATTCCTCCAAGTCACTCACCCACCCCACTGCCTTGGGCAACCCCAGAGCCTGCCATCCCAGCAAGATCTGCCTCCTGGCTACCAGGGAGGCAAAGGCCAACATATCAGCCTCTCTCCCCACCTGCACTCCCAGAACCTCCAAATCCCCGGAAATCACCACCAACACCTCATAGCCACTTTCACACCCAAAATCTTTGACATGATCTCCGAGAAAGACTCCCAAACCTCCACCAATTTCGGGCAGGATCAAAACATGTGTGTGTGATTCGCCGGTCTCCTTAAACACCGCCCACATCTATTCTCCAATTTCAGGAAGAAAAAAAACGGCTGATACGCAACTTTGTCATGTGTGCTCTATGCACCAGTTTAAATTGGATTAAACATAATCTTGCACATTGATAATAATCTTTAGTAGTGTCAAAGCAGGATTATATTAACACTGCAATGAAGTTACTGTGAAAATCTCCTAGTCGCCACACTCCGGCGCCTGTTCGGTAGACTGAGGGAGAATTTACAATGCCCATTTCACCTAACAGCACGTCTTTCTGGATTTGTGGGAGGAAATCGGGGCGCCTGGAGGAAACCCAAACAGACACGGGGAGAACGTACAGATTCCGAACAGACAGTGACCAAAGCCGGGAATCAAACCTGGCGCTGTGAAGCAACAGTGCTAACCACTGCTAGAAGTCACATTTATCCTCCGCAGGGATTCACTCCAAACCCTTCATCAAATCGCCCACCCAGCTCCTGCTCCCATTAGTGTACTGAGATGGATAGAAAACTGGTTGGCTGACAGCAAGCAAAGAGTAGGAATTAACATGTATTTTTCAAATTGACAGGCAGTGACTTATAGGGTACCGCAGGGATCGGTGCTAGGATCCCAGCTATTCACAATATATATTAATGATTTAGATGAGGAAACAAAATGTAATATCTCCAAATTTGTAAATGACACCAGGGTGGGAGAGTGGGCTGTGAGGAGGATGCAGAAATCCTTCAGTGAGATTTGGACAAGTTAAGTGAGTGGGCAAATGAATGGCAGATGCAGTATAATTTGGAGAAATGAGAGGTTATATATCCACTTTGGTAGCAAAAACGAGATGGCAGGCTATTATCTGAATGGCCATAAATTAGAAAGGGAGAATGTGCAACGAGACCTGGGTGTCCTCGTACACCAGCCACTGAAGATAAGCATGCAGGTTGTAAAGAAGGCAAATAGTATGCCTTCATTGCGAGAGGATTAGAGTACAGGGGCAAGGATGTCTTGCTGCAATTATACTGAGGCCACACCTGGAATATTGTGCGCAATTTTGGTCTCCTTATCTGAGGAAGGCTGTTCTTCCTTGAGGGGGAATACAGCGAGGGTTTACCAGACTGATTCCTGGGATAGCAGGACTGATGTACGAAGAGAGATTGAATCCATTCGGATTGTATTCGCTGGAGTTCAGAAGAATGAGGGGGGATCTCATAGACACCTATAAATTCCAACATGACTAGATAGGGCAGATGCAGGAAGGATGTTCCCGATGGTTGGTGTGTCCAGAACCAGGGGGTCACAGTCGGAGGATAAGGGGTATACCTTTTAGGACAGAGATGAGAAGAAATGTCTTCACACAGAGAGTGGTGAGCCTGTGGAATGTGTTACCACAGGGAGTAGTTGAGGCCAAAACATTGTATGCTTTCAAGAAGCAGTTTGATATAGCACTTGGGGCGAAGGAATCAAAGGATATGGGAGGCTATTGAGTTGGATGAACAGGCGTGATCATAATGAATGGCTGAACAGGCTCGAAGGGCCAAATGGCCTCTTCCTACTCCTATATTTCTATGTTTCTTCTTTACTTCCTCCAGCAAGGCCTGCTCTCCCTCCATTTTGTTTTCAAATTTTAAAAAATAAATTTAGATTATCCAATTAATTTTTTCCAATTAAAGGGCAATTTAGTGTGGCCAATTAACCTATGCACATCTTTTGGGCTGTGGGGGCGAAACCCCGCAAACACGGGTAGAATGTGCAAACTCCACACTGAGTGACCCAGAGCCAGGATCGAACCCGGGACCTCGGTGCCGTGTGGCAGCAGCACTAACCACTGCGCCACCGTGCTGCCCTCTCTCCCCCTCCATTAACTGTTTGTGGTTATCAGAGACCCTCCCCTATCTCATCCTGGGACACAATCTTTTCAAGCAACGACGGGGAAGGCAATCGTGGAAACGTAGCCAACCCCTTCCTAACAAAATCCCTAATCTGAAGGAACCAAAACCCATTCCTCCGTGGCATCTGATACTTCTCCTCCAATTCTCCCAGCTCTGCAAAGCTGCCTTCCACGAATAAATCCCTAAACCTCTCTATCCCCTTCCACGCCCTCTACATTGCATCCAATCCCGCTGGAATAAATCTATGATTGCCACAGATCGGTGCCCACAATCTTAAAATGCTGCCCTAGCTATTTCCAGACCTTAACAAGGCTACCACCACCGTATTAGTGTAGTACCTAGCTGGCAAGAACGGAAGGGGCGCCATCACCAGTGCCCTCAGATTTGTCCCCTACACAATGTCGCCTCCATCTGCCTCCACACCGATCCACCCACCACCTTCTTGGCATTCGTTGCCCAGTAATACTTCAACAGGTTTGGCAGGCAAAGCCCCCCTTTCTGCCTATCCCTCTACTAAAATTACCCAGCTCCCCCTTCTGTCTATCCGTCTCCAAAAATTATCCTCAAATCCTGGGCACCTTCTCTGCCCACATAAAGCTTGAGATCATCCTATTTACGCTTTCAAAAAATGACTTGGGCGCGAAAACCGAGAGATTCTGATAAACTAACAAAAACTTCAGGAGAACCGTCACCCTAACACTCTGGACCTACCTCCCAATGATAATGGGAGAATGGCGACTAGCGGTATGCCTCAGGTGTCGGTGTTGGGACCACAGCTTTTCACAATACACATGAACAAACTGGAAAGAGGAACTGAGGGCACTGTTGCTAAGTTTGCAGATTATACAAAGATATGCAGTGGGACAGGTAGTATTGAGGAAGCAGGAGGGTTGCAGAAGGACTTGGACAGGCTAGGGGAATGGGCAAAGAAGTGGCAGATAATAATATGGAATGCAATGTAGAAAAGTGTCAGGTTATGCACTTTGGTAGGAAGAATGGAGGTACAGACTATTTTCTAAGTGGAAAGATGCTTAGGAAATCAGAAGCTCAAAGGTACTTGGGAGTCCTTGTTCACGATTCTCTTAAGATTAACGTGCAGGTTCTGTCAGCAGTTAGGAAGGCAAATACAATGTTAGCATTCATGTCGAGAGGGCTAGAATACAAGAGCAGGGATGTACTTCTGAGCCTGAATAAGGCTTTGGTCAGACCCCATTTGAAGTATTGTGAGCAGTTTTGGGCCCCGTATCTAAGGAAAGATGTGCTGGCCTTGGAAAGGGTCCAGAGGAGGTTCACAAGAATGATCCCTGGAATGAAGAACTTGTCGTATGAGGAACGGTTGAGAATTCTGGGTCTGTATTCTTTGGAGGTTAGAAGGATGAGGGGGGGGATCTTATTGAAATTTACAGAATACCGATAGGCCTAGATAGAGTGGACGTGGAGAGGATGTGTCCACTGTCATGGGAGTGTCCCTTTAAGAAAGGTTTTTGTCTTATCACATGGCTTCAGTGATGTCATTGTGTGGGTGGAGCTGGGCTGTGGCTCTGCGTTTTTAAATTTTGCTTTGCAAAATTGCTTTGAAAAACACAGGTTGAAAGTGTCAATCTTCATTTTAAAAGCTGTTTCAAGACTGCTTGACAACGTGAAAGATAATTGCTTTCTGGAAGGTATTCAAATCTGCTGTTTGAAAAGGGAACAGAGAATCAAAAACAAGTCTTATAACCGTAAGAACGCAGTGTGCTGGGTCACGCCTTGAAAAAGGGTTTCTGACTTTACTTGGAGTTTGTCACTGAATTGAAACCGTTAAGGGGGGAGTCATTGAGGGTTATACATAGATTACTGTAGCTGTGTGGGGTTTTTATGTTTGTACTTGATAAAATTGTTAGTGTGCGTGTTTATACAAATGTTAACTAAATTTGTAGAATAAAGCTTGTTTTTGTGATTAAAAACGCCCAAGAGATCTGAATAACACCTGAAAGGTAGGCTCTTGTGCTCATCGTAACCAAAATCAATAAACAGTTATAAGTCAGGTGAACTCCATAATATACTTTGGTGTTTTCTAAACCCTGCCCCATAACACCACTAATAGGAAACCTAGAACCCGAGGCCACAGCCTCAGACTGAAGGGACAATCCTTTAAAATTGAGATGAGGAAGAATTTCTTCAGCCAGAGGGTGGTGAATCTGTGCAACTCATTGCCGCAGAAGGATGTGGAGGCCAAATCACTAAGTGTCTTTAAGACCGAGATGGATGGGTTCTTGATTAATAAGGGGATCAGGGGTTATGGGGAGAAGGCAGGAGAATGGGGATGAGAAACATATCAGTCATGATTGAATGGCGGAGCAGACTCGACGGGCCAAATGGCCAAATTCTGCTCCTATGTCTTATGGTCTAACATTCCACCTCTTCAAGTCCTCTTCAACCTGTCCACCAAATTAGCCAAATTTAATTTGCGTAGCTGAGCCCAACTACGTGCCACCCGTATTCTCAAATAACAAAGTTTGACTTGACCAGCCGCAATGGTAAGTTCTCCAACCCCCTCCACTGTACCTCAGCATTGACTGGGAACATTTCGCTCTTTCCCACATTAAGCGACCCAAAGTTTGTCAGAATCCCCATAATCCTATTTATGCTAGCAGTCGGGTCCGTGACATTAAGCAGGAGGTTGTCTGCATACTGGGACACACTATGTTCCACCCCTCCTCTCTCAATGCCTCTCTACTCCAGTGAAGCCCTAAGTGCCATCACCAATGGCTCAACTGCCAATGCAAAAAGCAATAGGGACAGTGGACATCCCTGCCTCATTCCCCGATGCAGGCAGCTGGTAGTGTTCGTGCATACATTTGCCTTGGGGGCCCTGCACAACATCTTAATTCAACCGACAAGCCCCGGCTACAAACCAAACTGCCCCAATATTTCAAAAAGGTACTTTCACTCTACCCGGTCAAATGCCTTCTCCACATCCATGGGTATTATCACCTTCATTTCCTGACCCATCGTGGGGCACCATCACCACATTCAACAACCTCCTAATGTTTGGACAATAATTGTCGCCACTTCAAGAACAGTTTGGTCTGCGGCTATCACCACCGGTACAGAATCCTCCAGGCACATTGCCAACCCATTAATCAATCACTTTGCGTCCACATACAGAAGCGATATTGGTCGATACGGCCCACACCCCTTCAGATCTTTATCTTTCTTTAAAATAAGTGAAATCTATGCTTGTGCCAGCATGAGTAAAAGCTCCCCCTTATCTAATGAGTCATTAAACATTTCGACTAGGAGCTCTCCCAACTCTGTTGCAAACATTTTATAGAATTCTGCTGGGAATCCATCCGGGCTCAGGGCCTTTCCAGGCTGCATCGACACAATGTACCTCATCGCCTCCTCCAACTCAAATGGGGACCCTAACCCCTGTACTTTCCTCTCCACCACTGTGAACTCCAAGACATCCAAAAACTGTTTCATGCCCAAGTTCCTCTCTGCGGGCTCTGACCTGTACAGCTCGCAGAAGGCCTCAAACACTCCATTCACCTTCCCTAGCTCAGTGACCACCCTGCCCCCAGTGTCCTTAACCTGCCCAATCTCTCTTGCTGCTGCCTGTCGGCTCAACTGGTGCGCCAATAGCCTACTGGCCTTCTCCCCATGCTCATAAAACTCCCCTCTAAGCCGTCATAACTGCCCCACCGCCTTCTCCGTGGACAGATCAAACTCCATCTGCGGCTTCTTCCTCTCCTTCAACAACCCCTCTCCAGGAGCTTCCGAGTCTGCCGATTCACTGCTAAAATGGTCTCCACCAATCTCTGCCTCGCCAACCTACCAACCTTATCCCTATGCGCCTTACTCAAGATTAGCTCCCCCTGATTACCGCCTTCAAAGCCTCCCACAGCACAGATGGAGAGGCCTCTTCACTTTTGTTAAGCTCGACATAGTTGCCTAGAGCCGCCCTGACTCTTTCACATACCCTATTGTCCACCAACAGTCCCACATCCAACCTCCACTGCTGACATTGGGAGACCCCCCCTTTCCATGCACAAGTCCACAAAATGCAGCGCACGATCCGCCACAATAATCGCCAAATACTCCGAACCAACGACCCCTGCCAGTAGTACCTTGTCAATACGGGAGTATACCTGACGAATATGTGAAAAGAAAAATTCCTGCACCTCCAGGCACCCAAACCACCACGGATCAACAACCCCCCCCCCAGCCGCTCCATGACCCCAGGAATTCCTTAGCCGCCCCTGACACCTTCACGTACTCGGGGCACGACAAATCCAACCCCGGGTCAAGGACGGTATTAAAATCTCTCCCTCAATCAACCAGTGTGTATCCAAGTCACTAAGACCTTCTTCATGAAGTCCACATCATCCCAATTAAGGGCGTAAACAGTCACGAACACCACGGGTGTTCCCTCTAACCTTCCACTCGCCATCACATATCTACTTCCTGTGCCCCTACTATGTTACTCGCTGAGAAAGCCACCCTCTTACTAATCAACATCTGCTATTCCCCTCACCTTCATATCCAACCCCGAATGAGACACTTGTCCCACCCACCCTTTCCTCAGCCGATTTTGATCCTTAACCCTCAGGTGAGGCTCCTGCATAAAAACCACACCCGCCTTCAAACTTTTTAAATGGGCAAATACCCAAGACCACTTGACCGGACCATTCAGTCCCCTCACATTCCATGAGACCATTCAGGCCGGGGGACTCCAAATCAGCCACATCCATATTTCAATGGACTCACCCACCTCACCAGGTTTTTACAAGATGGCCGCTGCCAACCACCCTTCAACCAACTACTCCATAAACTAGCATGTCTTCTGGCCAGGTGACCCCCACCCGAGGTAAAGAACACACTTGTAACCAAACAACCCACTTATTTCCCTCCCCCCCCCCCCCCAACCCCACCTAGTAGCCCTGTGGTCATCCACCGCTCCCCCCCCACGCTTTGCACCATAACCCACACATACTAAGGCCCCCATGGAAATACCACAAAAGCAGGGTGGAAAACATTACAAAACTCTGCTGTTACACATTAACAATTCAAAGTGGGTAACAATAATAAAGAAACATCAGCATTTCCGCCTCCAAAGAGGCAATCTGATCTTCGTGGTCAGCCACCGTCTCCTCCACCTTCGGAGTGTCGCATTCTGAGCCTCCAACCTCTATTCCACTCTCTCCAGGGCAACCCGAATCAGCTCTGCCACTCTTGCCAGATCCTTTGAGGACGTCAACCTATGCCTCTTAAATTCGGACAAGAAAAATTTGACCAACTGCTCCATCGACCACTGTGTGGGCAGCGATGCCATAGGGCCCGCCACCATCTTTGCCTCTACTACACCAAGGAATCCTCATGGTCTGAAGAATGCCCCTTGTTAAATGCACTCCTTGTTTGATAACTCCTTGACATCACCCGCTGAAGAAGAATATCATGTTCTGTGCTGGGTGTACTTCCTTTACCTGCAACACCCTCGTAATATGGCCAGAAAAGACCAAATTGTCCATCCCCAGGCAGGATCAACCTTATGTGCAACCACTTACTCAGTGGCCGCCACCGGAAGTCCAAGGTTTGAAATGTTAATGGTTAGTTTTTTAAAAATAAATTTAGAGTAACCAATTATTATTTTTTTTCCAATTAAGGGGCAATTTAGCGTGGCCAATCCACCTCACCTGCACATCTTTGGGTTGTGGAGGTGAAACCTACGCAGACATGGGGAGAATGTGCAAACTCCACACGGACAGTGACCCAGGGCCAGGATTCGAACCCGGGTCCTCAGTGCCACAGTCCCAGTGCTAACCACTGCTCCACATGCTGCTCCATGTTAATGGTTAGTTGATGTTGTTAAAGATACAGTGATAATGGGCATCTGTTGATTAAAGACATTCAATATCAAAAGACACCGGGTTTTGCACAGAAGTTGGAACCCATCCATTCAAGCATGGAGCACCATCAACACACTTGTGGACTCAAATCATGATGCACGTATGGTTTAGCCAGCAATGGGGCTGGTTTAGCACAGTGGGCTAAATAGCTGGCTTGCAATGCAGAACAATGCCAGCAGCGCGGGTTCAATTCCCGTACCGGCGTCCCCAAACAGGCGCCGGAATGTGGCGACTTGTGGCTTTTCACAGTAACTTCATTGAAGCCTACTTGTGACAATAAACAATTATGTCTGTTGACCGTTTTCTCAGTTTACATCAGAACTCAATGCAAGTTCAAACTTAAGACATGCAAGATCAGCTTGCTGCAAGATTGGTTGTTATTTACAATGTTCAAAGGAATTTGCAGGATAGCAGAGCAGTCTGACCTCCAACAGATCACTAAGATCATCAAGGAACCACGTGGAGGGTGTGGCAGTGGTTCTAGAGCATGAACCTATTCCCTCAGAAAGAGCATTCATTTCACCCTACCCTGCTCCCCCTATAATTCTGGAAGTGCACTTTGCTGTTGCCTGTCAAATCACAGCCCAGAATGCTGCTGCCCATGCCATGATGGTATGGTTTATAGCCAGGCTTCAAGACCAAAAACTGTTCACGGTTGTTGCCCATGGTCATCTGCAGTCTCCTCCAATTAATGTCAAGAGCCTTCCATCAGCCTTGTCACAGGGAAGGGGTGTTTGGAATATTAGAGTAGACATTAAAGGAATGCACAAAAGTGATTGATGAGTTGACTTTTTAATGCTATCTAGAATGATGCATAAATTTATTTTGTGGTGGCTTGCATTTTTACATTGTGACCAAGCAGATACTAATCGTTAAGTATGTTCTATGTTAAGGATAGAGCAGCGGTAATGTGCAGGACAGTTGGTGAATGGGGAAGTTCGAAAGCGGCTATCGGTATTGCACTTGGATGCCTTCTTCAGAAAGCTTGGCCAAAAAGGGTCACCCAGGTTATTTTGTTTCTTCCTCCTCCGCTTGCTTTCAAGGTACTCTTTGTGTAACTATATAAGAGGGCTGTACCTCGTTCAGTTCCAAAGAGTCATAAACATTAACTCTGTTTCTCAATCCACAGATGCTGCTAGAACTGCCAAGCTTTTTCAGCACTTGTTTGCATTTTGTAGTTGTTTCTTGCCGATGATTAGATAGGGAAATCGTTGTCTGAACACCTCGTCCTGTTCTGCAGGCCTTCTGTCCGTTCTCCACGGCATGTTGTATTCTAGGGGCAATGCCTACGACTGCACCTATGTCTAGGAGCCACTGGTTAGTGCAGAAGTCTTGGAGTCAAAAAAGATTTCTTGAACACCTGCTATACAACTCCCCGTTGACTTTAGCAATGTTAACCACTAATAGAAAATACCAAGAAGTTGTCAAATCAAAGCAACTGCCAAAAGAAAATCAACCATCAACTAACTTGAAAGCAGTTAATGATCTCTTTAAATAACACTGGTGGGAACAGAGTAGTGCATGGGGGAGGGAGGGCATGTTGAACACATGTTAAACTTTGAGAGGTCAGGAGTGTGAAGCGCCAAAATAATGTTGCTGGCAGAGTTGTACACTGATTGATATATAACTTAACTGCTCTTCATATTTCATGCATTCTCATTGTTCAATAATGACCAATGCCTTATGAGATCAAAACAGAGTAGTAAATAGACTTTGTTTGAGGCAGTTTCTTCTCTTTTTAAAAAAAAAATTTATTCTCCCCCTTTTTCACATTTTCTTCAAAATTTACACCCACCAACAAACAATAAGCAGTAACGAATACAATGTCAATCCTTATCAACAACAAAAATCCCATCCTCCCACCAAACAGCAGCCCGCATGTTAACAAACAAAAAGGAATCAGTAATCACCCAGTCACTATTATCATATTCAGTCTCCACCCCCCCCGCCAACCTCTCCCAACCAAACTAGAAATGTTGTACCTACGGAGCCCCCCCCTCCCCCAAACCCCAAGCAACCTGCACCCCCAGGTAAACTGAGTCCCTGTCCTACAGAATGGCAGCCCCCGCCCCCACCGAGACACCACAAAATAATCACTTTTGTCTAGATTTAATTTGTACCCCGAGAAAGACCCAAAGCAGCTCCAATATTCCCCCTATTGAGACACTCCGTTCCGACACGTATAACAAGTCATTGGCATACAAGGACACCCTATGCTCTACCCCCCCCCCCCCCCCCCCCCCCCGTACTATCCCTTTCCATATCCCTGAAAGTCTTAACGTGATGGCCAACGGCACAATCGCGAGTGCAAACAGCAGGGGGGGGGACATAGGACATCCCGGCCTAGTCCCACAGTGGAGAGAAAAGTATCCCGAGCTGACGTTATTTGAGCGGACACTCGCCCTCGGCGCCTTATACAGTAACTTCACCCAGTTCACAAATCGTGGTCCAACCCCAAACCGCTCCAGAACTACCATCAAGTACCCCCATTCTACCCGGTCAGATGCTTTCTCGGCGTCCAAAGCCACAGCCAGCTGTTTCCTTCCCCTCCACCGGTGCCACAACCACGCTCAATACCCTCCTAATAATCGAAAAGAGCTGCCTCCCTCTCACAAACCCCGTCTGATCTTCACCTCTCACCTTCAGGAGGCACTCCTCCAGCCTACTTGCCTGTACCTTCGCCAAAATCTTTGCATCCATGTTTAAATGTGATATGGGCTTATATGACCCACATTCCATCAGATCCTTATCTTTTTTAAGCAACAGGGAAATCGATGCCTGCCCCAAGGTTTGTAGCAACACACCCTTCCCTATTGCCTCCTCAAACATCCCTATCATCACCGGTGCCAACTTATCAGTGAATTTTATGTAATATTCTACCAGAAACTCATCCGGCCCTGCCACCATCCCTGACTGCATCCTCCAAATCGCATCTTTTATCTCCTGCTCCCCCTCCCCTAACCTCGGGTACTCCAGCCCGTCTAGAAATTCCTGCATCTCCCGGTCTCCCCAGGTGACTAGGCAGTTTCTTCTCTACTTTTAAATTCAAAAACCTGTCAAATATTTAGCAATTAGACCTCCAGATAACACCATCTTTAAATTAAGCAGTTTACTACAAAAATAATTATGCATTTGTTTTCACACTTGCATAGTTGTGGTTTGTAATCTCAGCAGTGCAGTTACAGGACAGCACATTTGTTTATTTTCTACAGTAATTTAACAAACCTTTGGTACAAGACATACAAAATATAGACCAATATGGCAGACAGGGGTATTTTGAAGCTATCCCACATATTTTTGGTTAAGTCACTTTTCCTGAACATCTAGAAGCCAGTGGCTAATGGCAAAATGTATTCCATTTCCACCATTATGACAGAAATATACTCCTCCACATACTCCTCCAACCAGAAATATGTGGATTAGGTATTTTGTGGGACACATGCCAACCAAAGCACATGATGTATGAACTGAGTCTAATACTTGGACTCTCTTACTGTAGAACTATACAAAAGGACTCTTCTCCCAAATGAAGAGAAAATACTTCTGCAAGATGTTATAAGTTAAATGTCAGTCGCAGCATACAGGGCTGTACATGAACAAACTTTTACTAAATTCACCAAATCTTATTCAATTGAACGAAAACAAGACAAATAATTCTCACCTCAATCGTATAGGTCTGGTCCTGTTTGATTATATCTCCACTGTGCAAAATCTTATTAATTATGAACTCCTCACTTTCCCCTGCTGGTCCTCTCTCTGCACTTGTTTTAACATCTTGCTGTTGATGCTTAGCTGTAACATGTCGCACTTGCTCATCCAGTTTGCTTGCTTTTTTCTTCTTCTTCTGCTTTTTCCCTGGATTTTGAAGATCAGTCTGAGCTTTCCGTTGGCGGAATTGGGCAAGCTGAAAAATGGAAAACATAATCATAACTTTTTACATCAACAAAATCTTTAATAAAGTTGTGTAAGATCTTACACTTAAAAGTTTAATGCAGTTTAATGCTTCTGCTAACAGAGATTGAAACAGTTAAAGAAATTGCAGCAATTAATCCTATTAGACGTATTCTCTTTTTCCTAGATTGCATATCATGTACTGTAGTCACCTTCTAGATAAGATGTTACAAAAAGTTCCAAATTACGATATTTCCAGTAGTAATAATTTTATTGCTTACATAATCTTTCCATTCAATCTTTGGAATGTACACAGTTATAGGGTTGATTTGATTTGAGGTGTTTTTAAGATGTTGAAAGGAACTGATATGATAGTTAGAAACATCTCCCTGCTGATCGGAGAGTCTAGGACAAGGGCACATAATTTTAAAGTCTGAGCTAGGACATTGGAGAATAGAGTCACAAAGGCACAGAAGATGCCTATGCGGCCCATCAAGTCCATAGAATCATAGAATTTACTGTGCAGAAGGAGGCCATTCAGCCCATCGAGTCTGCACCAGCCCTTTGAAAGAGCATCCTATTTAAGCCCACGCTTCCACCCTATCCCCGTAACCCAGTAGCCCCACCTAACCTTTCGGACACTAAGGGGCAATTTAGCATGACCAATTCACCTAACCTGCACATCTTTGGACTGTGGGAAGAAACCGGAGTACCCGGAAGAAACCCATGCAGACACAGAGAGAAAGTGTAAACACCACACAGAAAGTCACCCGTGGACAGAATTGAACCTGGGACCCTGGAGCTGTGAGGCAGCAGTGCTAACCACTGTGCCACCCTCTATAGAGCAAAGCAGTCAGTTCCATGCCTCACTAGCTCCATCGCCCTGCAAGTACTCTTCCCTCAAATGGTTATCCAATTTCCATTTGTAATCAAGAAACTTAAAAACAGGCCTTCAAAAAAAAGAATGGTGGAAGCTCAGTAAATAATTTTAAATCGGAGGTAGATATTTTCTGGACAAGACGACAAAATTATTGAACCAAGGCAGGTGGAATGAAGTTGAGGTATATATTAGCCATGATCTCATTGAATAGTGGAACAAGCTTCAATGGCAGAATGGCCTACTACCGTTCCAATATTCCGATAAGCAGGAAAATCAAACGTGAGACAATGATTCACTTAAACTAAAGCAGATTATCCCAGGTCTCCATTATTTGAATAAAGACAAGATTTTCAATACCTTCCCAATCACAACAAAAAGAAAAGAGCAATAATAACAGTATTGCTATAGTAAGAATGACCAAACCAGGATAATGCTAAAGGGTTCATCTAAAAGTATTTTCTATTTCGCATAAATATATATCTTAAAAATTGTCAAGAGTAGTAAATATAGAATAGTAGGTGATTGAGAAAATGTCATCGCAAATCAAACACCACAAACATTTAAGAAAGCTAGAATCTCAAGATTGAATGTTTGTCAGTGTCACTGCCAGCTTCACAATTTTATATTTAATTCATTTCTTGAATTTTGTCTACTATAGTGTCACTGAATGCAAGTCACACTTAAAGCAAAGATGACATGGCAAAAAGGAAATAGTGATTAACAAGCAGTCCAAGGCCAAAGGAAATTAATGATAATTGCTGTGCAACATCTGTGCTGACCCTCCTCCCCTCCCTCAATAAGAACAATCACATTTACATACACACACGCACCTGGAGGAAACCCGGACGCAGGGAGAACGTGCAGACTCCGCACAGACAGGGACCCAAGCCGGGAATCGAACCTGGGACCCTGGTGCTGTGAAGCAACGGTGCTAACCACTGTGCTACTGTCAAGTTTCCGTAATGTGTGTTCCATAAGTAAAACATTTACATCAGTAAATAGATGGATATCTATAAAATATTGAAGTGCTTAATTCTGCAAATTTTAGCATGCACAGAAAACTGAGTCGTCACTATTCACCTGCAACGTACATAGATAATTTCGCAACCAGAGTGGGTGCCAATAATTAGACTACTTGACCAACTGCCCAAACACTTCAGCATAGCTTCGTAAAAGAATCAGTTCTGCTGTTAGGAGTTACTAACTAGCAACACGAAATTCTAAATCTGAAAATATGCAACAAATTGTACACTTTAGAAGCTGTTGTTAAATCTCTGCAACCTTGTTACACTCGAGTAGCTTTCTCTCCAGCCTTCACAAGATGTATTATCTTAAATGTACTTCAAGACGTTAGGAAGTATGCACTACATTAGCTGGCATTGTTAATAGCCGTTGTCATTTAGAGTAATACGATAACATAAACAAACTAGTTTTATTTTAGAAATCTTAAAAGGAGCTTTCACAAATGCATACTTTAAAAAAGTAATCATCTTTAGCTTCGGCAGTCTATTCCTTTAGTACGCCGTTCTTGCATTGACTTTGGTTAACATGTTTTGTTAAACTACAGTACATAACAATGCCCCAAATCGTGCTTTACGTCCTCCTGTCACCACTTGTAAACACAAGCACTGTGTGACTAGAGGCCTACACCCCGGCGGCAGTTAGCTAAAGCCTGCGGATCCAATTAGAAAGCTCAGAGCGACAGCAAAGCGCATCTTCCCCTTTGCACCTGGAGACGGACGGGGCGACGCACTGACTCCCTTTCAACAGAAAACTACCCCCCCCCCCCCCCCGCCCCCGCCCCCGATTTCATCCCCTCCCTCCTACCCACCTTTTTCAACAGTCCCTTCCGCCCCACTCTCTTACCTTGGCTTTGCCGGCCTCTAGCTTCTTCTGTCTCTCCTCGTCTTCCATGGCTGTGTGTGTGAGAGAGAAAGAAAGAAGCCCAGCTCAGTCAGTGACACGTTAGCAGCGCCCGCCGCCGCAGCCGCTCGAGGCAAGCGACACACTGCGCATGACAGACGCACAAGGCCGGGAGCGCCACGCCAGGCCGCGTGGGAGGGGGTGGGGAGCAGTGAGTGAGATCACATTCAAACCCACCACATAAAAGCA
Source organism: Scyliorhinus torazame (assembly GCF_047496885.1). Lineage (NCBI taxonomy): Eukaryota > Metazoa > Chordata > Chondrichthyes > Carcharhiniformes > Scyliorhinidae > Scyliorhinus > Scyliorhinus torazame. The sequence goes on along the minus strand of NC_092712.1, from coordinate 114,157,159 downwards.
ACCTGTTGGAATAAAACCAAGAGAAGGACATCGTTATTGAAGAACGCAATCTGTGTGGCGGCATATTTCATCCGTATGGAAAGGGGACGACTATCCCATGAGTTTCTATTATTTTTAAAAGAAAAGTTTGAATTCATACAGCATCTTTTTTTTATACATATATATCACAAAAGCGCTCTATTGTGAATTAAGCACTTTTGAAGCTTAATCTGAAAAAGGCATGGTTGCCCCCTGGGGAAGGAACATCCAGTCGGCGTTGTCGGCGTCCCCCTGTCCTTGAGGCTATCCACTCTCATTGGTCTAACCTCAGGACATCCCCGGTGAGTTGTGCTGCTTGGTTTGCTCCAGTCTGATGGACTTGGCTGGCAGCAAATTGGTTACTTATATTCCCGGTTCTTGGACCCATAGTCTGTGCTGATTGGTGCTGATGTTCTGGAATGTTCTGTCAACTCAGACAGGCTCATTTTGGGAGATTGGAGATTGGGATTAAAGTTTTCATTTTTCTCTTCCTTCACAGCCAGTTAAACTTGCAAGAAAATCCCGACCAGCACCAGCTGCAGGCAGACCGGGTTATTTGAAAACCTTCTTTTAAAATGTGATAATTGGAGAACTCTAATCTTACCTTAGTGAGGCTGGTAATTGCAAGTTCTGACTATGCACATTCTAGAAAATCCCATCCAGCTGGTGATTTTCAACACTCCACATCCTGGGAAGATAGCCGACTACAAAGGCCTCAACATCAGCAACAAGAACACATCTCTCTTCCATATTTTAATCTTTATCATTTTACTCCTTTCCCTTCCTTTGTGTGCGTCTGTCTTGTGTGTGTTTGGGTAGAGGGTGGGATGGCCAAAGGAGAAAATAATAGATTAGAAGGCCGTTATTCTAGTTTGATTATTGCATGTTTTAAACATTTTTTTTGTGTGTTTTACTTACAAATTTAGTGCCTGTAAGTCATTGGAGCAGACTAAGGCCAAAGGTCTCGAAAATATTATAAGAATTATTGGTTAATTCACTTATGTTGTGTCTCTGGGTCAAGGTGGACTGGAATTGACTGTCCCCTAGCGCAGGGTGTCGTAACACTGGGAGTGGAAACATGAAGGATGCAATAAGTTTTTTTTAAATTCTTACTGTTTTATAATAATAATCTTTATTGTCACAAGTAGGCTTACATTAACACTGCAATGAAGTTACTGTGAAAAGCACCGAGTCGCCACATTCCGGCACCTGTTTGGGTACACGGAGGGAGAATTCAGAATGTCCAAATTACCTAACAGCACCTTCGGGGCTTGTGGGAGGAAACCGGAGCACCTGGGGGAAACCCACGCAGACACAGAGAGAACGTGCAGAATCCGCACAGACAGTGACCAAGGCCAGGAATCGAACCTGGGACCCTAACGCTGTTAGCCACTATGTTACCGTGCCGCCAAATGTTTTATTACTGTTTTATGTTTCAGGTAAATATTTATCTCTATGGTGTTTTATGGTTCAATAGTTGTGGTTAGCCATTCTAATGTCATTCTATAATCCATAAACTTCCAAAATCAGGAAATGACTTGGTCCCAAGAAATCCCGAATGAAGAGGTTACAGTTTACTTGATACAATAGTAAGACAATTTACTTCAAACTTAAATTCATTTAAACAAACAGGCAAGTATATTATTTAATTCTTTATCAACCTTAAAATAATAGTGGGAGATAGTGTAGAGCTTTTCATTTTTAAAATCAAATTCCCCTAAATTGACCTCAAAATTTGTAATGAAAATGTTAGATTTATACAACTTGTTTGTGATGTCCAGGACACCATGCAAAAAATATATATAATTAACTGAACTTTAATCATGTCCTGTTGTAATCATCTGAATGGAAATGCAATCAACGGTATGAACACTTCAAAATGGAAATAAACAAGAGCAGTCAGGAATTCTATCTAATCCTGATAAAGGCTGTTGTACTTGAGGACACCAGCTATGACAACTGTCCCCATGGTTTCGCTAGGGCAGACTGTTACAGTCCTCCCCAGTTGGTTTGCTGCCAGGGAGGGGGGGGGGGGAGAGGGGGGGGGGGCGGGGGTGCAGGGCAGAGTTGCTATAAAATTCTGCAGGTATCCCTCACGCTCACCCCCGACTTGGCTGTGATTTTACAGGAAACGAAAAAGGCTGCTTCCCACCCACCAACCCTCACCTCATTTGACACACAAAAACATTGGGCAGGAAGGAGGGGGCACTTCCCTCACAGGCTACCTTTTCCCAAGTAAGCCCACTCCTCTCAAAGTTGGCCAGCATCGCTATGAAGCAGGACTGGAAGCAGAAGTCTCAGCTCCAGCCATTGGCTGCGGGGCAATTGTTGGGAATAGGAGTGAGTTCCCAGGCTGACATCCTGAGTGACGAGTCAGGAAACCTCATCATCTGAAAAATCCAGCCCATGGTCTTGTATTTTTTCAGTACTTTGTGACATTTTCATATCTTTTTCCAGGCTACACTCTGATTAAGTTGTTTTCCTATCAGATTGTTTGTTTCAACTGCCTCATAATGAATTACATGAATTGCATTGAAGATAATTTTTAAATACCACATATTGGTGTCCACCTTTAATGAAAATTACAGTATAATTGAATCATCATAAAGAAAATATTGCTTCAAATGTGCACAGCGTTGTCTTTGTTGTATTTAACTTATTATATCAAATGATATAACAATTTTAATGTCCATTACTCTGACATACCAAGTCAATTTTAAACTTGATCACTAAAATTTCTCCAGTATTGAAAAAAAATACTCATATATATTGAAGATTCTAATGTATTTTAACAGTTGTTGAAATAGTACTACTTTTAATATTAATTTGATGAATAATTATATGGTCAATCTCTTTGACACACCATTTCAGATCAAACATCAAACAATCTTTCTTTCTTTAATTGTACTTTAATTATATTCTCTTTTATCTCTTATAGAACAATCTCTGTATAGATAGATTTTAGATTACTCCCTTTGAAACTAATTGGTTAACTGTTGGATGGTTTGTATGATAGCAAATCTTTTATAGTCACGTAGATATGTCCATAGACTAATTATAATGTTAAAATTGCAGGGGAATGGCAACAACAATTCATTTTTTTAGCACTTCTAACATAACAGAAATACCTAAGAGATATGGAAGAAGTGAAGAAAGATAGGTGAAAGATTTTTAAAATCATTTCACGGGACATAGGTGTCACTAGCTAGTCGAGCAACAACAACTTTATACTGTGACCCTACTCTTCATCTTAAACCTTTTTAAAATATCCCGTACATTTTTTGTCTCAATGCAAAAATCCCCCCCCCCCCCCGACCCGAGACACACACACACACACACACACACACCAGGCCATCTGACTGTTGTTCTTGAGGTGACTACATCTTGTTGCAATCTCTCCCAGCTACAGTTTAATATGAAACATATTTTCCACCTCTTTAGTGCTGATGAAGTCAAACAGACCTAAAATGGTGACTGTTTTCTTTCCCTACAGATGCTGCCAGACCTTCTGAGTTTTTCCAGCATCCTCTGTTCTGTTTCAGCAATTTTATTGCCCATCCCTAATTGACCTTGGGAAGGTGGCAGTGAGCTGCCTTCTTGAACCGCTCCAGCCAATGTGGTGTAGTTTCTGATCAATGTTAACTGCCAGGGTATTGATAGTGGAGGATTCACCGATGGTAATGCCATTGAATGTCATGGGGAGATAGTTGCATTTGTGCCAAACAAATGTCAGGCAAAGACCATCTTCAACAAGAGAGTGCCTGACCACCTCCACTTGACATTCAATGGTATTACCATTGTCCGATTTCTCCACAATCAGCATTCGGAGGGTCACCATAGATCAGACATTTAACTGGACGAGCCAGATAAATACTGTGACTGTCATAGCAGGTCAGAATCTGGTTATTCTGGAGTGAGTGACTGACCTCCTGACTCCCCAAATACCTTCCCCTTACCTGGGTGAGTGTGACTCTAACAACATTCAAGAGCTCAACACAATCCAGGACAAAGCAGCCCATTTAATTAACACCCCATTCACCAACTTTAAACATTCACTCCATCCACCACCAGGATACAGTGGCAGCAGAGTGTACCATCTACAAGATGCACTGCAACAACTCACTAAGGCTTCTTTGACAGCTTCTCCCAAACCTAGACATCAGCTGCACAGGGCAGCAGGTGCATGGAAACACCACCACCTGAAAGTTTCCTTAAAACTACACAGCATTTGACTTGGAAATATATTGCTGTTTCTTGAACATTGCTGTGTCAAAATCTTGAAATTCCTTGCTTGACACTATATAAAGTGCAACAGATGCTACCTTGTTTTTGCTCCCCAGAGTGCACTCCATATTTCTGTGCTACCTGGGACTCCTCATCCCAGAATGGACACACAAAACCCAAACCACAGAAACTACATGAACCAAAGACTGGCAGATCAATCTATGGTACCCAAGATATATGTGGTTCACCCTGCCAGATGCAGGCGAATGTGAGGATGGCATCCTATGGGTACACCTCAATAAGAGTGTCACCTATGGGAGTAACAACAAAAATTTGGTGTACTTGAAGAAGAATGTGATCTCTGATCGCTGCTTCGGAAGGATGACCCTTGCTAGTAATTGGTAGGCAGACATTAGCTATGGGTAGTACAGAGCTAACCTGCCTATCCATGGCCCGAAGAAAGGACTGGAATTAGGAAAGAGGTGCCCCGGTAAGTTTATTCAGAACAAGCACATCTCCTATGAAATTATTAGTACGCCCTTGCCCACTTGTCTAGATATTGATATTTAAACATACGGGGAAAATATTATTCAATAACATACACTACAAATTGGTACCAGTAGTTGTAGATTTGGCTGTAACACAGTTAACAGATTAGTGTCCCTCCCCACTTGGAATTTGTACCTTCTCTTGACCCAGAGATTACTAAGCCGAAAGACTGGCATACATGAGGGGAAAGATGCCCAGATTCAAGGGGCGCAAGAAGAGAGAAAGATCTGGCGACCACATAAGGGGCAGGGGTATCCACCATTGGCGCGCTGGATCTGGCTGATTTCGATAATAAGCTCAGAGTACTAACCCGACAAGTTAAACAGACCCTGGACAGCATAAATGGAAATGCTCAGTAGGACGCCAAGGAGGTTTACGCCTAATGGTTACTGTACTAGAAGGACACGCCAAAACTATCAATTAGATTGCCCAAGGAGCACAGGGCTAAATCACTGGCTTTGAAAGCAGACAAAGGCAGGCCAGCAGCACGATTCAATTCCCATACCAGCCTCCCTGAACAGGTGCCGGAATGTGGCGACTAGGGGCTTTTCACAGTAACTTCATTTGAAGCCTACTTGTGACAATAAGCGATTTTCATTCATTTTTTCATTTCAAGGGAGGGTGGGTGATGATGCTAGGCAATGGATCTGAACCCTGTGCAGCATTTCCATAAAATGGACGGTCAAGCAATTGTGGAGAACCTCGACCAGATCAGCAAGGGGAAAGATCCGTCTTGGATCAGCGATGTACAAATTGAACACGTACCGGTGAAAAAGACACCTCAGTGTGACTAACTGCCAATTGCGGCATCTGACCAAGGTCTAGTCTAACGGCAGTTGTAGAGGAACCCCAGGGACCGCACTAGGGCTGATATTAGGGATTCCAGTAATATTAATAGATAAAGTCGGGTTGAGACTCTGAAATCCTTCAAGGAGGGTGTAAAGTAAAATGGGAAAAATGTCCTTTGAATCATGAAGGCCTGATAAAACCCAAAGGAATATGAGAAAAAGAAAGCAAAAATTCCACAAAGGGTGAACAGCATTCAGAAAAGAGAGTTTGAAATGCAGACCGCCTTTATCACACAAGCGTTACGAGAACAGCTCTAAAACAGCTTATGCTGTAATCTGATACCTTTCTTTCAAGTTAGAGAAATTCTAGCAAATTAAGTTTTTTAGTTACATAAAGTATTCCACCCTTTTATAGAAGTTAATTAGTTTAGCAAACAATTGCCCAGAATCTTAAGTGAATTACGTGAAATAATGTGCATTTGTGAATAATAGAAACTTCATGTCATCAGTTAAAAGTGGAAGTCTGGAGATAACGGTTGAGTCTACTAAGGCATAAATTAACACCAAGCAGGAATCAGTTTAAACATGACAAGAACCGGAAGTATCACTCCTCCAAGATTTGAATAGCATCAAAGCATTTTTTACCTATGCTTACCATTGAAACATCCTCTTGTTAGACATGATGGAAACTAGATGAATATAATGGACAAACAAAATTACATAAATGAGCAGAAGATATTACTTGAAGATAATAAAATGTAACCAGCATGCAGTGAGAAGAGTAATAAATATTCTAAATCGCTAACAGCCATCATCAATTCCAGCTCTAGGAGTTGCTTCGGTAGATGGGAATGACTGAATGCAGGAGCTGAACAGGGGATCGAAGTTACTGAGAACACCCACAGATAACAAGAGAGATTGTCAAGGGGGCCACGAAGGTCCGAACAACCGGAACGGATAATCCAGAAGCAAGATCTTTTTTACTTGTTGTAAAGACGGTGATGTTATCTTTTGAAGTAAAATAAAATAAGTAAAAGATTTATTCTAACCTGAAATAATGGTTATTGCAAAATTGTCAAAGACTACTATACCTCAGCAAGGCGGGACCCAGGAGCAAAGCTACTTAGTGGTAAGTAAATAAAATCTTCTTTGTAGATATAGGTTATACCGGGAATAACTTGAAATATTAGTTTGATCTGAATAGCACCGACTTAAGTCTGCAAAGGAGTCAAGGAGTGAAAATCCATTTAGAAAATCTTTTTGACCCTTTTTGGTTTAGGGGGAGATTTCTAATAAAAGTGGTGTGAATGGGATATCAGGGACCCTACCATATGTGGTTGAGAAGGAAGGGAAGCTTATAGGCACCAGTCTGGACAAGTGTGAACACACAGAAGAAGTGGTTGCTGGTGTATGAAAACGAACATGCCCTGTGTGGATTCAGAACAACTACCGACCTAAATTGTACATTGGAAATTCAAAATCTGGAAAGGGATGTCACTCGGGTAGCTTACAGGGGGGAGGGAGAAAAATACAGCACAGAACAGGCCCTTCGGCCCACAATGTTGTGCTGAACTTTTGTCCTTGATGAATCATAGATTATCATAGAATTTACAGTGCAGAAGGAGGCCACCCGGCCCATCGAGTCTGCACCGGCTCTTGGAAAGAGCACCCTACCCAAGGTCAACACCTCCACCCTATCCCCACAACCCAGCAACCCCATCCAACACTTAAGGGCAATTTTGGACACTAAGGGCAATTTATCACAACCAATCCACCTAACCTGCACATCTTTGGACTGTGGGAGGAAACCGGAGCACCCGGAGGAAACCCACACACACACGGGTAGGAAGTCATCCAATGCCTGTATTCAGAGGGGGCCATCCAACATCGTGGAAGGATGGACAACAAAGAACCATAATGTATATATCCCCCTCGTTTGTGTTGTTTTGAATTTTTGTACTGTTTTGAATTTAATTGATTGTTGTACTGTATTTATTGATTCATCATTTTTCTTTTTTATCACTATTGTATTTTAAATCTTACATTATTATTATCTCATGTAACCAATTGAATGTAGTATATTTATTAAATTTGTTGCACTATTGTGGGTTAGGGATAACTTTGTAAAGCCAAGACCTGGATACTTGTCATTTAGATGGTTTGGTTAGGATTGTGTGATCCGGTTCGCTGATGCTCACTGGATCAAGAGGAGGAACTGAGGTGACCTACCAGAACCCGATTAAAATTGGATATCCTAAATTGAAGAATTAAACATTTTAAAGTAAATACAGTCCAACCACAGGCAAGCTGTTGAAATTCACACAGACCAAAGTCAAATACACAACCAACAGACAAGCTGCCAGAACATGTCTGGAACACACCTGTCAATCATCCATCAGGAGATCATCGCACCCTATTGATGTGCACGGGTCTATTGTCAGTATCCCAGATCAAGCCAGACACTCAGAGTTCTGCTGTTGCCTTATATGGGAACAGATTATGTGCAGCTCACACCACCAGAGATGGGACACCTGGGCGGGCTCAGGTGTCCTGTCAAACGGTCATCAACCGGACCATTGGGTGCTGAGACCCCTCCAGAGGTATCATTGGCAGAAAGCCAGAGGAAATGGCAAAAGGACGTGAAGGAAGGGGGATTAAAACAGGCACCTGAGGCACATCAGGAGTTGAGACTTCATGCAGAGGCAATCAAGACGACTGACCAGAGAAGGAAGGAAAGAAGAAACAGTGTACAAGACTCGCTTTCATGATGACGGACCAGAGGGAATCAAGAATCGGACCCACAGGTCAAACAAGCCATCTTTGCAGGTAGTATAACTGAATCTTTGGTGTTTCTGGTATATATTTTGGGTTAATTGTGTGTTAATTAAGATTGTTGAGCTTGTATTTGTGTTTGTCCTTTGTTCTTCTAACTATTAAAAAACACCTAGGTAAAACCTTTGAGTAAGTAAACTGGTTAATTAAGCCTATGTGTGACACTAATAAAGCTTCCTTATCTGAATTTGACAGATAGAACACCACCTACCCTGCACATTTTTGGGCTGCGGGAGTGAGACCCACGCAGATGTGGGGAGAATATGCAAACGCCACACGGACAGTGACCCGGGGCCAGGATCGAACTCGAGTCCTCGGCACTGTGAGACTGTAGCATTAACCACTGCGTCACCATGCCACCCCACGGTTTGATGTTTTGTGGAGTATTTATAATTACTTCTTATTAGTCAGAGAAACAGCATTGATTGTTTTATCTGTGACTTTCTACAGTGAGGATCAATTAAATTATAATAGGCAATTCTCCTTTGATTATTTTTCCTCTGTGGATACAGTTTCATAAAATGTTAATGTTAGTAATCATGTAGAAAATAGTAACTAAGCTTGTTTATTTTACCATTATTCACAGCCTTGCTGTGATGCTAAAACATGTTTACATTTGCCGTTTACAACTCCTGTCAGTGTTTTGTCACCAGTAACTCATGCCAAAATAAATGAACTTAAAACAGTTCACATGTCTACAAGTGTTAATGTGAAGAGAATGAATGAATGGACTTATGGACTTGGAAGTTACCTTTAAAGAAAGATGACATTTGCTGTCAAAGCGTTGCATGCACAATGACGGTATTGTGAGCGACTCGACTCATTCCAACCTCCATGTGACACTCATCCTCTCCATTTGGTTCTCTTTTTTTTAGGATTTTGAGACCAGAAAGGGCTATCTCATTCAGAACAATATATAATACTGACTTTCATCTCGGAATTGCCTTTTTTATCTTTTTGCATGGCATGCACCCATTTTAAACAAGAAATTATATATATAAGGGCTGGAAACTTCAAATTCACTTGAAAATCTGCTTGATTGCATTTTAATGTCCCTGCTTCTGAAACTACTGTAATGTCTAGAAGACACCCTATCTGTCTGCATCACAGCCTGGGATGGCAACTGCTCGGCCCAAGACTGCAAGAAACTTCAGAGAGTCGTGAACACAGCCGAGTCCAACACACAACCCCACCTCCTATCCATTGACTCTACCTACACATCCCACTGCCTTGAGAAAGCGGGCATCACAATCAAAGACCCCTCCCACCTGGCTTACTCACTCTTCCAACTTCTTCCATCGGGCAGGAGATGCAAAAGTCTGAGAACACACACCAACAGATTCAAAAACAGTGGGCTAAACAGCTGGCTTGTAATGCAGAACAAGGCCAGCAGCCGGCCTCCCCAAACAGGTGCCGGAATGTGGCAACTAGGGGCTTTTCACAGTAACTTAATTGAAGCCTACTTGTGACAATAAACGATTATTATTATTAAAAACAACTTCTTCCTTGCTGTTACCAGACTCCTAAACGACCCTCTTATGAAAAATGAAATGAAAATCGCTTATTGTCACAAGTAGGCTTCAATGAAGTTACTGTGAAAAGCCCCTAGTCACCACATTCTGGCACCTGTTCGGGGAGGCTGTTACAGGAATTGAACCGTGCTGCTGGCCTGCCTTGGTCTGCTTTCAAAGCCAGCAATTTAGCCCTGTGCTAAACAGCCCCGTGGACTGATCTGATTAATACTACACACCTGTATGCTTCACCTGATGCTGGTGTCTATATATTTACATTGTTTACCTTGTGTTGCCCTATTACGTACTTTTTTTTCATGTACTAAATGATCTGTTTGAGCTGCACACAGAAAAATACTTTTCACTGTACCTCGGTACACGTGACAATAAACCAATCCAATCCAAACAATTAAAAAGACATTGGGAAATAAGCTGGCTCCCTTCTTTTTCTTGCATGGGATGCAGGCATCACAGGCAAGGCCAGCATTTGTTGCCCATCCCTAATTGCTTGCTTGGCCGTATTAGAGGGTAATTAAGAGTTAACCACATTGCATTGGTCTGGAGTCACATGTAGGTCAGACCAGGTAAGGACGGCAGATTTTCTTCCCTAAAATACATTTATGAACCAGCTAGGTTTTTACAACAGTCGATGATAGTTTCATGGTCGCCACTACTGAAACCAGCTTTATATTTCAGATGTATTCATTCAATTTAAATTTCACCAGCCTCAATCATTAGCCTGGATCTATAAGGATTATTAGTTAACTGACATTTCCACTATGTCACCGTATCTCCTAACAGGAGGCACTGACCATGCTGTGCTCGAAAAGTAATGTGCACGGTGCAATGTGGCCGATAAATGGCGGGAGACCCCACTCCCGGGATCTACCCGGCTTGCCACGCCTCGTGAGATTTTTTTTAAAGTATTCTTATTGTCGTTTTTCAATTTTAACGAATAGTGCACCTGATAGTTTCTTATTTACATGCTTTTAAACATATATTCTCCCTTTCACACTTTGTGGAAGCCCTCGGATGGCATACTTAATCTTCTCCAGGCGGAGAAATTCTGCGAGGCCTGACAGCCAGCCTGCAGCTGCCGATCGTCAGCCAAGCAGGATTCTCCGGCGTGCGATTAAGGAAGCAAAATTCAGGGCGTTGGCCCTCTTCCCCATTGAACATAGAAAAATACAGCACAGAACAGGCCCTTCGGCCCACGATGTTGTGCCGAACCTTTGTCCTAGATTAATCATAGATTAACATTGAATTTACAGTGCAGAAGGAGGCCATTCGGCCCTTTGAGTCTGCACCGGCTCTTGGAAAGAGCACCCTACCCAAACTCAACACTTCCACCCAACACCAAGGGCAATTTGGACATTAAGGGCAATTTATCATTGGCCAATTCACCTAACCCGCACATCTTTGAACTGTGGGAGGAAACCGGAGCACCCGGAGGAAACCCACGCAGACACGGGGAGGACGTGCAGACTCCGCACAGACAGTGACCCAAGCCAGAATCGAACCTGGGACCCTGGAGCTGTAAAGCAATTGTGCTATCCACAATGCTACCGTGCTGCCCTTGAGAACAAATAAATCTACACTATCATTTTACTGTAATCTATCCAATTTGTTTACCTATCCAATAGCTGCTTGAAGGTCCCAAATGTTTCCGACTCAACTACTTCCACAGGCAATGCATTCCATGCCCCCACTACTCTCTGGGTAAAGAACCTACCTCTGATATCCCTCCTATATCTTCCACCTTTCACCTTAAATTTATGTCCCCTTGTAATGGTTTGTTCCACCCGGGGAAAAAGTCTCTGACTGTCTACTCTATTCCCCTGATCATCTTATAAACCTCTATCAAGTCGCCCCTCATCCTTCTCCGTTCTAATGAGAAAAGGCCTAGCACCCTCAACCTTTCCTCGTAAGACCTACTCTCCATTCCAGGCAACATCCTGGTAAATCTTCTTTGCACCTTTTCCAAAGCTTCCACATCCTTCCTAAAATGAGGCGACCAGAACTGTACACAGTACTCCAAATGTGGCCTTACCAAAGTTTTGTACAGCTGCATCATCACCTCACGGCTCTTAAATTCAATCCCTCTGTTAATGAACGCGAGCACACCATAGGCCTTCTTCACAGCTCTATCCACTTGAGCGGCAACTTTCAAAGATGTATGAACATAGACCCCAAGATCTCTCTGCTCCCCCACATTGCCAAGAACTCTACCGTTAACCCTGTATTCCGCATTCATATTTGTCCTTCCAAAATGGACAACCTCACACTTTTCAGGGTTAAACTCCATCTGCCACTTCTCAGCCCAGCTCTGCATCCTATCTATGTCTCTTTGCAGCCGACAACAGCCCTCCTTACTATCCACAACTCCACCAATCTTCGTATCGTCTGCAAATTTACTGACCCACCCTTCAACTCCCTCATCCAAGTCATTAATGAAAATCACAAACAGCAGAGGACCCAGAACTGATCCCTGCGGTACGCCACTGGTAACTGGGATCCAGGCTGAATATTTGCCATCCACCACCACTCTCTGACTTCTATCGGTTAGCCAGTTCGTTATCCAACTGGCCAAATTTCCCACTATCCCATGCCTCCTTACTTTCTGCATAAGCCTACCATGGGGAACTTTATCAAATGCCTTACTAAAATCCATGTACACTACATCCACTGCTTTACCTTCATCCACATGCTTGGTCACCTCCTCAAAGAATTCAATAAGATTTGTAAGGCAAGACCTACCCCTCACAAATCCGTGCTGACTATCCCTAATCAAGCAGTGTCTTTCCAGATGCTCAGAAATCCTATCCTTCAGTACCCTTTCCATTACTTTGCCTACCACCGAAGTAAGACTAACTGGCCTGTAATTTCCAGGGTTATCCCTATTCCCTTTTTTGAACAGGGGCACGACATTCGCCACTCTCCAATCCCCTGGTACCACCCCTGTTGACAGTGAGGACGAAAAGATCATTGCCAACGGCTCTGCAATTTCATCTCTTGCCTCCCATAGAATCCTTGGATATATCCCGTCAGGCCCGGGGGACTTGTCTATCCTCAAGTATTTCAAAATGCCCAACACATCTTCCTTCCTAACAAGTATTTCCTCGAGCTTACCAATCTGTTTCACACTGTCCTCTCCAACAATATCGCCCCTCTCATTTGTGAATACAGAAGAAAAGTACTCGTTCAAGACCTCTCCTATCTCTTCAGACTCAATACACAATCTCCCGCTACTGTCCTTGATCGGACCTACCCTCGCTCTAGTCATTCTCATATTTCTCACATATGTGTAAAAGGCCTTGGGGTTTTCCTTGATCCTACCCGCCAAAGATTGTTCATGCCCTCTCTTAGCTCTCCTAATCCCTTTCTTCAGTTCCCTCCTGGCTATCTTGTATCCCTCCAATGCCCTGTCTGAACCTTGTTTCCTTAGCCTTACATAAGTCACCTTTTTCCTCTTAACAAGACATTCAACCTCTCTTGTCAACCATGGTTCCCTCACTCGACCATCTCTTCCCTGCCTGACAGGGATATGCATATCAAGGACACGTAGCACCTGTTCCTTGAACAAGTTCCACATTTCACTTGTGTCCTTCCCTGCCAGCCTATGTTCCCAACTTATGCACTTCCCATATGTAGTCCTGGCTGGCCCCATACCCGAAGACTGCTACTCTTGGGCACGGCTCCACCCTCACTCCACAACCTTGGGCATCGCCTCGAAGAAGGCTGTCCAGAACCCGACAAGTCTGGGGCAAGCCCAGAACATGTGGGCGTGGTTGGCCAGGCCTCCCTGGCACAATTCACATTTATCCTCCACCTGTTCATTCGGTTCTGGTTAGGTGCGCTCTGTGCAACACTTTAAACTGCATGAGGTTTAGCTTTGTGCAGGAGGAGGTGCAGTTGGCCCTGCTCTGTGCTTCGCTCCAGAGTTCCCAACCAACTTCTGTCCCCAGTTCCTCCTCCCATTTTCGTCTGGCTTCGTCCAGTAGTAATCTTGCCCTATCCAGTAACAGTTCATAGATGTTCCAACAATTCCCCCCCCCCCTCCCCCTTCCTGTCCGTGTTTATTTGTTCCTCTAGTAATGTGGTTCTCGGGGCCCTGGGGTACCTTGCCGTCTCCTTGTAGAGAAAGTGTTTGATTTGGAGGTGTCTGAGTTTCTGTCCTAACAGTAGTTCCAGGTCTTCCGTCAATTCGCCCAAGGTCGCTAGTCTGTCCCCTATGTAAAAGTCTCTGACTGCTAGCGTCCCCCGTCATCCTGTCTCCATTTTGTAAAGGTGGAGTCGTGCATGGCTGGTGGGAATTTGTAGTTTCCGCGGATGGGGGCCATGGGGAACATCGCGGTTAGACCGAAATGCTGCCTCATTTGGTTCCATGTCTTCAGTGTGGCTACCACCACTGGGCAGGATGTGTATTTCGTCGGAGGGGTAGATCCCGGGAACGGAGTCTCCCACCATTTACCGGCCACATTGCACCGCGTGGGTTACTTTTCAGGCACAGCGTGGTCAGTGCCTCCTGTTAGGAGAGACGGTGACACAGTGGAAATGTCTGTTAACCATTAATCCTTATAGGCCCAGGCTAATGATGTGAGGCTGGTGAAATTTAAATTGAATTTAACGTTGAGCAGCGAAATGGGTCTGTGTGATCCACATTCCGTCGGGTCATTGTCCATTTTGGTTATCAGCTATATCATGGCTTGTGTTAGCGTCAGAGACAGGGTACCCCTCGCTAACGAGTCTGCGAATATATCCCTTAGATGTGGTGCTAGGGTTGGTGCAAATTTTTTATAGAAGTCCATCAGGTCCCGGCGCCTTCCCCTCCTGCATGGAGCTGATGCTCTCCATGATCTCTCCCAGTCCTATTGGTGCTTCTGGTTCCCCCGCCTATCGTACCCCCTGACTGGAATGTCCAGTCCATTGAGGAACCATTTCATCCCCACGTCCCCATCGGGGGTCTCGGAGGTGTACATTCCACAGTAGAAGGTCTCAAGCGCTCAGATGAACTCTTTTTGCTCGGTTACCAGTCTGCTCCTGCTATTCTTCACCTGGGCTATCTCCCTTGTGGCTGCCAGCTTTCTCAACTGGTGAGCCAGTAGGCGACCAGCCTTTTCTCCGTGCTCATGGAAGGTCCCCCGTGTCTGGCGGAGTTGGTGCACTGCTTTCTTGGTGGATAGCAGGTTAAAGTCTATTTGCAGGTTTTTCCAGTCCGCCAAAGGCTCTATGGTGGGGGCCTCAGAGTACTTTCTGACGACCTCCAGAATGGAGTAGATCAGTTGTTGCCTGGCCTCCCACTGTTCCCTGATTCTACATGATTTGTAGGCTATAATTTCTCCCCTAATCACAGCCTTCACAGGAAGGTGAGACTTCCCGTTCTTGTTTTTAGTAACATACTCGCCTGTAATGTTTTCTGGCAGAAGACCTTGTCGGCCAAGAGGTCCGTCTCCAACCTCTATGTGGGGCGCTGGGCATGGGCCGTCCCCAACCTCATTTCCATGTAACGTAGAGCGTGGTCGGAGATGATATCGCGGAATATTCTGCCCTTAGTATTCCTGGAAGCACCGATAGGAAGTCTACCCTTGAATATGCTTTGTGCACCAGTGAAAAGAACGAGAATTCCTTCTCACCGGAGTGTAGAAACCACCATAGGACCACCACTCCCATCTGCTCCATGAATGTTCCCAGTTCCCTGGCCATGCCTGCCTTTTCCCATTCTGGGGTTTGATCAGTCCTTCAGAGGGTCCTGTACACAGTTGAAGTCCCCTCCCCCCCATGATCAGTCGGTGTTTGTCAATGTCAGGGATTTCTTCCATGGTCTTTTTTATGAAGTCTGTTGTCCCGGTTGGGTGCGTACAAATTTACCCGAATACCGGTGCCCCGTCCAGGACACCGGTGACCATGACGTACCGCCCTCCCTTGGTCCGTAACCTTCTTTGTCGCTGTAAACCTCGTCCTCTTACTAATCAGTATGTCTACTCCCGTAGTCCTCGTCCCACACCATGAGTGATACGTCTGTCACACCCATTGCTTTCTTACCCACAGTCGGCCCTTCTCCCTCAGGTATGTCTCCTGTAGGAAGATTATGTCGGCTTTCAGACTTCTTAAGTGGGCAAAGACTCCGAATCTTTTCACTGGGCCGTTAAGTCCCTTGACATTCCAGGTGATAATCCTGATGGGGGGTTTCTGTCCCGCCTTTCCTGCGGGATCAACCATACTTACCTGGTAGACATGCTCCTGCACTCCGGGGTTTCCCTTTGTTAGGGGGCCATTCGAAA
This sequence comes from Scyliorhinus torazame, assembly GCF_047496885.1. Lineage (NCBI taxonomy): Eukaryota > Metazoa > Chordata > Chondrichthyes > Carcharhiniformes > Scyliorhinidae > Scyliorhinus > Scyliorhinus torazame. The sequence continues at coordinate 114,140,956 of NC_092712.1, read as the reverse complement.
TGACCGCGATCACCATTCTCACCATGTAGTCGGGCCCCTGCACTCGGGGTCTCCCTTTGCTCAGGGACCCTCCAAAGTGGCTGCTTGCGGCGCCATCTTGTTTCCTCAAACTGCTCCCTACCTGCCAAAGCCAATCCGAAACCAACACTTTTTTCCCGTCCTGTCCCCTATGTGTTTCTTTTCCCTCTCTCCGTTCCCCCCATGTTTTCCCCCTCCCTGTCCCTGTTTACCCCCACCCCCTTTCCCAGGCCAAGCACTCCCCTTGCTGTCTGTCTTCCCATACTAGCTAATCCTGCTAGTGTGGTGGCTCCCATCCTGGGGCAGGTCTAGCCCCTAGCTTATACCTGCTGACTGTCTGCTTTCTCTGCCTTGAATATGTTTTGTGCACCGGTGAAAAGAACAAGATTTCCTTCCCACCGGATTGTTGAAACTGCCATAGGTCCACCGCCCCACCTGCATTTCCCTGTCCTCGCTCTCCTGTGTCCCAGTCTTTTTGATCAGAGCGAGGCAGTGCAGTCCCGCGCAAACATGATAACTGTCCAATGAGTCTTTATTTGTTAACAATCCTCCTCTGATCAGCCTTCATCGTTGCCTTGCCTGTCCCTTGACTAGGCCGTTGGTCTGAATTAATTTGTTTGCCTCTGCCGAGGTATTGAAATAGTGCTCTTTGTTCTGGTACATGAACCAGCATACCAAATCGCACCACATTTTTTATAGGGCCGACTTTGCCTGGTAAAACTCAGTCCTGCGTTTTGCCAGATCTGCCCCAGTGCCTTGGTAAACTCGGATTTTGTGCCCTTCCCATATGCTCGCTCTAGTCTGTCTTGCCCACCGCAGGATCCTCTCACAGTCCTGATATCAGTGCAGATTCGCGATGATCGCTCTCACTGTTCCACCGCCTTGGGTTTCGGCCTGAGCAACCTGTGTGCCCTGTCGAATTGTGGGGGGTTGGGGAAACTGTCTCTCCCGACTAGGTTGCCCAGCATTTGGGCGACGTAGCCCATTGGGTCTCTACCCTCGATACCTTCTCACAGGCCCACAATCCAAATATTCTGTCATCGCGACCTTTTCTCCTGATTCTCGATATTCCCGTTTAAGCTCCAACCTTTTAGCTTCTGCGACGATCCTGTCGCTCAGGTCCATGAGGCTCTCTCCAGATAGTGGAACGTCCTCTCTTGTGCCTCCACTTTCTTCCCCAACCCGTTGATTGTCTTTTGCATGGTGACCATCGCCTCCGTCACCACCACCTTGACCGCCACCTGGATTTCAAGCCTGATCGCCTCTTTCATGGCGGCCAGCTCCTTCATGAGGAAGGTCTTCCATCCGTCTCCAGGTGGTGGGAAGGGGGCTGATGCTCGGGTCGATGGTCTCCCTCTCTCCTGAGTGGACGGGGCCTCCTCGCCTCGTTGGTCCGCCGGCTCGTCCGCCTGCTTCTCGTGGCCCTTTCTGCCACTTCTGCCGTCCCTTCGACCCCTCGAGCTCCCGTTTGCTGGCATTTTCTGTGTGGTTGTTTTCTTTTCTCCGCTGGAGTTAATTTGCTTTCAAATGTTTAGGCAACATTCACCTAAAAGTGCCTATTTGGTTCTGGTTTGGAGAACCACCTGATGTGTGAGCATTCAGCACATCACCGGAAATCGCCACGCGAGATCTGTCACATTGTGGATAGGATCACTTTTTGGCAAATCATATGCAGTTCCCTGAGGTAACCAAGGCATTGGGATCTATCCACTTGGAACGGCACTCATGGGGTCTTGTGTTGGTAGCAGAGACAAGGTGGCTTTTTCCCGAAAATGACAAACCCTGATGGCGGGTGAGAAAAGTGGCATTTAGCTTTCCGAGGGTGATGCCGGGTTTTCACGCCATACTGTACAGCACTTGGAACACAAAATTTCAGCCCGCAGGATTCACAGCAGATCATGGCAGGTGGCCTCTGATTTTCCTTCCCCACCATCCCCTCAGCACATTAATGATGGGGTTACTACATTTAAATGTGGCCCAGTGCTCACCAGCCACTTCTCCTTGGTTAACGGCGACTGATGGCTGCGAGGAAGGCTCGCCCCCCATGTTTCCTGATGCATCCCTCAAGAGACTGCTTAATGCAGCAGAGGGGCGGTGTGAGTCCTCTACCCATGCACAGGGAGGTGACCATCGAGCTGGGACACCAAACCAGCATGAGAGGCAGTAGTCGGTGTGAACATCCTGCTGAAGAAGACAGGTATCCAGCGCCACAAAAGGATAAATTATCTTTTACCAGGACATTGCCTGGGCTGGAGAGTTTGGTTATGAAGAGTTATGGATAGGCATGGATTGTTTTCCTTGGAGCAGAGGAGACTGAGGGGGACATGATTGAGATGTGTAAAATTATGAGAGGTACAGATAGAGTAGACAGGAAGAAACTTTTCCCCATGGTGGAGGGATCAATGACCAGGGGCATACATTTTGGATTTGTTTATTGTCACGTGTACCAAGGTACAGTGGGAAGTATTTTTCTGCGAGCAGCTCAACGGATCATTAAGTACATGAAAAGAAAAAGAAATAAAAGAAAATAAACAATAGGGCAACACAGGGTACACAATGTAACTAGATAACACCAACATCAGATGAAGCATACAGGGATGTAGTGTTAATGAGGTCAGTCCATAAGAGGGTCATTTAGGAGTGGGGTAACAGCGGGTAAGAAGCTGTTTTTGAGTCTGTTCATGCGTGTTCTCAAACTTCGGTATCTCCTGCCCGATGGAAGAAATTGGAAGAGTGAATAAGCCGGGTGGGAGGGGGCTTTGATTATGCTGCCCGCTTTCCCCAGGCAGCGGGAGGTGTAGATGGAGTCAATGGATGGGAGGCAGGTTTGTGTGATAGACTAGGCTGTGTTCACGACTCTTTGAAGTTTATGGCGGTCTTGGGCTGAGCAGTTGCCATGCCAGGCTGTGATGCAGCCAGATAGGATGCTTTCTATGGTGCATCTGTAAAAGTTGGTAAGAGTTAATGTGGACATGCCGAATTTCATTAGTTTCCTGGGAAAGTGATATACCTTCAATTCACCGAGAGGCAGAAAGAGCAAGAGAACATTAGGCTTTATTAGTCATGAACTTGCTTAGCCAGAGTCGGTTGTACAGATGAATGCCACCCACAGGCGGCCAGTCTATATATGGCCCTGGTGAGGGTGGAGCCAGAGGCGGAGTCCAACGGGGTTACAGTACAGTACCTGGAAGCAGCTCGTATCACCACTTCCAGGTCATAGGTCATAGGTTACAGTATCATGCATGCATTAGGTGAATACATTCACCACATTCATGCCCTGTTAAAAAATCAAGTCCAGTGGAGGTGACGTGGGTCATTACATATTCAGTCTATCTGGAGGCCGGAACGTTCTCTTCGACCTCCTCAGCTCTGGCGATGCGGCGGGCACGGTTGTTGCAGATGGTGACTCCAGGGGCGTTGTGTCTGGAGCTTGAGCCTCAGTCGGGCGTGTCGGAGACGGTTGGGGTGTGGGAGTAGGCAGGGGGGTGATGGGTGGCGGCAGTGTCATACAGTAGACCCAGGGGAGAGTACGGGGCTCTGGGGGTGGCGGCGGGCAGCGGGGAGGGGGGCGCGTTAGTAGGGGAACCAGCTGGCTCCAGGTCCCGTCGGGAGACCGTATCTTGCCGTCCGTCCTGGTGCGCGATGTAGGCATACTGCGGGTTGGCGTGGAGCAGCTGGACTCTCTCGACCAAAGGGTCGGGCTTATGGCTCCTCATGTGCCTCCGGAGAAGGACTGAATGTGATGAACGGTTACTGCCTTATAATCATGTAAGGTGATGTCCCCTTTAAGACCGGGCTTGGAACCCTGGGACTCCGCCTCTGGCTCCGCCCATCTGGGAGCCATACATAAAGGCCTGCTTCATGGTCTGTGTGACAGTCAGCTCTCGTCTCTAGCTGTAGTATAGTTATTAGTCTAATAAAGCCTTTTTTTTTTAACAATACAGCGCAGTACAGGCCCTTCGGCCCACGATGTTGCACCGAAACAAAAGCCATCTAACCTACACTATGCCATTATCATCCATATGTTTATCCAATAAACTTTTAAATGCCCTCAATGTTGGCGAGTTCACTACTGTAGCAGGTAGGGCATTCCACGGCCTCACTACTCTTTGCGTAAAGAACCTACCTCTGACCTCTGTCCCTTATCTATTACCCCTCAGTTTAAAGTTATGTCCCCTCGTGCCAGCCATTTCCATCCGCGGGAGAAGGCTCTCACTGTCCACCCTATCCAACCCCCTGATCATTTTGTATGCCTCTATTAAGTCTCCTCTTAACCTTCTTCTCTCCAACGAAAACAACCTCAAGTCCATCAGCCTTTCCTCATAAGATTTTCCCTCCATACCAGGCAACATCCTGGTAAATCTCCTCTGCACCCGCTCCAAAGCCTCCACGTCCTTCCTATAATGCGGTGACCAGAACTGTACGCAATACTCCAAATGCGGCCGTACCAGAGTTCTGTACAGCTGCAACATGACCTCCCGACTCCGGAACTCAATCCCTCTACCAATAAAGGCCAACACTCCATAGGCCTTCTTCACAACCCTATCAACCTGGGTGGCAACTTTCAGGGATCTATGTACATGGACACCTAGATCCCTCTGCTCATCCACACTTTCAAGAACTTTACCATTAGCCAAATATTCCGCATTCCTGTTATTCCTTCCAAAGTGAATCACCTCACACTTCTCTACATTAAACTCCATTTGCCACCTCTCAGCCCAGCTCTGCAGCTTATCTATATCCCTCTGTAACCTGCTACATCCTTCCACACTATCGACAACACCACCGACTTTAGTATCGTCTGCAAATTTACTCACCCACCCTTCTGCGCCTTCCTCTAGGTCATTGATAAAAATGACAAACAGCAACGGCCCCAGAACAGATCCTTGTGGTACTCCACTTGTGACTGTACTCCATTCTGAACATTTCCCATCAACCACCACCCTCTGTCTTCTTTCAGCTAGCCAATTTCTGATCAACATCTCTAAATCACCCTCAATCCCCAGCCTCCGTATTTTTTGCAATAGCCTACCGTGGGGAACCTTATCAAACGCTTTGCTGAAATCCATATACACCACATCAACTGCTCGACCCTCGTCTACCTGTTCAGTCACCTTCTCAAAGAACTCAATAAGGTTTGTGAGGCATGACCTACCCTTCACAAAGCCATGCTGACTATCCCTGATCATATTATTCCTATCTAGATGATTATAAATCTTGTCTCTTATAATCCTCTCCAAGACTTTACCCACTACAGACGTGAGGCTCACCGGTCTATAGTTGCCGGGGTTGTCTCTGCTCCCCTTTTTGAACAAAGGGACTACATTTGCTGTCCTCCAGTCCTCTGGCACTATTCCTGTAGCCAATGATGACATAAAAATCAAAGCCAAAGGTCCAGCAATCTCTTCCCTGGCCTCCCAGAGAATCCTAGGATAAATCCCATCAGGTCCCGGGGACTTATCTATTTTCAGCCTGTCCAGAATTGCCAACACCTCTTCCCTACGTACCTCAATGCCATCTATTCTATTAGCCTGGGGCTCAGCATTCTCCTCCACAACATTATCTTTTTCCTGAGTGAATACTGACGAAAAATATTCATTTAGTATCTCGCCTATCTCTTCAGACTCCACACACAATTTCCCATCCCTGTCCTTGACTGGTCCTACTCTTTCCCTAGTCATTCGCTTATTCCTGACATACCTATAGAAAGCTTTTGGGTTTTCCTTGATCCTTCCTGCCAAATACTTCTCATGTCCCCTCCTTGCTCGTCTTAGCTCTCTCTTTAGATCCTTCCTCGCTACCTTGTAACTATCCATCGCCCCAACCGAAACTTCACACTTCATCTTCACATAGGCCTTCTTCCTCTTAACAAGAGATTCCACTTCCTTGGTAAACCACGGTTCCCTCGCTCGACGCCTTCCTCCCTGTCTGACCGGTACATACTTATCAGGAACACGCAGTAGCTGATCCTTGAACAAGCCCCACTTATCCAGTGTGCCCAACACTTGCAGCCTACTTCTCCACCTTATCCCCCCCCAAGTCACGTCTAATGGCATCATAATTGCCCTTCCCCCAGCTATAACTCTTGCCCTGCGGTGTATACTTATCCCTTTCCATCATTAACGTAAACGTCACCGAATTGTGGTCACTGTCCCCAAAGTGCTCTCCTACCTCCAAATCCAACACCTGGCCTGGTTCATTACCCAAAACCAAATCCAACGTGGCTTCGCCTCTTGTTGGCCTGTCAACATATTATTTCAGGAAACCCTCCTGCACACACTGTACAAAAAACGACCCATCTATTGTACTCGAACTATATCTTTTCCAGTCAATATTTGGAAAGTTAAAGTCTCCCATAATAACTACCCTGTTACTTTCACTCATATCCAGAATCATCTTCGCCATCCTTTCCTCTACATCCCTAGAACTATTAGGAGGCCTATAAAAAACTCCCAACAGGGTGACCTCTCCTTTCCTGTTTCTAATCTTCTTTACAGTTTAATCTCTAAGTATCATTATTGAGGGTACCTCAGACTGGTCCCGGAATTGTCAGCCAAGATGGAAGCGAGAACCCGGAGATGGACTTCCTGGGGAAGATAAACAAACGATCGTGAGGGGTCTCGTCCGTGGCTGTGCAGAGGAGTGATCTGATGGAGTGGAGGGCGTCGGGGAGGACCTGCTGCCAGCGGGGGATCGGGAGACTTCTAGACCTGAGGGCCAGAAGAACGGCCTTCCATACCGTCGCATTCTCCCTCTCCACCTGCCCGTTTCCCTGCGGGTTACAGCTCGTAGTCCTGCTCGAGGCAATGCCTTTGCTGAGCAGGTACTGATGTAGCTCATCGCTCATGAACGATATGCCTCGGTCGCTGTGGACGTAGGCAGGGAAACCGAACAGTGTGAAGATGCTGTGCAGTGCATTTATTACAGTGGCCAAGGTCATGTCGGGGCAGGGGACAGCGAAGGGGAAGCGGGAGTACTCATCGATGACGGTGAGGAAGCATATATTACGGTTGGTGGAGGGGAGGGGCCCTTTGAAGTCAATGCTTAGGCGCTCAAAGGGCCGGGAGGCCTTTACCAGGGGGGCCTTGTCTGGCCGGTCGAAGTGCGGTTTGCACTTCGCGCAGACTTGGCAGTCCCTGGTCATTGCCTGGACCTCCTCGGTGAGAAAGGCAGATTGCGGGCCTTAATGAAGTGGGTAAGCCGGGTGACCCCCGGGTGACAGAGGTCATTGTGGATAACCCGAAGTCGGTCATCTTGCGTGCTGGCGCATGTGCCGCGGGACAGGGCACCTGGGGGCTCGTTGAGCTTCCCAGGACGATACTTGATATCGTAATTGAAGGTGGAAAGTTCGATCCTCCATCTCAGGATTTTGTCATTTTTTATTTTGCCCCGTTGTGCGTTGTCAAACACAAAGGTGACCGACCGCTGGTCGGTGACGAGGGTGAACCTCCTACCGGCTAGGTAGTGCCTCCAGTGCCACACGGCTTCCACTATGGCTTGTGCTTCCTCCTCGACCAAGGGGTAACGAATTTCAGAAGCGTTGAGGGTCCTAGAGAAGAATGCTACTGGCCTGCCCGCCTGTTGAGTGTGGCGGCCAGTGCGACGTCTGACGCATCCCTCTCTACCTGAAAGGGCATGGACTCATCCACAGCATGCATTGTGGCCTTGGTGATGTCGGCCTTGATGCGGCTGAAGGCCGAGCGGGCCTCATCCGTCAGGGGAAAACTGGTGGTTTGAATAAGTGGGCGGGCTTTGTCCACATAGTTGGGGACCCACTGGGCGTAGTATGAGAACAGCCTTGGGCTTCGTTTTAGGGCCTTGAGGCTGTGGGGAGGGGGGAGTTCTGTGAGGGGGCGCATACGGTCGGGGTCGGGCCCTAGGACTCCGTTCTCCACGACGTAGCCGGGGATGGCTAGTCGGGTAGTACGGAAGACGCACTTTTCTTTGTTGTATGTGAGATTGAGGGATTGGGCGGCCTGGAGGAATCTCTGAAGGTTGGCGTCATGGTCCTGCTGATCATGGCCGCAGATGGTCACATTGTCCAAGTACGGGTATGTAGCCCGCAAACTGTACTGGTCCACCATTCGGTCCATCGTTCTCTGAAAGACCGAGATCCCGTTAGTGACGCCGAAGGGGAATCTGAGGAAGTGGAAGAGTCGACCGGCTGCTTCAAAGGCAGTGTAGTGGCCCTCTTCTGGGCGGATTGGGAGCTGGTGGTAGGCCGACTTCAGGTCGACCGTTGAGAATACACGGTACTGCGCGATCTGGTTGACCATCTCCGCTATGCGGGGGAGTGGGTACGCATCCAGTTGCGTGAACCGGTTAATTTTCTGGCTGTAGTCCACAACCATCCGATTCTTTTCCCCGGTCCGGACGACCACCGCTTGCGTTCTCCAGGGGCTGTTTCTGGCCTTGATGATCCCTTCACTCAACAGTCGCTGGACCTCCGACTTGATAAACACCATGTATAGCGAGCTGTACCGCCTGCTCCTGGTGGCGATGGGCTTACAGTCAGGAGTGAGGTTCACAAAGAGTGAAGGGGGGGAGACCTTGAGTGTCGCGAGGCTGCACACTGTGAGGGGGGACAAGGGTCCGCTGAACTGTAATGTCAGGCTTCGGTGATTACATTGAAAGTCCAATCCGAGCAGTAAGGGAGCGCAGAGGTGAGGGGGGACGTAGAGCTTAAAACGAGCATACTCTGCGCCCTGCATCGCGAGATTGACGATACAGTACCCCCGGATCTGAACCAAATGGAACCCGGAGGCAAGGGAGATTGTTGTTTGGGAGGCTGGGTAGATGTGGAGGGAGCAGCGCCTTACCGTGTCGGGGTGGACAGAGCTCTCCATGCTCTCGGAGTCGAAAAGACGGGGGTCTCGTGCCCGTTGACCCGGACGACCATCATGGAGTTCTTCAGCTCTTTCGGCTGCGACTGGTCGAGAGTGACTGTGCCCAGCTGCAGGTAGCCTGTGTGGTCGGTGGAATCACAAGAAGGCGGCCCCCATGAGTCGCACGTGTCGGGCTGGGGCGAAGATGGCGACCAAGATGGTCACCCCCATCGGTCGCACATGTTGGTCAGTGCCGGAGCTGGCGGCCAAGATGGCGGCCCCCATGAGTCGCATGTGTCAGTCGGTGTTGGGGCCGGCGACCAAGATGGCGGCCCCCACGAGTCGCACGATGCTGATGACGCATCTGACGGGGGCGTTCCGGGCAGGCACGCAGCCACATTGCGGGGTCTGTGGGACTGCTAGTCCATGGGTCGGGCCTGGTGCGTTTTCGATTTCTGAGCCTTAGGTCGGCCCAGACAGACTCTAGCGAAGTGCCCCTTTTCCCCACAGTCGCTGCACGTCGCTGTGCGGGCTGGGCAACGCTGCCGGGGGTGTTGGCCCTGGCCGCAGAAGTAGCACTGCGGTTCCCCGGGCTGGGCTGGCAGACGCGCGGCACAAGCCTACGACGTAGTCGGGTCCGATGGGGGCCACGACGAAGGTGTCCACGAGGGGTTCAGCAGGCCCGCAGGGATCGCCCTGAGGTTCTGGTAGGCCACCTCTAGCGAGGTAGCTAGCTTTACCGTGTCCCGCAGGTCGGAGGTCCCGCTTTCCAGCAGGCACTGCCTAATGTAGTTCGAACGGATCCCCGCCACATAGGTGTCCTGGGTCTGTGAGTACATGTGTTCCTCTGCCGTCACATCTCGATAACTGCAGTTCCTTGCAAGTAGAGTCAGGGTTTCCAGCTACTCGTCCAGCGATTCTCCGACGCGTTGACGGCGAGTAGTGAGGAGGTGTCTGGTGAACACCTCATTTGCGGGCTTCACGAAGTGTGCCTTGAGGGTTGCGACCACCGCCGCGTACGTGGCCGCTTTCTCAATCATTACTGAGATTCAATGGCTCACCCGAGCGTGGAGGTGTCACAGCTTGAAGGTCTCCGTGGGAGGCGTTGTGGAGGAGTCGAGGTAGGCCTCGAAGCATCAAAGCCAATGTTCGAATATCTCCTTGGTTTCGGACACACGGGCGTTGAGTTTGAGCCTGTCTGGCTTTAGAGCGGCTTCCATAGTGCTGTCTTTGACTAATAAATTGATATACCTTTAATTCACCGAGAGGCAGAGAGAGCGAGTGAACATTAGGCTTTATTAGTCATGAACTTGCCTAGCCAGAGTTGGCTGTACAGATGAATGCCGCCCGCAGGCGGCCGGACTATATATGGCCCTGGTACCGGGGTTACAGTACAGTATCTGGAAGCAGCTCGTATCACCACTTTCAGATCATAGGTCATAGGTTACGGTTTCATGAATGCATTAAGTAAATACATTCACCACAGGAAGTATAGGCGCTGTTGTGCTTTCTTCGTGGTAGCATCGACGTGTGTGGACCAGGACAGATTTTTGGAGATGTGTACCCCTAGGAATTTGGAACTGCTAACCATCTCCACCTCGGCCCCATTGATGCTGACAGGGCTGTGTACAGTACTTTGCTTTCTGAAGTCAATGACCAGCTCTTTAGTTTTGCTGGCATTAAGAGAAAGATTGTTGTCGCTGCACCACTCCATTAGATTCTCTATCTCCTTCCTGTATTCTGACTCATCGTTATTCGAGATCCGGCCCACTGTGGTCGTATCGTCAGCAAACTTGTTGATGGAGTTGGAACCAAATTTTGCCACGCAGTCGTGTATGTACAGGGAGTATAGTAGGTGGCTAAGTACGCAGCCTTGCGGGGCCCCTGTATTGAGTACTAATGTGGAGGAGGTGTTGTTGTTTATTCTTACTGATTGTGGTCTGTGGGTTAGAAAGTCGAGGATCCAGTTGCAGAATGAGGAGCCAAGTCCTAGGTTTTGGAGCTTTGATATGAGCTTGGCTGGGATTATGATGTTGAAGGCGGAGCTATAGTCAATAAATAGGAGTCTGATGTAGGAGTCCTTGTTGTCGAGATGCTCGAGGGATGAGTGTAGGGCCATGGTCTTGGCGTCTGCTGTGGACCGGTTGCGGCGGTATGCGAATTGCAGTGGATCAAGGCATTCTGGGAGTATGGAGGTGATGCGCTTCATGACCAACCTCTCGAAGCACTTCATTACACCTAAAGTCAGGGTCACCGGACGGTAGTCATTGAGGCACGTTGCCTGGTTTTTCTATGGCACTGGTATGATGGTGGTCTTCTTGCGGAGTAGGGACAGGGTAAAGATGTCCGTGAACACCTCTGCCAGCTGGTCCGCGCAGGCTCTTAGTGCACAACCAGGGTTAAGGTGAGGGGCAGGAGATTTAGAGCGGATGTTGGGAGTTTGGAGCTCAGTGCCTGAAAGGTTGGTGGAGGCAGAGACCCTCATAACATTTAGATGTGCCCTTGCAATCCCAAGGCATTCAAAGCTATGGGCCAAGTGCTGGGAAATGGGATTAGAATAGTTGGATGGTTGTTTTCGACCAGTGGTGACTTGATGGGCCGAAGGGCCTTTTCTGAACTGTATGACTCTATCACTCTATTTCAAAAATAGAATCACAGAATCCCTACAGTGCAGGAGGAGGCCATTCAACCTATCGAGTCTGTACCAACTCTCTGAAAGATCACGCCATCCCTGCAACCCTGTAACCCCACTTAATCCACACATCCCTGGACACTAAGGGGTAATTTAGCATGGCGAATCCACCGAACCTGCGCATTTTGGACTGTGGGAGGAAACCAGAGCACCCAGAGGAAACCCACGCAGGCATGGGGAGAACATGCAAACTCCACACAGACAGCCATAAGACCATAAGACATAGGAGCAGAATTAGGCCACTCAGTCCATCAAGTCCGTACCAGCCTCCCCGAACAGGCGCTGGAATGTGGTGACTAGGGGCTTTTCACAGTAACTTCATTTGAAGCCTACTTGTGACAGTAAGCGATTTTAATTTTTTTCATTTCAAGTCTGCTCCGCCATTCAATCATGGCTGATATTTTCTCACCCCCATTCTCCTGCCTTCTCCCTATAACCCCTGATCCCCTTATTAATCAAGAACCTATCTATCTCTGTCTTAAAGACACTCAGTGATTTGGCCTCCACAGCCTTCTGCGGCAAAGAGTTCCACAGATTCACCACCCTCTGGCTGAAGAAATTCCTCCTCATCTCTGTTTTAAAAGATCGTCCCTTTAGTCTGAGATTGTGTCCTCTGGTTCTAGTTTCTCTTACAAGTGGAAACATCCTCTCCACATCCATTCTATCCAGGCCTCGTAGTATCCTGTAAGTTTCAATAAGATCCCCCCTCATCCTTCTAAACTCCAACGAGTACAGACCCAGAATTCTCAACCGTTCCTCATACGGCAAGTTCTTCATTCCAGGGATCATTCTTGTGAACCTCCTCTGGACCCTTTCCAAGGCCAGCACATCCTTCCTTAGATACGCGGCCCAAAACTGCTCACAATACTCCAAATGGGGGTCTGACCAGAGCCTTATACAGCCTCAGAATTATCTCCCTGGTGGTGTATTCTAGCCCTCTTGACATAAATGCGAACATTGCATTTGCCTTCTTAACTGCTGACTGAACCAGGTTGACTGAACGTTAACCTTAAGAGAATCGTGAACAAGGACTCCCAAGTCCCTTTGTGCTTCTGATTTCCGGAGCATTTCCTCATTTAGAAAATAGTCTAAGTTCCTCCTTCCAAAGTGGATGCACTTACACTTTTCCACATTGTATTTCATTTGTCACTTCATTGCCCACTCTCCTAGCTTGTCCAAATCCTTCTGCAGCCCCCTTGCTTCCTCAATACTACCTGTCCCTCTACAGATCTTTGTATCATCTGCAAACCTAGCAACAGTGCCTTCAGTTCCTTCTTCCAGATCATTAGCCACCCAAGAAGGAAATTGAACCCGGGTCCCTGGAGCTTTGAGGCAGCAGTGCTAACCACTGTGCCACCATGCTGCCCCTCCTCCGTCCTGCCATCACTCTTTCCACCACACTCAACTCACATACTGACACACACCCATTACATATCTACAGAGAGCTTACTCAGTGCCAGCTCAAGGGAGTCCACCACTTGCTCTCCTGCACATGTCTTCATCTCCCCTGTGGGTCGTGGCCTCATCACCTCACTGGTCCCACTCACTATCCTCACATTACAGGCATCCTTATCATCTGCCCTGGAATGTGGCTTGTTTACACTTTCTCCATCTGTTTTCATGGAGGACAAGCTGGCATGTAAGGGAGATATCCCAGATGGAGGGATGCCAGAGATTAAAGTCTTAATAGACTTGGAAGAAAGAGCACTCCAGCTGGCTGGAAAGAAAATCGACCGTTACTGTGCCGACAGTGAGGTGGGTGGTGATAAACTAACTGTGGATCCAGCACAGAATGATCCATCACATAACACTGGTGTGAGTCATGTCTCCTGTTTGTAAAGGCCCCTGCAAAGCACCAATGAAATTTTCCTTTTGCATGCACATCTGGGAAGCATCCCAGGGTATTCTCCAGACAGGTAGGTCTAACACAGCTCTGATAGCAGCACAGTTGATTTCTCTGGTGTAGAGATTCAAGAGCTATCACAGCTTTCACTCACACCCTCCACTAGCAGAGGGACTTAGTTTTAGAGAAGCCTCGGGGTCACAATCTGGTGAGCATCTCATTCTTTCTGATCCACAGCAGGCGGAGGCAGGGATGTCCCAGGGTGCTGGCACTTCATGGAGGCCAGAAATCTGCTGAGTCTCAGTTAGATGACGTGTCTCTGGACTCAGTTATGCCTCGGTTTCTGGAGCTTCAATGGCAAAACCAGGAGCATCAGGAAGAGATGTCAGCTGTACTCATCGGATTGAAAGTCGGAAGAGAGGAGTACCACCGTCTTCTGTCTGAGAAGATAGTGCCGACACTCCAACTCAATACAGTAAGAGTGGCGGCCGCTTTGGAGACCTTGGTGCAAGACTTTTGTCCTGCACTGCTGCAGGACATGTACTCCATGGTACAAGTACTTGTGGGGATCAAGAGTGCCAATGCCAGCAGATGGCAGGCTTCTCGAGCTCACTCTAGCTATCTCACTATCTCAAGGAGGATGCCAGGGGCTCTCGGGCACCCATAGGGACTAGGATCAGCTGATGCACATCCGCCCAGGTGACTCCAGGACTGTCCCACCAATCCAAATCCCCTCTTCCTGTGACAACCTCAGCTCCAGCTTCACAAGATCATGTGGGAGGTACTGCCACACAGAAGGACCCTGAAAGCAGGCTGGGGCTTCCCAAGTCTCGGTCTTCCAGAGGACGCCTACCAAGGACATCACAGGCAACAGGGCATTACACTCGGCAGGCTGCCTTCACCTCCGCTGTGGATGTTGGGGATGCACCATGATGTAGTGGCAGGGTTCGAAAAGTTAAGAAGCTCTCGATGCACAGCGTGGACCTGGGTGTTAAGCACTTGTCGATAGCGTTCGCCTCTGTAAATAAATTCTCACGGATTGCACCCTTTCTGTAATTTATTTACAGAGGCGAACGCTATGACTCCTTGTTCTGATGAGCTCTCTTCCTGTAGTCCTGACCTCAATACTGGACTTCTGCACCAGGAAAAGACAGGGTGCTCAGACCAGAGCTTCATCCAAGTGCTCTGCAAGGTTGCAAGCACATTGGTGGTGCCCCTTCATGGGACTGAATACATCAGTCATGCTTGTTTCTTGTAGGCAATGAGGACATCTCCCACCATATAATGGGCTGGGTCGCATATTCCATTTGCTTCAGCCTCCGGTGACACATAATCTGAAGTGTACAGATCACCAAGGATGACCTTAGATCAGGAGAGTTGAAACTCTCTGCATGATAAAGTCATTGAGAATAAGTAAGCTGCCATCAGCCAGACAGGAGTCAGATATTCACATTAGGTCTTTGAGGACATATGCACTGTCCCCACTGCTAGTCATCATCATTCTCCTGCAACATAGGGTCAATGGGCGATTACTCCCTCCCCATGACGGTGTGCTCTGCCAGCAATCACCCGGGAGGGCAATGCTTAGAGAAGGATAGCGAGGATAATGGTAAGTCTTCACTGGTTGTCCTCATCACCCTCCATGAATCTGGCAGCAATCAGCATATTCCCATCTTATCTGCCCCATCTGGCCATTGCCATTGTTTAATTTCCGCACTTCGAGGACCTCCTCTTCCACGTCCACATCCATGTCCCTCATCCACATCCTCCTCATCCGAGGAAACGTGCAGCTCCCCCATCTCCTCCTCAGGCAGTTCCTCACCCTGTTTCAGCGGCAGGTTATAGAGGGCACGGCAGATGACCATGATATGTGACACCCTCTGCGGACTGTAATGCAGGGCTCCACCAGAGCGGTCCAGGCACCGGAAACTCACCTTTAGCAACTCTACGGTCTTCTTCACCAAAGTGCGAGCAGCAGCATGAGCCTCATTGTACCTTCCCTCAGCTGCACTCTGTGGTGGTCGCACAGGCGTCATCAGCCATGTCCTCAGGGGGTAGCCCTTGTCCCTGAGAAACCAACCCTGTAGCCGCTGTGGACCCTCAACCATGTCAGGGATCGGGGCTGCACAGTGGCGCAGTGGGTTAGCCCTGCTGCCTCACGGCGCCGAGGTCCCAGGTTCGATCCCGGCTCTGGGTCACTGTCCGTGAGGAGTTTGCACATTCTCCCCGTGTTTGCGTGGGTTTCGCCCCCACAACCCAAAGATATGCATGCTAGGTGGATTGGCCACGCTAAATTGCACCTTCATTGGAAAAAATGAATTGGGTACTCTAAATTTTTTTTTTTTTAAACATTTCAGGGATCTGAGAGTATCTCAGGGTGTATGAGTTGTGCACACTCCCAGGGAACTCCCAGCACAAACCTGGAGGATTCTCTCCGTGTGGTTGCAGACCAGCTGAACATTGAGCAAGTGAAAGCTCTTGCAGTTTACAAAGTTCACTCCTTGATACCCCAGGGATCTGAGAGTCATCTGAGTGCAGCTGATGGCATCCTGCACCTGTAGAAAGCCAGACATTTTGTTAAAAGCTCTTGTATCCTGGCCTGCCTGATTTCAGTCATAATGGACTAAGTTGTGTGCCCTCGCAAAGATTGCGTCCGTTATCTCCTTGATGCACTTGTGGGGTAGAGGCATGTGAGATGCCACAAAGCTCACTTGTGCTGACCTGGAAGGAGTCACTCACATAAAAGTTGAGCGTGGCTGCGAGTTTCAGCACCAAGGGCAGTGGATACCCTCCAAATCTCCATGGTACCAAAACCTCCAGAAGGTGGAAAATATGAGCAACCAGTTTCCTTGTCAGGCAAAATCTTCACTGACTCAGTCATTTGCAGGGATATCAGGCATCGTCTGTACACCCTGAGTTTATCAAAATGCTTCTGATCGACAGCTCTCTGGGGTACTTCCTCTGCCTGTGGAGCAGGCCTGGCCACCCCTTCCTCCTCAGGTGTTACTCATGCTTCTGGCGAGCCAAGCGCCTCAATTGACGTCTTCTCTCCTGTCCATGAGCCAGAAGAATGATTGCCAATTCCACAGACTCCATCTCTTTTTCTCTCTGAGATATTTCATCTCACTGAAATATTAAAGAGAGAGAATTGACGGTTCGCATTTGTCTCCTACGGTTCACAGTTTGCCCAATCCTCTTCGGGAGCTGCCTCTCAAAGGCCATTGACTAATGTCCTGGCCACCACATTGATGCCCAGTCTTTCAGTCACTTGCTGAATGGACCAGATCCCACACCAGCCTGGTCCCACACAACTTGACTGAGTGACAACTCTACTGCATTGTTAGTGCTCATCTCAGGCACAGGCATTGTCCCAAGCTTCATTCCAAGGCCTTGCACTCAACCTGGCCTATGGGGGTTGGGGGGGACTTATCAAAACTCACCTCAGCACACAGCCTATGGTTTGTGCACTCTTCTCAGGCAATGTGTCATTACCAACTGTCGAAGGGAATGTACTTAATTGCCCGGTCACCCAATGGTGCAGGGAAACCATAGAAGTCAGTAATTTTGGAGGTCAGCGTGCTAAGGCAATGCTGAGTGGCAATCAGTGGCATTCACACACAACTGTGGGGCTTGATTGGGCACAATTGTGTGAGCAGGGATGTTAATTGAGCTGTAGTTGAGTGATGTCAGCTGCAATGTCATGGTCATTACTGACATGTCTTTCCATTAGACTGGCCTTTTTCAGTAATAAGCCTCCGGAGCCCCCACACAACATTTGAGTGGATCCATCAGTCCATGATGACTGGCTACCCACCACACTGGCAAAGGCTTCACGACCCACTATGAGAGTCTTCCAAGAAGGCCATGGCCCAACATCAGAAGGTAGCCTCAGGAACGGTGCTTTTCACACTTGGCTGTCTTCCGTCTCCTAGCCTGGGGTCTCTCCCCTGGTATCATGGGGTCCTCCCCGGTGTCCTTCAATCTTTCCTCGCCCCAGTAGCCTGTAGTCTTTCCTCTAGTGGCCTTCGGTCTTGCCCCCAGTAGCCTTCAGTCTTGCCTCTGGAAGCCTTTCGCATTTACCCTGGCCTCCCTTGAGTTCAAAACCCCTTACCATGATAAGTCATGGCCTCTTATCCCCGAGTCCTTTCCAGTGCACCCCTCCCCACTGAGTATGCGGAGCTGCTCCCCGAGAACAGTTCTCACCTCTGAACTCCCTTTGGAGGTCTGCTTGTCAGGTGTATGCCTTTTGAAAGCAGTCGTGATTCGCAACGTTGCGACATCACACCGCCATAGAATCATAGAATCCCTACAGTGCGGCAGGAGGCCATTTGCTCCATTGAGTCTGCACTGGCCCTTCGAATGAGTGCACTACCCAAGCCCACTCCCCTGCCCTATCCCCACAACCCCACTGAACCTGCACATCTTTGGACTGTGGGAGGAAACCCGAGCACCCGAAGGAAACCCATGCAGACATGGGGAGAACATGCAAACTCATACAGTCACCCAAGCCTGGAATTGGACCCGGGCCCCTGATGCTGTGAGGCAGCAGTACTAACTACTGTGCCACCATGCCATGGGTTGACTTTATGACGGGGGAAATGATTCATGCATAGAGGCCCAATAATGACATGGAAATGAAGTTCGTGAAGTGGCGTAGTTGGAAACGCAACCTGCCACTGATGGGTGGAGGGGACAATCGCAGCAATCTTTCTCGTCTCCTCGTGAGATTTTCCGCTCCCACCACTGAAATCGCCTGATGAAAACAGTAGCAGAAAATCCTGATCACAGTATAAAAGAAAAGTCCATCATAAATTGATGTTTCTAAATGCCTGAGTTTCCATAAGGAAACTGTGTGGCTTCACAGCGCCAGGGTCCCAGGTTCGATTCCCCGCTGGGTCCCTGTCTGTGCGGAGTTTGCACGTTCTCCCCGTGTCCGCGTGGGTTTCCTCCGGGTGCTCCGGTTTCCTCCCACAGTCCAAAGACGTGCAGGTTAGGTGGATTGGCCATGCTAAATTACCCGTAGTGTCCATAAGGGTTGGGAGGGGTTATTGGGTGGAAGTGAGGGATTAATGTGGGTCGGTGCAGACTCGATGGGCCGAATGGCCTCCTTCTGCACTGTATGTTCTATGTCTATGTATGAAAGATCCACAAAAATTCCCCAGAATTTCCCACAAAGATTGGGTCACAAAACCTTCTAAATTTTATGAGCAATTAAGTTAAAACTTGGTATTATCTATTTTTGTATGATTAATGTAAATTTGGTCTACGCTGAGGATGAGTTATTGAAGCCAACTAACAGAGCATGCTATCTATGGGAGTTGGATAGCAGCACCTTATACTATGATCGAGCAATCTGACAGAATATTTGTTTGCTAAATGGTGCGCACATCACAGCTGAATTAAAGAGAATTTAATTAATTTTCCCCCAAAAAATAGCTACTTCAAAAGTGTGAAAGTAGACTTATTCCAAGTTGGTTTCTTTTTATTAAGGCTAATGTATTTGAATTAACAAAATACAAATGAAGCAAAATAGCTTGCATCATTTTGATTAAAATGTCATTTTTTGCAAAACAGGATAGGTTATCCATTTTGTCATGAAAAGAGGCCACAAGTCAAGCGAGTTTTCAACTCATTCAAGAAAGCATACGGGATGCTTGCCTTCATTGAACGGGGCATTGAGTATAAAAACTGGCAAGTCATGCTACAGTTATATAGAACCTTGATAAGGCGCATTTGCAATACTGCACACAATTCTGGTCGCCACACTACCAGAAGGATGTGGAGGCTTTGGAGAGGGTGCAGAGGAGGTGTACCAGGATGTTGCCTGATCTGGAGGGTGTTAGCTATAAGGAGAGACTGCATAGACTTGGACTGTTTTCATTAGAAAGACGGAGGTTGAGAGGTGACCTGATTGAGGTCTACAAGATTATGAGGGGCATGGATAGAGTGGATAGGTAGGCACTCTTTCCCAGGGTGGAGGGGTTAGTCACCAGGCGGCATAGGTTTAAGATCCGTGGGGCAAAGTTTAGAGAAGATGTGCGAGGCAGGTTTTTTTACGCAGAGGGTGGTGAGTGCCTGGTACGTGTTGCCAGGGAAGGTTATGGAAGCAGATACATTAACGGTTTTCAAAAGGCATCTTTTTTTTCCTTTTTTTAAATAAATTTAGAGTACCCAATTATTTTTTTCCCAATTTAGCGTGGCCAATCCGCCTAACATGCACATCTTTTGGGTTGTGGGGGTGAAACCCATGCAGACATGTGGAGAATGTGCAAACTCCACACGGACAGTGACCCAGGGCCGGGATTCAAACCTGGGGCCTCAGCGCCGCAATCCCAGTGCTAATCACTGCGCCACATGCCGCCCTTCAAAAGGCATCTTGACAAACAAATGGGTAGGATGGGTATAGAGGGATACGGCACAAGGAAGTGAGGGTTTTGGCAACGGTTGGTATCATGACTGGTACAGGCTGGGAGGGCCGAAGGGCCTGTTCCTGTGCTGCATTGTTCTTTGTTCTTTATTTTGTTCAAACCCCAGCCACACGTACAGAGTTAAAATTGGACCCAGTATCTCAACTTGAGGAGATGGTACCAGGTAGCGTAAGAGCTGTGTGTCAAAAATGTGTGCGATCCTTACAGATTATAATTTTAACTATGGAACTCTGGTTGTTGCACTATAAAGTTGCTTATAACATTTGAAACTTTATTTCCTCAATTTAAATTAAAACTTTACATAAGTTGCTGAGTTTTGTGACCGGTTACAGTTTCATCTGTGTCACCTGGAGAGAACGGGGTGAAAGATTATCAACAACTTTAAACATCTGATGACAGAGTTTAAATATCATGTAACCACCACAATGACATAGCAATAAATGGTTTAATTTGTATTTGTTAAATTTTGCTGTTCAATTAATCGGATAGTTTCAGGATGAACTCTCGGCATTTACAAATGAATGACATAAATGAGAAAAATACTTGTGATCATCAAAGTGTTTAGTCACAGTGAAACAGTAGAAACTCTATGAAGACATTCCGTCAAGTGTCTAATGAGTCTGAAAAGTACATTACCAATGTCAGTGGCTTTCTCCTGCCTCCTTGAACGTGGTGTTGTGCAGCTGATTGTTTGACAGATTTTTAATTCCACACATCGCCTTTTAGACATTTTTGTATCTTTTTTCGTGGGTAAAAGCTGTCTGTCTCCTAGATCGTGCTATCTTAAAATGCCTTTGGAAAGAGAGGCTTTGTGTTTCAGATTTCAACATAAAATAATAAATTATTCAATTTGGAGGCATAGTGTATCAGAGAGTGTAATTTAAGTCACAACAGAGAGGTAATGTAAGTGAACATACTTAGTTACTCAGCAATGAATGATATTTTATACAAGTTAAATGTCTTTGAACTGTTTGATTCTCTGCTTTAAAATAAATAAATGCACATTACCTATAAATATATTGGTCTTGAAAATCCATAATGGAGCTAAGCACTGCAAGATATTCTAGTTGTGCATTTCATATGATTAAAGCCATTGGTTTATTTTTACTTATTGATATTTTGCAGGTTTGTACTCTACAAATACTAAAATGGTTAAAAGTTGTTAATTCCCAGGACGATTTTGATTTTAAACATCAGGATACAATTTGACTGTTTTATTTTTGCCTAAACTGTATAATAATAATCTTTATTGTCACAAGTAGGCATACATTAACACTGCAATGAAGTTACTGTGAAAAGGATGTATGATTCTTATCTTGACTTATTCTTGTGGTGTAAATTTGAAAGGAAATTACAAGAGTATGGATGGAAGAACTGTGACAATGGATTTAGAATAATTAGGTCAGTTACCAGCTTGCGATGGTGATCATAGAATTTACAGTGTAGAAGGAGGCCATTCGGCCCATCGAGTCTGCACCTGCTCTTGGAAAGAGCACCCTACCAAGCCCACACCACCCTATCCCCATAACCCAGTAACCCCACTCAACCAACACTAAGGGCAATTTTGGACACTAAGGGCAATTCAGCATGGCCAAACCACCTAACCTGCACATCTTGAAATGAAAATGAAATGAAAATCACTTATTGTCACGAGTAGGCTTCAATTAAGTTACTGTGAAAAGCCCCTAGTCGCCACATTCCGGCACCTGCACATCTTTGGACTGTGGGAGGAAACCGGAGCACCCGGAGGAAATCCATGCACACACGGGGAGAACTTGCAGACTGCACAGACAGTGACCCAGCCGGGAATCGAACCTGGGACCCTGGAGCTGTGAAGCAATTGAGCTACATTCAAAATGGTAAATCCATTGGGCAGGATTCTCCGAAATCGGGAAACGCGATTGGGTGGAGAATAGGTTCCGACGGCAAAATCGTGGCAGGCGCCGATTTGACATCAAATCGCAATTCTCTGTCACCTCAACAGTGGCGTCAATGTATTCAGGAACGCACGTAAACATCATTTGCATATCATTAGCAGGCCCAACCCAGTATTCTCCGGGGCCTCCGCGATTCTCCTCCTCCAATGGGCCGAGTTCCCGACGGAGTGGTTCACTTGTGCTTTTAAAATTCGTGAAACCTGCATCATGGCTGATGAGGGAGAGAGAGAAAGGACACAATGGTTTACAGGTGCAACATGTGATTAAGAAGGCAAATGGAGTTTTGTCCTTCATTGCTAGATGGATGGAGTTTAAGACTAGGGAGGTAATGCTGCAATTGTATAAGGTGTTAGTGGGGCCACACCTGGAGTATTATGTTCAGTTTTGGTCTCCTTACCTGTGAAAGGACGTACTGGCACTGGAGGGTATGTAGAGGAGATTCACTAGGTTAATCCCAGAGCTGAAGGGGTTGGATTACGAGGAAAGGTTGAGTAGACTGGGACTGTACTCGTTGGAATTTAGAAGGATGCGGGGGGATCTTATAGAAATATATAGAATTATGAAGGGAATAGATAGGATAGATGCGGGTAGGTTGTTTCCACTGGCGGGTGAAAGCAGAACTAGGGGGGCATAGCCTCAAAATAAGGGGAAGTAGATTTAGGACTGAGCTTAGGAGGAACTTCTTCACCCAAAGGGTTGTGAATCTATGGAATTCCTTGCCCAGTGAAGCAGTTGAGGCTCCTTCATTTTTTTTTAATAAACATTTTATTGAGGTACTTTTGGTATTGTAACAACAACAAAATAAACAATGTACATGAAACTATAAACATAGTGCAAAAGCCGTCTCCCTTCCTTACAGGTCCCACCTTTATTAACCCCCTCCTCTAAGCTAAACTAACCCCCGAGGCTCCTTCATTCATTATTTTTAAGATAAAGGTGGATAGTTATTTGAAGAATAAAGGGATTAAGGGATATGGTGTTCGGGCCGGAAAGTGGAGCTGAGTCCACAAAAGATCAACCATGATCTCATTGAATAGCGGAGCAGGCTCGAGAGGCCAGATGGCCTACTCCTGCTCCTAGTTCTTATGTAAGAGGCATGACCATGGGCTGCCGGGCCAGGCACTGGCCAGGTTGGCTGGGGTGGGGTGGGGGGAGGGGGCAGTGCCACGGCCGGGGATGGGGGCAATGACAGGGGAGGAAGGGACGTGTGGCCGGATGACACCCCATGGACTGGGACAGTGACCAGTCATGGACCGCCATTGCCATGGCCTTCAAAGCAGCCATCTTGCTGTGCACCCTAGTGACCACACACCTTGGCGCCTGGTTCTGCAGAGTTACATCGACCTTAAGGGTGCCCCTAAACTCCCCCCCCACGTTCGCAACCCACCCTCCGCCATACCCCCCCCAACCCGGCTGCCAGTGGGATATCAAGGAACCCACCCAGGACAAGATCCACTGTAGCCCCTACGGGGGCACCGGGCAGGGGCCATGGTGCGTATCACTGGCATGGGCAGTGCCAGCCAACGGTACCCCTGGCAGCAGGGATGGGCACCAGGGCCAGAGGCCCCCATGGTGCTGGGCAACAATAGGGCAAGAGGTGCGGAGATGGGGGGGGGGGGGGTGCGGACATGTGGGGGAAGAGACCACAGTGCCAACCAGGCCACCATGGAGCCTGTTGTACCTGGTTGGGAATGGGGGTATGCACCAGGCTAACATGTCGGCATCTTCGACCCCCTGCGGACAATGGATATTGGAATTCAACCAGCAATGATGGCCTTCCTGCTATTCGCCGCAACCCTGGGGGATATCCTGTGGCTGTACAAGCTGGAGCTGCTCGAGCAGGAGGAAACTGCAGCAGTGGAGCATACCGGAGAGGAACAGGAGGAAACTGTCCAGGATGGAGAGCCAGCAAACCAACAGACCGAGGAGGAGGTGGTGCCGAGGAGGTACTGCATGAGGTCTCGCATGTACCGGCAGCGCCTGTCATCCAAGGACCAGCTGGACCAGGCATGCCATGAAAGGCTCCGGCTGAGCAGGGAGACAGTGCGGCATATCTGCCAGATCATGGCACAACTGGCAACGCGGGGGCATGGAGAAGGAAACCTCCGCCCGGTGGATGTCAACATGACGGTCGCCCCGAACCTCTACGCCATGGGGTCCTTCCAGGTGCAGAGTGAGGACCTGTTTGGAATCCGTGTGCTGTCCGTGTATCCGTGCTGTCACGAGGCCCTATATGGCGGCTCAATACATCCATTTCAATGTGGCCCAGGTGGCTCAATACATCCATTTCAATGTGGACCGAGCCCACCAGGATGCCCAAGCAGCGGGGTTTGCTGCCAATGCCAACATGCCCCGGATCCAGGGGATGATCAACAGGATGTATGTCCCCCTACGAGCACCTGCAGATGACAGGCTGCTCTACACAAACCGAAAGGGATTCTACTCGATGAACATGCAGATTATATGTAAGCATCAGCTGTGCATCATGGACATCTGCACCCTATGCCATGGCATGTGCACAATGCCTTCATCCTGGCACACTCGACGATTCCTGGCATGTTCGAGATGCTCCCCCTGGATGGGGGGATGCCCCTGGGTGTCAGGGGTTATCCACTACAGTCGTGGCTGATGACGCCTATCCGGAGGCCACAGACTGATGGGGAGACCCACTATAACGGGTCCCACAGAGTG
The DNA here is from genome assembly GCF_047496885.1 of Scyliorhinus torazame. Taxonomy (NCBI): domain Eukaryota; kingdom Metazoa; phylum Chordata; class Chondrichthyes; order Carcharhiniformes; family Scyliorhinidae; genus Scyliorhinus; species Scyliorhinus torazame. The sequence continues at coordinate 114,116,522 of NC_092712.1, read as the reverse complement.
ACCAGGTCCATGATCGAGCAGTGCTTCAGCTTCCTGAACCGCTCTGGAGGGACTCTCCGGTATGATTCTGAGAAGGTTGTCTGCATTGTGGCAGCCTGCAGTCCTCCACAACATCCTTCAGCAGAGGGGCGATGTGTTGGAGGAGGAGGATGAACACCAAGCCTTGTCTGATGATGAAGATGCGGGGAGGGCAAGGGTGAGCAGGACAGCACCAGGCAGCACGGGAGGCCGCACAACATCTGCACCTGGACCAACGCGTAAGGGATGTTCTGATCGCCTCCAGGTTCACTGACTGAGGTTGGGGGGGGAGGGGTAGTGAGACTAACTATGGGAACGGACACCGCATCCCAACCCCATACCCTGGCTGTTCCCCAGCCTGTTCCTCCTCCTTGATACATATCTGCTATGCTACGGGGTGCGGGACCTGAGTTGGTAGTAACAGTAGGTCTGGTCAGTGGGATGGAGGATGATGACAACTCGCTCTGCGATGAGCCTTGGTGCACCACATCATATGATAACGTCAGACTCATGCCCACAGTAGCACTTTTCACTGTCCATCTAGGTGCTTCCTGCATGCGAGCCGGCTATTCCATCACATGGTGCCATTGGACCCCTGGATTGACTGCGGTGGGGACAGTCTGGGGGGACAGTGGGGAGCCCAGGCCACCCACAACGGCTGCCCCCGAAATACAAGGTCCTCCACCTCTCCTCCACCGCGTCCAGGAAGATCTCCAGCACGGCATCGGTGAAGCCTGGAGCTGCTCTGAAGTCAAAGTAGCAAAGGAACTGGAAATTGATTAAGTGTACTGTTCATCAAAGTTAAAGAAAGTGGCAGAGAGAGACGCTCTAAGTTAAAGACAGCTGAAAAGTGAGGAAATGGTGAAGTTGGCTAGCACGAAGCCTGATATCTGAAGCAATCCTAAGAATTGTAACCTTACTAAAGCCTGTGAAGTAGTGGTGTTCAATTGGCATGGTCAGGCACCTGAGAGATTGTATGGAAGCTTGAATGTATGTGGTAATTCAAAGCCGAGCAATACTGAAAGAAGTTTAAAATCCTGGAAGTGGATCCTCGCTGAATACAGTGATTAACACAGCTGCCTCACAGAGCCAGGGACCTGTGTTCGATTCTGATCTTGAGTGACTGTCTGTGTGAAGGTTGTATGTTCTCCCAGTGTCTGTGTGTCAGAAGTTTGTATGTTTTCCCAGTGTCTGCGTGGGTTTCCTGTGGGTGCTCCCGTTTCCTTCCACAGTCCAAAGATGTGCACGTTAGGTGGATTGGCCATGCATAATTGACCCTGAGTGCCCAACGGTTAGGTGGGGTTATGGGGATAGGATGGGGTGTAGGCCTAGGTAGGATGCTCTTGTTATGGGCCAGCGTTTAGAGAACCCCAACGCGTATCATGGAGTTCACCTGACCCACAACTTTTAATAGATTGTGGTATGGGGAGCACACAGCTTACTCTACAGGTATGGTATAGCAGAAAATGGACCAGTGGTTTTGAAAACAAAACAATGTTTATTCTATGAACTCAAGTTAACCTTTCTAAAACAAACAGTGAATATCTTAGCAACCAGTAAATCAACTACACCCCCCAAAGAATACAAAACTAAGTAATCTGTATGCTGTTCTTTTAACATCCATAAACTTAACAAACCTCTAAACAGAAGCACATCAGGGTTTACGTTCAATACTGAAATCATTTATAATTCTGAATTCACCAAATAATGAAGATATCTTTGGATGGCAGACTTCAGATGCAGCTCCTTGAAAAACACAGACACACCCAAGCTCTTCTCAAACTGAAACTAAAAAGCAGAGGTGGAGCTCAGCTCAACCCACACTCTGACATCACTCAAGTAACATGAGAAGTTCCATTTCTTAAAGGTACATTTCTTAAACACCGATTTTGTACGGTACGCTCACATTACACCCCCCTCACAAGAAAAAACAAACAAACCATAAACTTCAAATGGTTTCATTTTTCATCTTTGCACTATCCTTTAAGAAATGCACACAGTAAATATACTTGTTTGTTTCTAAAAACAACACACGCAAACAGGTACAATAATATAGTCCATTTTTTCCCTTCTTCCTCCAACTAAAATTCGTCTCAATTGACAGTCGCGTTGAACAAGAAGGTCTCTGCACGATCCATCCATTTCTCTACGCCTCAGCATTTCTCTTTAAAGTCAGATCATTTTGTTCAATCTGATCATAGAGTCCCTTCCAATTATCCAACACAGGAGCATTGGTTATCTCAATTTTCAGGCAGTCAAATGCCTGTTGAAAGTCCATTGAACTTTGCAACGGTTCTTCAGCAAGTCCATCAGTGGAGCAATCACGCCACAAAACCTTTGCACAGATGATCGATCAAATCCACTCATGCCAAGAAATCGCCTGATTTCCCTTCGTCTTGAGGGTATCGAAAACTCCTCAAGGAAAGTGATTCGGGCTTTTCCAAATTCACTTTTGGCTAGGTTTATCACCAAACCTGCCTCCTGAAGTTGATCGAATAAGTCCATCAGATGTTTTAACTGTTCTTTCCATGTCGGGCTGAAAATTATCAGATCGTCGATGTATACCGCACAATTGGGTAATCCTGAAACGACTTTGTTCGTTAACCGTTGAAATGTGGCTGGGGCGTTTTCCATGCCAAATGGCATAACTTTGAATTGGTATATACCATCTGGAGTCACAAAAGCTGAAATCTCCTTCGCTCCTTCGGATAAAGGTACCTGCCAGTAACCTTTACGTAAATCCAACTTGGAAATAAAAGCTGATTGTCCCACTTTCTCAATGCAATCCTCCAAACGTGGGATAGGACAAGAGTCCGTTCTTGTAACTGCATTAACCTTTCTATCGTCCACACACAACCATTGGGTACCGTCTGGTTTAGGTACCATCACTATGGGTGAGCTCCATTGGCTGCAACCCACTTCAATTATGCCACTTTTAAGCATACTCTCAATCTCTTTGTTAACCTGTGCCAATTGTAAAGGGTTAAGTCTATATGGATGTTGTTTGATCGGAACAGCATTTCCCACATCTACATCATGTATAGTCATTTTAGTACTTCCCAATTTACCTCTACAAACTTGCCCATGTGATATCAATAATTCTTTCAGGTCAGTTCGTTTTTCCTCTGGGAGATAACTCAATAATTTATCCCTATTCTTAAGAACATCCTCATTTTCCAATTTAATTTGAGGTATGTCAAATTCACAGTCATCTGGATTTGGTTCGTCACTTTGAGTTTGAATCATTAAAACCTCCTCCATTTTCTCTCCTTCCCTTTCAAAGTACCTTTTAAGCATATTCACATGACACACTCGGTGAGTCTTCCTTCTATCTGGTGTTTTTACCACATAATTCACCTCACTTGATTTCCTTTCAATCTGATAAGGTCCACAAAACCCAGCTTTTAAAGGCTCACCTACCACTGGTAACAACAGTGACAAAACTACAAACTTTGGATTTCTTGTCCGTGTCCCGTTTCATCACATTTTGTGCAACTTTGAAATGTTGACTAGCCAATTCACCTGCTCTATTTAATCGTTCCCTAAAGTTTGACACGTAATCCAATAATGTAATTTCCGATTTCTCACCCACCAATTTTCCCTTAATCAATTTAAGTGGTCCTCTTACCTCGTGACCAAAAATTAGTTCAAAAGGACTAAATTTGGTTGACTCATTAGGTGCATCCTTAATTGCAAACAGTACGAATGGAATTCCTTTATCCCAATCCTCTAGATAATCTTGACATTCAGCCCTCAACATTGTCTTTAATGTCTGATGCCACCTTTCTAATGCTCCCTGTGATTCTGGATGGTATGCAGTTGATTTAAATTGTTTTATTCCTAAGCTATCCATAACTTCCTTGAATAACTTTGAGGTAAAATTTGATCCTTGGTCCGATTGTATTTCTGTGGGTAGTCCATATCGAGAAAGAATATAAGTAACTCCTCCACAATCTTTTTAGCTGTAATATTACGTAATGGAATGGCCTCTGAAAACCTACTAGACACATCCATTATAGTCAAAAGATATTGATTCCCACTTTTTGTTTTCGGAAGCGGTCCTACTCAATCAATTAGGACCCTTGTAAAAGGTTTCTCAAATGCTGGAATGGGTATTAAGGGCGCTGGTTTTATCACTGCTTGAGGTTTCCCTGTCACTTGACATGTGTGACATGATTGACAAAATTTAACTACATCTTTATGTAGTCCAAGCCAATAAAAATGTTTCTGGATTTTAGCTTGAGTTTTGCTTATCCCCAAATGATCTCCCACTGGTACCTCATGTGCAACTCGCAACACCTCATTTCTATACCTGACCGGCAATAATACTTGATGAACTTCTGCCCACTTTTCATCTGCCTGCATATATTAACAGATGGATTGAATTTAAGAGCCGTGAGGTGATGATGCAGCTGTACAAAACTTTGGTAAGGCCACATTTGGAGTACTGTGTACAGTTCTGGTCGCCTCATTTTAGGAAGGATGTGGAAGCTTTGGAAAAGGTGCAAAGGAGATTTACCAGGATGTTGCCTGGAATGGAGAGTAGGTCTTACGAGGAAAGGTTAAGGGTGCTAGGCCTTTTCTCATTGGAACGGAGAAGGATGAGCGGCGACTTGATAGAGGTTTATAAGATGATCAGGGGAATAGATAGAGTAGACAGTCAGAGACTTTTTCCCCGGGTGGAACAAACCATTACAAGGGGACATAAATTTAAGGTGAATGGTGGAAAATATAGAGGGAATGTCAGAGGTAGGTTCTTTACCCGGAGAGTAGTGGGGGCATGGAATGCACTGCCTGTGGAAGTAGTTGAGTTGGAAACATTAGGGACCTTCAAGCAGCTATTGGATAGGTACATGGATTACGGTAAAATGATATAGTGTAGATTTATTTGTTCTTAAGGGCAGCACAGTAGCATTGTGGATAGCACAATTGCTTCACAGCTCCAGGGTCCCAGGTTCGATTCTGGCTTGGGTCACTGTCTGTGCGGAGTCTGCACATTCTCCCCATGTGTGCGTGAGTTTCCTCCGGGTGCTCCGGTTTCCTCCCACAGTCCAAAGATGTGCAGGTTAGGTGGATTGGCCATGATAAATTGCCCTTAGTGTCCAAAATTGCCCTTAGTGTTGGGTGGAGGTGTTGACCTTGGGTAGGGTGGTCTTTCCAAGAGCCGGTGCAGACTCAGTGGGCCAAATGGCCTCCTTCTGCACTGCAAATTCAATGATAATCTCTAATTAATCTAGGACAAATGTTCGGCACAACATCGTGGGCCGAAGGGCCTGTTCTGTGCTGTATTTTTCTATGTTCTATGTTCTATATGTAAAGGTCTCCATTTTCTCATCAAGACATTACTTTAACGATAATAACACTGTTTTTTTTTTTCAACCATCTGATCAAAAATCGTTTCTGATAATTGCACTTCAACTTCATCTTCACTCTTTGATTTCTCCTCTTGTCTTAACCCATGACTTTGCGACCTTGTTACAATCCGGAAAAATCCCAGTATATTCGTCCTTCAACACTTCAGTTGTCTGATTTTCCACTGGCTTATCAACAACAGCAGGGATCACTCCCACCTGCGATCCAGCTATATCATTACCCAAGATAAACTGTATTCCTGGACAAGATAGTTTCTCTAATACTCCTACTACCACTTCACCACTCTTTACTGGACTTTCCAACCTTACCTTATATAATGGAATGCTACTCCTCTCACCCTGAATTCCACAATTACCACCTTTTCTGGCAACAATCTTCCCAAACTACATAACTCCTCATCTCTTACCATTAAAGATTGACTAGCTCCCGTATCTCTTAAAATTGTGACTTCTTTACCTGCTCCTCCTGTTACACATGAGTAAACTTTACCCACACAAGTAAATTCTTTAAAGAGATCTGGCACCTTCTTATCAATCACCTCTTGATCAGGCTGTACAATCATTTGCACTTCCTTCGCTTCACTTGGGCTTTCCTTTACCACTTTAACAAACCCCACTGTCTTATCCTATTTTACCACATCAGCCTTCCCAGTGCTTTTCTTCAACCACCAACACTGTGACTTTACATGGCCTAGTTTATTACAGTGCAAACATTTGAAACTTTTCATGTCTCTTCCACCCTCCTGGATTTATTTTTTAATCTGAGGTACACTCTCTTTATTATCTCCCATCAGATCACCTTTACCTTTACCACTTGAGTATTTCTCATGTTCCCAGTTTCTATCTCTCACAGACTGAAACTGATGTTGGAAACCAAGCTTTGATTTATGAACTAATTCATAATCATCTGCCATTTCTGCTGCTAACCTCGCAGTTTTAACCCTCTGCTGTTCCACATGAGTTCTCACTACATCAGGAATTGAATTTTTAAACTCCTCCAAAAGTATAATTTCTCTGAGAGCTTCATACGTTTGGTCTATTTTCAAAGCCCTTATCCACCTATCAAAATTACTCTGTTTGATCCTTTCAAACTCCATGTATGTTTGACCAAATTCTTTCCTTAAATTTCTAAACCTTTGTCTGTAAGCTTCAGGCACTAGTTCATATGCACCTAAGATGGATTTTTTTCACCTCATACGTCCTAGATACCTCCTCCGGTAGTGATGCAAACACTTCACTAGCTCTATCTACCAGCTTTGTTTGAATCAGTAATACCCACATGTCCTGTGGCCATTTCATTTGTTTAGCTATCTTCTCAAATGAAATGAAAAAGGCTTCCACCTCCTTCTCATCAAACCTTGGCAATGCTTGGACGTATTTAAATAGATTCCCACCAAGCCTTCGACTTTGATGCTCTTTCTCACTATCCTCATCACTATCATCCAACTGTACGATTCCCTATACGTCTGCCAATTTTAACTGACTGTCATGTTTCATGGGCATTTTCTGAAGTTCAAACTCTCTCTCTTTATCTTTTTCCCTGATCTGTATCTCCCTTTCTCTTTCTTTTTGTTCTGCTAGGGCTATTCTTTCTTTTCCCTTTTCTTCTCTCTCCTTTTCATTTTCCTCTCTCTCTCTTTCTTTTTCCGCTCTCTCTCTTTCGTATTCAAGCTGCTTTAATTCTGTCTCATGTTCCATTTGTTTAATTTGCAACTGAATTTTGGCCATTTCCAATGAGTCAAACTATATCTCAGGCAACTTTAAATGCTTAGCCACCGCCATAATTACCTCATCTTTTCGCATTTTGTCAGATAATGATAACTACAATGCTTTTGCCAAATCTAACAGTCTGCGTTTAGTCTCTGCCCGTAAGGTACTGCGTGTGACCGTCTCCACCCCCAAAAACTTCTGAGCCTCTGAAAGAGCCATTGTCCACAACACACTCCCCACTTAAACTAAAATACCACACCTGAAAAGCAACCACAATATGCTCACCCCTCACTGTCTTTAAGCTCACAAAGCCAATCCAATAGATAGACTTTTATGCAGGGTGAGCCCCCAATTGTTATGGGCCAGCGTTTAGAGACCCCCAAAGCGTATCATGGAGTTCACCTGACCCACAACTTTTAATAGATTGTGGTATGGGGAGCACATGGCTTACTCTACAGGTATGGTACAGCAGAAAATGGACCAGTGGTTTTTAAAACAAAACAATGTTTATTCTATGAACTCAAGTTAACCTTTCTAAAACAACCAGTAAATCAAATACACCCCCCAAAGAATACAACATTAAGTAATATGTATGCTGTTCTTTTAACATCCAAAAACTTAACAAACCTCTAAACAGAAGCACATCAGGGTTTACATTCAATACTGAAATCATTTATAATTCTGAATTCACCAAATGATTAAGATAGTCTTTGGATGGCAGACTTCAGATGCAGCTCCCTGAAAAACACAGACACACCCAAGCTCTTCTCAAACTGAAACTAAAAAGCAGAGGTGGATACACTCTGACATCACTCCAGTAACATGAGCAGCTCCATTTCTTAAAGGTACATTTCTTAAACACCCATTTCTGAAAGGGTACTCTCACATGACAGCTCTTTCAGAGGGTCAGTGCAGACTTGATGGCTGAATGGCCTTCTGCGCTGAAGTGATTCTATGATACTAAGAACATAGAACATGGAACATTACAGCGCAGTACAGGCCCTTCGGCCCTCGATGTTGCGCCAACCTGTGAAACCACTCTAAAGCCCATCTACACTATTCCCTTATCCTAAGAGCTGAGAGAAAGTGTTGTTTGGAAGAAGATTCTAACGCATATATTTTTGAGGGATGTGTTTGGGAAACAATTGTGTGGAAGCCAGAGTCCACTGAGACCCGTTGGCTTACAGCATAATAATCAGCTAGAAGGATTTGAGGAGAAATCCACAGAAATTCAATTGGTGCCATCTGCCACTTTGGACTCCCCATGATATTTTGTCTCTCCTGTCACTGAACCCGCCCAACATGAACAAAGCAGAAAATCTTGGCCACTATATAAATGTAAGATGTCATTTTATAATTTTGGGAAATGCTTGATAGGAAAAGCATGATTGAGAAAATATACTACTGCAACAGTAACATTAACAAATATTTTATTCTTTAACTCAGCACTGGATATTTTGGTTTCTCTAGTATTAACTATTTTACTGTACAAACAACTTATCAGTTCTAAAAGATCTGAATTCTGAAACCAATTCATGTTTAATTTATTCGTTTATAGCTTTAAATACAAGTTCTGACATTCATGGGTCTAAATCTAAGGCCGGGATTTTCCGAGCCCTGTCAGGATGGACGTGTTCAGTATCACAGCTGGAAAATATTGCACCTTGTTGCCTAGGGCAGGATTCTCCGTCGGCCGATGCCAGAATCGCAAAATGCGATTGGGCGGAGAATAGATTTTGACGCCAAAATTGTGGCCTGTACCGGATTCACGCCAAATCGCAATTCTCTGGTGCTTCGATAGCGGTGTCAATGCATTCCACTCAACATGTACAATAAACGCAGTTGCCATATAATTAGTGGGCCTGATCGGTATTCTCCAGGGCGTCCACGATCCTCTGCTTCCACCGGGGGGGGAATTGTCGACGGCGAGGATCACTTGTGCTTTCAAAAATCGTGAAACAGGTGCCGTGGCTGATGAGGGAGCGAGAGGGAGTACGCAAAGTGTCCAATATTGCCACAGTGTGCTGACAGTTATGCTGCTGGCTGGGGGGCCTCTGCCAGGGCTGGGGGAAGTACTGCGGTTTGGTCAGGATATGGGCCGTGGGGTCCGTTTGGACTGGATGGAACACCATTGCTGCAGCCTGCCAGAAAGCCATGCGGCTGTGCACGCCACCGCTGACTTCCCACTGTGAACCTTGTGCCATGGGTCCCCCCATGGGTACCCTCTGGTCCCAGCCAACCCATCAGCAGGATGGGCACGCTCCAGCGCAACCAGTGCCATCTTGTTGGCTGGGATGAGTGTGTGTGTGAGGAGTGGAGTGATAATATGTGGCTGCAGCTTGTCAGCCTCTCGAGTGTCAATCCCGACCCTGCCGAATCCGACACCGTTTTCCATTGGAATCGATCATTTCTACCTGGCGCCAGTGCTAGCCCCTCAACGGCCGCTGAATCAGTCCAGGTGTGGCTCCAGTTTTGCTGTCGTAGAACTCCACGAATCCTGCCCCGGCATCAACACTTAGTCTCAGTAATGGAGAATCCGACCGCTAACCATTGGATCATACAATTTACAGTGCAGAAGGAGACCATTCGGCCCATCGAGTCTGCACTGGCTCTTGGAAAGAGCACCCTACTTAAACCCACACCTCCACCCTATCCTCGTAACTCAGCGACCCCACCTAACCTAAGGGCAATTTAGCATAGCCAATTCACCTAACCTGCACATCTTTGGGCTGTGGGAGGAAACCTGAGCACCCGGAGGAAATCTACGCAGACACGGGGAGAACGTGCAGACTCCACACAGACAGTGACCCAAGTCGGGAATCGAACTTGGGACCTTGGAACTGTGAAGCAACTGTGATAACCACTGTGCTACCGTGCTGCCCTAATCTCTGAGGGAAATCTAGTTAACATTATGTACAAGTGCTTAACCTGCCCACGCTGTGCACTTACACTTTCTTGATCTTTTTTACCCTACCACTGTATATTGGCGCATCCCCAGAAGGACAGCCTGCTACACCTTGCTTTCAGTGATGGTCTTGGTGGGCACCCTCTGGAGGGCAGTCGACCTGAGGCCCTGGTCTGCTTTTGGGGTCCTGGAGCTGGAGTGAGCTCAAGCTGCCCTCCCCCCTTCTGGGTTTGATACAGGTGGATTCCAGCAAGTGGCTCAGCTATGGAACGCAGCTCCTGCAGCAGTGCAGTACAGGTGTCCTGGACCAAGGTCTCCACAGCAGCTGCCACATCCCAGGGTTTACCTCAGTGCATTTGCATGTCAGAGCTATCACCTCGGTCTGAAGGCAGCTGGACTCCAACAGCGTGCCTTGCAATCTGAGGAGTGCAGCAGTGATCCCTTTCTGATGTTCCTGACCTTATCTTTGCAACACCAGCAACTGAGGCATGACTGATTCCAGAGGCTCCTCATCTGACTCGGACTCAGCAGATTTCTGGCCTTTAGCAGATTCCTGGCCTCCAGAAATCCTTTGAGTACCTGCACCCAGGATGTCCCCAGCTCTGCCTGATGTTGCTCACCATGTTGTAACCCCAAGGCTATTCGAGAACTAAGTTCCACCAAGGTGTTGTCTCTGTGTTGCTGGATGGTGTGGGCGAGTGCTGTGATGGGTGAACAATGTCAGTGTCTGTGGATTCCTAGTCTGTGCTCTTCTCCCAGTTGGAATCTAGGATCTAGCTCATAGACACCCTCAGCTGCTTTACTGATGTGCCTACAAAAGAAAGGAGAGATCATTAGTGCGTGGCAGGGCCCTGTGAAACAAGAGACATCACTGACAGCATGGTTGTCTGATGGATGTTGCTTTGCACAATCCTCTCTTGCCATCGACCTTACCATCAGTGCACGAGCAACCCACATCCTCACCGGCCAAAGGAATTGTTTTATCTTCAAAGTCTAGGAAGTCCTTGAGTTCAGCTATCCCTCCACCAGATTCCTCCTGGGACCTCTCTCTTTTGATGTGTTACATGCAGTATTTTGAAAGTAAATTCATATTGGGTAAAAAGCATAATCCATAATAGCGGGAGAGGCCAAAAACAAGAACCACGCCAGGTACCAAACAGTTTGCGATGCAACTGGCCCGCTCCTGGAGGCAAAATCGGGATCTCGCCGTAGCATGGCGAGAAACCAATTATCACCACTTAAGCCCTATTTCTATACAATTAACGGGAGTGACCCCATATCCAATCGTCTCCCGACATTCATCAGCCTCCCCAGCAAGTGCTCACGCTGGCGTTGATTAGTACTCCTTTTGAAAAATGTGAACCCGGCGGAAGGACTTCTGCGGGGAGCCAAGGAGGTGAGTAGCCATCTTTGCTCACAGGGAAAGAGCCCGGGCTGCTGGGCTTTGCACCCCAGTGCTCAGTGGGGGCTGGGGGACCCTTGGCTGGGGTATAGCGACACCCTCTGCAGGGATGGGGAGGGGAAGGCACTGGAGGGGCAACCGCATGCAGCACCACTATGCCAACCTCTGGATCATGTGTACCCGTTATGGGGGCAACCCTAACCCCTGCCCACCTGCTCTACCGACCACTCATAACCCTCACCGACTGCTGAGGCCTCTGACCTTGCAGCTGAAAGCTATTGCTAATAGGGAATTGGCAATCGTGGTCAAATGAGCACTTCACACAACCCAAGTGGATTCCGTGGGTGGGCGGGCCATGTACAATGTGGGAGTCATTGCATAGCATCCCAATCACACCTTGATGCACGGACACTGTGCTTGAACACTGCGGGAGACAACACCACATACGCAGCAGCCAACATCCGAACACCCAGATGTGATGTCCTGTGATATAATAGTTGTATACAGTTGTAATGATGTATTCAGAACATCTAGTTGTTTAACTAGAAAGATGATTTATTAACAAACACGTGGAAAGACAACTAAAAACTATAATACAGATGATGGCTACTAAATTAATTCAGTGAATTCTCCAGGAGCTACTCTTAAGTGCGACTAGCCGCATGTATGTCTTACTATTATCGCTTCTCGGCCTTTTGGCTAAGATCAAGCATGGCGCTTCTTGGCCTTTGGATAAGATGAGCGTGGGATCATGCTTAATGCCTGGGTCTGGTATGTCTCTCTCCTGCGGAGACTATGAATTGGATTCAATTTGAATTGGTTTTTGGAGCAGGCAAGGGGCTGGATTAGGGGTTCACCCCTGTCCACACTCTGAGCTCTGGCTTTGTAACTCTGACAAAGTAATGGATTTTAAAAAAATGTATGTCTTACTACCAACAGGTGGGTGTCTCAAGTCACATGGTAGATCTCTATCACCACCTGCTGGTCGGAGGTCGCATTGCTAACTATGTACAGAGCTGTGCACAGGCATATCATCACATCCCCCCCCTCCTCTGGAACTGTTAACATTTACATTCAAATATAACTGTGTCTGACAAAATATGATCTGGCATTATCAATTTACACATGTCAAGTACAGATGCAACTGTATTTCACACAACATGCTGTGCCTGATGATTTTAAACATGTCCCTTGTGTACAGCTTATGGGACATTCACAACGCCATCGTCCCGTTCGTGTTCTGAACTTTTATTGCCAACTCGATGTTGCTGTAACTTCCGGAAGACTAGTTTTCTGGCAGATCTTTTTTGTACCACCAATTTGTTTAGCCTTTTAATGCGATGCATCCTGAAGACTGGTTTTCTTACTGCTCTTCTCTGTGTCACCAGTTTTTTCAATTTTCTATTGCGATGCTTCTTACTGCGTTGTTGTGTGCTTTCTTGCCTGTCGGCCACATTGCCGATGCCTTCTTCTTCAATGTCACGGGGGCTACCCAGTCGACCCACTGTATCCTCCGCTCTCCTTTTCTTCCTCTTCCTTCTCATGGGAGGGATCCTCCAACAGCGCCTCTTTTTCTTTTTTGCTTTAGTGGTATCTGTCATGCTGTTGCGCTATGCCATGGGACTGGTTGCTTCAGGTGATTTTGTCACAGTAGCTGCTTTTGGATCATCTGCTGTGCAGGCTGACTCAGGCTATTCTGCCACCATGGCTGATTTCGGAGCCTTAGCTGGATCGAATAGTTTTGGCTCATCTATGGTTGCGTCCACATGCTGAACTTCATGCCCATCACCTGGTGATATGTCCAGTATCGGCATACTTCGGGATGATTGCACAGTTGCAGTCAAGTCTGCAACTTCAGGGACAATCTACAAAACCTCGCACTCCGGTGTCTTGGCTGGTTCAATGTCCTCAACATTAGACGTTGCTTCTTCATTTTGTGTTTGAGCCTCACTTGGTGGCTCATCCTCACATAGGAACATAAAAACAGCAGTAGGTCATTCAGCTCCCCCAAACCCCTCAATTACATCCTGGGTGATCTGTACCTTAACTTAATTAATTTCCTTGGTTCCATAGCCCTTGTACACTTGCCGAACGGAATGCTATCAATTTCACTTTTGGAACTTTGATTGATCGCGCCTCAACCATTTTCTTATCCAAGCCAATAGGCTGTCCTCAATGCCATGTTGTAAGACTTTAGTATAAAACCCTTCTAAATTAAAATCCCCATATGTCCTGAATGCTTAATTCCAAACACTGCGTCTTCAATTGTGCTCAACCTAACAAGATACTAGTATGTATGAGTCAAGTAGAATTTTTTTTTTTTACATACATTTAATATAAAACAGTGAGGACAACATAGAAGTTCCTTATCCCTCAAGTCTTGAACCGCTACAGTCCCTGACACGTAGGTACATCCACAGTGCTGTTCGGATTCAAGGATTTTAATCCATGAATAGTGAAGGACTGACGATATATTTCCAAGTCAGCTTGATGGGTGACTTGGAGGGGAACATCCAGGTGGTTTTGCTCCCATGTATCTGCTGCTCTTGTCCTTTTAAATGATTAGAGTCGTGGGTTTGGAAGGTACTGCCAAAGGAACAAAGTGGGCATCTTGTACGTGGTACACACTGTTGCCACTGTTCATCAGTGGTTGAGGGATTGAATGTTTGTGGAAGGGGTAGCAATCAAGCAGGCTGCTTTGTCCTGAACGGTGTTGAGCTTGTTGAGTGCTGTTAGAGCAGCATTCATCTAGGCAAGTGGGGAATAATTCTTCTGGCTCATCATCTGCTTCTTCACCCTCCTCATCATAATCAGCATCACCATCTGCCACTTTGCCTGTGAAGTGTGACATTGCTGTTGAAATAATGAGTTAATGGAAACAATAACCAACTGCAAAGTCTGGGGCATTGTTAGTCGCACACGTAGTACGAGGGCGGTGTGAAAGAAGGGTTAGGGCGCAGGGTTGAAGGGAGAGGGGCGGTGAAGTGAGGGTTGGGGGCTGCTTGGAGGGTTGGGGGGGTGGATGATCGTGTGGGGGCGGAAAGATCTCGGGGGTTGGGGGTGGGGGGGGTGTTGATGTCAACTAATCTGCGCTGCCTGGTGTAGGTCGTTGACCTTCTTACGACACTGGAGGCCAGTCCACCTGGTCACATTCTCCGAGCTCATGGGCGCCGCCACCTCCTCCCAGGCGGCACTGGCTGCCCTGTGGCTCACCCTCCGGGACCCACGACATCACTCCTGGCTTCCACCGCATTGAGGAGCGTCTGAATCCCTGAATCTTGCGGGACTGGTCGTCTCAGCGGCATGGCTGCGAGCTAAGTGGGGCTGGCTGTGCAAGTGCAGTTTATGAGCTGCTCAACATTGTTAGTGGGGGTGGGGGGTAGCTGCTGAGCATGGTCCCGGGGAATCGGCTGGCAAACCTTCATTTATGGCAAGAAGCCCGTGGACCCTCGTTAAGTGTACCAATTAGCATTGAATAGTGATCTCGGCCTCACCTTGCCGAGCGCTAGGAAGCCCGCGGCAGATCCTGCTCACTACCACACTTACAAATCTTTCTGGAGAATCGCGCAACAAATCATCAGATTTTTAAATTTTTTTAATACATATTCCTACAGATTTTACTGGCATAACATAATACAAATGCGATTAGGAAGATGTGCTGGGTAGAACAACAAATTTAATCACCTTTTTACTGAGGCCTTTTGACATCTGGACAAAAACATTTTTCCTAATGTTATAACAGAACCAGCATAAGTGTGGAACAAATTTAGAATTTGATAGCTTGTATGTAAGTTCTTAAGGCTTTGATTTTAGAAGTTAATGTATACAAGTCAGCTTTATCCAGTGTCCGAATTAACTCTTCTGTCTGCTCAGCAGGTTCTAGTGTGGCTGCACGGTTATGTTGCCACCAGGTGAGAGCTGTTGTTATCTTCTCTTCTAATTCTACCCTAAGTAAAAGGAAAACAACTTATTAACTTTCTGAAAGCAAATTTAAAGTATCCAATTAAGGGGTAATTTTAGTGTGGCTGAGGGGCAGCACGGTGGTGCAGTGGTTAGCACTGCTGTCTCACGGCGCCGAGGTCCCAGGGTTGATCCCGACTCTGGGTCACTGTCCGTGTGGAGTTTGCACATCTCCACGGGTTTCGCCCCCACAACCCAAAGGCGTGAAGGGTAGGTGGATTGGCCACACTAAATTGCCCCTTAATTGGAAAAAATTGTATTGGGCATTCTAAATTTATAAAAAAAGAAAAAAAAATGTTTTCTTAGTGTGGCCAATCCACCTTACGTGCACATCTTTTTGGGTTCTCGGGGTGGGACCGATGCAGACACGGGCAGAATGTGCAAACAGTGACCTGGTGGCTGGGATCGAACTCGGCTCCTCAACGACATGAGGCAGCAGTGCTAACCACTTCGCCACCCCTAAAACAACTTATTAACAACAGAAGATTTTTCTTTTATCAATAAATTAGTCAATATTATTTTGTTCATCAATGAGTTACTGTTTACAAGAGTTCCTCTTCACCTCAAAATGTGATACAGGTAATAGGTTAGGAGTGACCTTCTTCCTGGTCTCCATCTTTAGTATATTTAAAATGGCCCCTGAAAGGTGCTGGAAAATAAACTAAGGTATCATAGGTAGATATAGATAAAGAAGATCTGTCAGCTCTGACCCAGAAAGACCCTAATGTATTTCAATTCAACATCTAGTTGATTATTAAAAGATTCCAGGGTTTTTGTATCAAGTTTATCCCATATGTTGACTCCTTTTTTTATAATTGAAATCACATTTCAATTTCAAACTTACATTTTCGTCAGTTTGAATCTATACCTCTTATCCTACTGTCATTCGTTAATCAGAAGTAATATTTTAGGTTTACATTTTTCTTCCTCCTAAACATCTCATAACCTTTTTATGATCACCTCTCAAATGTTCCTTTATATGCTCAAAAGTTCAGGTTTCTCCAGTTTTTTGTCATAACTTTGACACTTGTGTTGCAAGTATCTTGGGCGGGATTCTCCGACCCCCCGCCGGGTTGGAGAATCCCCGGGGGGCAGCGCGAATCACGCACCGACGCCGGCTGCCTTATTCTCTGGCGCCGGTTTTCGAGTGGGGGCGGGGATCACACCACGCCGGTCGGGAGCCGTTGGCAGCGGCCCCACCCGGCAATTCTCCGGGCCCCGATGGGCTGACCAGCCGTTGGTTTCTGGCCAGTCCCACTGGCGTGGATTGGACATGGTCCCACATGAGGGGACCTGGCTGGTAGGCCGACTGATGCGGTCCTCGGGGGGGGGGGGGGGGGCGCGGGGGGGGGATCCGACCCCAGGGGGGGGCCACGGTGGCCTGGCCCGCGATCGGGGCCCACCGATCTGCGGGCGGGCCTGTGCCGTGGGGGCACTCCTTCCTTCCGCGCCGGCTCCTGTAGGGCGCCGCCATGGCTGGCGCGGAGAAGACACCCCCCCTGTGCATGTGCCAGAATACGCCAGCCGGTCTGCCAGCGCTAAACCATGGCGGCGGTTCTGCGCATGCGCAAACTCGTGCAGTCCCTTTGGCGCCGGCTGGCATGGCGGCAAATCCTCCGGCGCCGGCCTAGCCCCCGGAAGTGCGGAGAATTCCGCAACTTCCGGTTGGCTCGACGCCGGAGTTGTTCGCGCCATTCTTGGCGCCGGTATCGGGCCAATTCGCCGATTGCGGTGAATCCTGCCCCATGTGTTTCAGAGGTGTAAGTTTTGTTTTAGAAATTAAAGTGTTATATGTAAGGTAAATGGAAACATCTGATTGAGAAACTGATGAATATACCTGAAGAAGGTGCAATTCAAACAGAACTGAGGCAATTACAGTTTCAAAATGTAATCTGTTTTTATTTAATAATACAAAGTCTTACAACACCAGGTTAAGGTCCAACAGGTTTGTTTCGATGTCACTAGCTTTCGGAGAGCTGCTCCTTCCTCAGGTGAATGAAGAGGTATGTTCCAGAAACACATATATAGACAAATTCAAAGATGCCAAACAATGCTAGGAATGCGAGCATTAGCAGGTGATTAAATCTTTACAGATCCAGAGATGGGGTAACCCCAGGTTAAAGAGGTGTGAATTGTACCAAGCCAGGACAGTTGGTAGGATTTCGCAGGCCAGATGGTGGGGGATGAATGTAATGCGACATGAATCCCAGGTCCTGGTTGAGGCCGCACTCATGTGTGCGGAACTTGGCTATAAGTGTCTGCTCGGCGATTCTGCGTTGTCGCGCGTCCTGAAGGCCGCCTTGGAGAACGCTTACCCAGAGATCAGAGGCTGAATGCCCTTGACTGCTGAAGTGTTCCCCGACTGGAAGGGAACATTCCTGCCTGGTGATTGTCGCGCGATGTCCGTTCATTCGTTGTCGCAGCGTCTGCATGGTCTCGCCAATGGACCACGCTTCGGGACATCCTTTCCTGCAGCGTATGAGGTAGACAACGTTGGCCGAGTCGCACGAGTATGTACCGCGTACCTGGTGGGTGGTGTTCTCACGTGTAATAGTGGTATCCATGTCGATGATCTGGTACGTCTTGCAGAGATTGCCATGGCAGGGTTGTGTGGTGTCGTTGTCACTGTTCTGAAGACTGGGTAGTTTGCTGCAAACAATGGTTTGTTTGAGGTTGCGCAGTTGTTTGAAGGCAAGTAATGGGGGTGTGGGGATGACCTTGGCAAGATGTTCATCGTCATCAATGAGATGTTGAAGGCTGTGAAGAAGATGACGTAGTTTCTCTGCTCCGGGGAAGTACTGGACGACGAAGGGTATTCTGTCGGTTGTGTCCCATGTTTGTCTTCTGAGGAGGTCGGTGCGGGTTTTCGCTGTGGCGCGTTGGAACTGTCGATTGATGAGTCGAGTGCCATATCCCATTCGTACGAGGGCATCTTTCAATGTCTGTAGATGTCTGTTACGCTCCTCCTCGTCTGAGCAGATCCTGTGTATACGGAGCGCTTGTCCATAGGGGATGGCTTCTTTAATGTGTTTAGGGTGCAAGCTGGAGAAGTGGAGCATCGTGAGGTTATCCGTGGGTTTGCAGTAAAGCGAAGTGCTGAGGTGACCGTCCTTGATGGAGACGAGTGTGTCCAATAATGCAACTGATTTTGGAGAGTAGTCCATGGTGAGTCTGATGGTTGGATGGAACTTATTAATGTCATCATGTAGTCGTTTCAGTGATTCTTCGCCGTGGGTCCAAAGGAAAAAAATGTCATCGATGTATCTGGTGTATAACGTCGGTTGAAGGTCCTGTGCGGTGAGTAGGTCCTGTTCAAACTTGTGCATGAAGATGTTGGCGTATTGGGGTGCGAATTTGGTCCCCATCGCTGTTCCGTGCGTCTGGATGAAGAACTTGTTGTCGAAGGTGAAGATGTTGTGATCCAGAATGAAGCAGATGAGTTGCAGAATTGCGTCTGGAGATTGGCAGTTGTCGGTGTTGAGTACTGAGGCTGTTGCAGCAATGCCGGGGGATGCTGGTGTAGAGTGCCGAGACGTCCATTGTGACGAGGAATGTTCCTGGTTCAACTGGTCCATGGGTGCTGAGTTTCTGTAGGAAGTCCGTTGTGTCGCGACAGAAGCTGGGCGTACCTTGTACGATGGGTTTCAAGATGCCTTCGATGTAGCCAGAGAGGTTCTCACACAAGGTGCCATTGCCTGAAACGATAGGGCGGCCTGGTGTGTTGGCCTTATGTATTTTCGGGAGGCAGTAGAGATCTCCAATGCGGGGAGTACGTGGGATGAGAGCACGTAGGGTGCTCTGAAGGTCTGGATCCAAGGTCTTGATCAGTCTGTTAAGTTGGCGGATGTGTTCCTTGGTCGGATCTGCGGGTAACTGTCTGTAGTGTTCTTGGTTGTTCAGTTGTTGGTATACTTCTTTGCAGTAGTCCGTTCTGTTCAGTATGACAGTGGCCCCTCCTTTGTCTGCTGGTTTGATGACGATGCTGCGGTTGGTCTTGAGAGCGCGGATGGCATTGTGTTGTGCTTGGGTGAATGCGACAGATGAAACTGGCATTGGCGCGACTCCTGATGGCTTGAGCATATATGTCGAGTCTAAGGCAGCGGCCTTCCGGAGGGTCACCTCAGCACTTCGCTTTACCGCAAACCCACGGATAACCTCACGATGCTCCACTTCTCCAGCTTCCACCCTAAACACATTAAAGAAGCCATCCCCTGTGGACAAGCGTTCCGTATACATAGGATCTGCTCAGACGAGGAGGAGCGTAACAGACATCTACAGACGTTGAAAGATGCCCTCGTACGAACGGGATATGGCACTCGACTCATCAATCGACAGTTCCAACGCGCCACAGCGAAAACCCGCACCGACCTCCTCAGAAGACAAACATGGGAGACAACCGACAGAATACCCTTCGTCGTCCAGTACTTCCCCGGAGCGGAGAAACTACGTCATCTTCTTCACAGCCTTCAACACGTCATTGATGACGATGAACATCTTGCCAAGGTCAACCCCACACCCCCACTACTTGCCTTCAAACAACCGCGCAACCTCAAACAAACCAATGTTTGAAGCAAACTACCCAGTCTTCAGAACAGTGACCAGGTATGATGTGGTAGGCATCACAGAGACATGGTTGCAGGGGGTTCAGGACTGGCATTTAAACATCCAGGGATTCACAATCTATCGAAAAGACAGAGAGGTGGGCAGAGGGGGGCGGGGTTTCCTTGTTAATTAGGAATGAAATTAAATCAATAGCACTAAACGACATAGGGTCAGATGATGTGGAGTCTGTGTGGGTAGAGTTGAGGAACCACAAAGGCAAAAAAACCATATTGGGAGTTATGTACAGGCCTCCTAACAGTGGTCAGGATCGGGGGCACAAAATGCACCATGAAATAGAAAGTGCATGTCAGAAAGGCAAGGTCACAGTGATCATGGGGGACTTCAATATGCAGGTGGACTGGGTAAATAATGCTGCCAGTGGATCCAAGGAAAGGGAATTCATTGAATGTTTACAGGAGGGCTTTTTGGAACAGCTTGTGATGGAGCCCACGAGGGAACAGGCCATTCTGGACTTAGTGTTATGTAATGAGCCAGACTTGATTAAAGATCTTAAAGTAAGGGAGCACTTAGGAGGCAGTGATCATAATATGGTAGAATTCAATCTCCAATTTGAAAGAAAGAAGGTAGAATCAGATGTAAAGGTGTTACAGTTAAATAGAGGTAAGGACAGGGGCATGAGGGAGGAACTGACGAAAATCAACTGGGAGCAGAGCCTAGTGGGAAATACAGTAGAACAGCAATGGCAGGAGTTTCTGGGAGTAATTGAGGACACAGTACAGAGGTTCATCCCAAAGAAAAGAAAGGTTATCAGAGGAGGTATTAGGCAGCCATGGCTGACAAAGGAAGTTAGGGAATGCATCAAAGCAAAAGAGAAAGCCTATAATGTGGCAAAGAGTAGTGGGAAGGCAGAAGATTGGGAAGACTACAAAAACAAACAGAGGATAACAAAGAGAGAAATAAGGAAAGAGAGGATCAAATTTGAAGGTAGGCTGGCCAGTAACATTAGGGATGATAGTAAAAGGTTCTTTAAATACATTAAAAACAAACGGGAGGCAAAAGTTGATATTGGGCCACTCCAAAATGATGCTGGTAATTTTGTGATGGGAGACAAGGAAATAGCTGAGGAACTGAATAAGTACTTTGCGTCAGACTTCACAGTAAAAGACATGAGTAATATCCCAACAATTCCGGAGAGTCAGGGGGCAGAGTTGAATATGGTAGCCATCACAAAGGAGAAAGTGCTAGAGAAACTAAGAGGTCTAAAAATTGATAAATCCCCGGGCCCAGATGGGCTACATCCTAGAGTTCTAAAGGAGATAGCTGAAGAAATAGTGGAGGCGTTAGTTATGATCTTTCAAAAGTCACTGGAGTCAGGGAAAGTCCCAGAGGATTGGAAAATCGCTGTTGTAACCCCCCTGTTCAAGAAGGGAACAAGGAAAAAGATGGAAAATTATTGGCCAATTAGCCTAACCTCGGTTGTTGGCAAGATTCTAGAATCCATTGTTAAGGATGAGATTTCTAAATTCTTGGAAGTGCAGGGTCGGATTAGGACAAGTCAGCATGGATTTGGTAAGGGGAGGTCGTGCCTGACAAACCTGTTAGAGTTCTTTGAAGAGATAACAAATAGGTTAGACCAAGGAGAGCCAATGGATGTTATCTATCTTGACTTCCAAAAGGCCTTTGATAAGGTGCCTCACGGGAGGCTGCTGAGTCAAATAAGGGCCCATGGTATTCGAGGCAAGGTACTGACATGGATTGACGATTGGCTGTCAGGCAGAAGGCAGAGAGTTGGGATAAAAGGTTCATTTTCGGAATGGCAACCGGTGACGAGTGGTGTCCCGCAGGGTTCAGTGTTGGGGCCTCAGCTGTTCTCTTTATATATTAATGATCTAGATGACGGGACTGGGGGCATTCTGGCTAAGTTTGCCGATGATACAAAGATAGGTGGAGGGGCAGGTAGTATGGAGGAGGTGGGGAGGCTGCAGAAAGATTTAGACAGTTTAGGAGAGTGGTCCAAGAAATGGCTGATGAAATTCAACGTGGGCAAGTGCGAGGTCTTGCACTTTGGAAAAAAGAATAGAGGCATGGACTATTTTCTAAACGGTGACAAAATTCATAATGCTGAAGTGCAAAGGGACTTGGGAGTCCTAGTCCAGGATTCTCTAAAGGTAAACTTGCAGGTTGAGTCCGTAATTAAGAAAGCAAATGCAATGTTGTCATTCATCTCACGAGGCTTGGAATATAAAAGCAGGGATGTACTTCTGAAGCTTTATAAAGCATTAGTTAGGCCCCATTTAGAATACTGTGAGCAATTTTGGGCCCCACACCTCAGGAAGGACATACTGGCACTGGAGCGGGTCCAGCGGAGATTCACACGGATGATCCCAGGAATGGTAGGCCTAACATACGATGAACGTCTGAGGATCCTGGGATTATATTCATTGGAGTTTAGGAGGTTATGGGGAGATCTAATAGAAACTTACAAGATAATGAATGGCTTAGATAGGGTGGATGTAGGGAAGTTGTTTCCATTAGCAGGGGAGACTAGGACCCGGGGGCACAGCCTTAGAATAAAAGGGAGTCACTTTAGACCAGAGATGAGGAGAAATTTCTTCAGCCAGAGGGTGGTGGGTCTGTGGAATTCATTGCCACAGAGGGCAGCGGAGGCCGGGACGTTGAGTGTCTTTAAGACAGAAGTTGATAAATTCTTGATTTCTCAAGGAATTAAGGGTGATGGAGAGAGAGCGGGTAAATGGAGTTGAAATCAGCCATGATTGAATGGTGCAGTGGACTCGATGGGCTGAATGGCCTTATTTCCACCCCTATGTCTTATGGTCTTATGGTCTAACCCTGCCATGGCAATCTCTGCAAGACGTGCCAGATCATCGACATGGATACCATTATTACACGTGAGAACATCACCCACCAGGTACGCGATACATACTCGTGCGACTCGGCCAACGTTGTCTACCTCATACGCTGCAGGAAAGGATGTCCCGAAGCGTGGTACATTGGCGAGACCATGCAGACGCTGCGACAACGAATGAACGGACATCGCGCAACAATCACCAGGCAGGACTGTTCGCTTCCAGTCGGGGAACACTTCAGCAGTCAAGGGCATTCAGCCTCTGATCTCCGGTAAGCGTTCCCCAAGGCGGCCTTCAGGACGCGCGACAACGCAGAATCGCCGAGCAGACACTTATAGCCAAGTTCCGCACACATGAGTGCGGCCTCAACCGGGACCTGGGATTCATGTCGCATTACATTCATCCCCCACCATCTGGCCTGCGAAATCCTACCAACTGTCCTGGCTTGATACAATTCACACGTCTTTAACCTGGGTTACCCCATCTCTGGAGCTGTAAAGATTTAATCACCTGCTAATGGTCGCATTCCAAGCATTGTTTGGCATCTTTCAATTTGTCTATATATGTGTTTCTGGAACATACCTCTTCATTCACCTGAGGAAGGAGCAGCGCTCCGAAAGCTAGTGACATCGAAACAAACCTGTTGGACTTTAACCTGGTGTTGTAAGACTTCGTACTGTGCTCACCCCAGTCCAACGCCGACATCTCCACATCATTATTTAATTATGTTAGAGTTAAAAGGTAGAAAACTTTTTTTTTTTAATGGATGACCCATCTTTGAGTAAGGACAGGAGGTCTACAGTTAACTCAATAAGGAATTTGGAATATTCATGTAGTTCCTCGAGCAAAGAAGCTGGAAACACCTTTGTAAAATAAGGGTATTCCTTGATGGAACCTGGGAGTCTGGAAAGAGGGTCGTTAGCTTTTTGAGGTATAAATTATTCATTCGGGTTTGAGAGGGATAGAGGCTGGAAGATTTGCCTAGTTTGGAGCTAGAGGAAGAAATCTACAGTAACCCTCTTAATGAACACCGGTTGGAAGCTTTGGTGGTTAGAGCTGGAAGAAACCAAGAGCTGTGACCAGGTGAAGAGAACACAGAACATAGAAAATACAGCACAGAACAGGCCCTATGGCCCATGATATTGTGCCGAACTTTTGTCCTAGATTAAGAACAAATTAATCTACACCCGAGCATTCTACCGTAATCGATGTACCTATCCAATAGCCGCTTGAAGGTCCCTAGAGTTTCCAACTCAACTACTTACACAGGCAGTGCATTCGTGCACTGTGGATCCTCGATTTTCTGACCAACAGACCACAATCAGTAAGAATGAACAACAACACCTCCTCCACAATAGTCCTCAACACCGGCACCCCACAAGGCTGCGTACTTAGCCCCCTACTCTACTCCCTGTACACACACGACTGCGTGGCAAAACTTGGTTCCAACTCCATCTACAGGTTTGCTGACGATACGACCATAGTGGGCCGGATCTCGAATAACGATGAGTCCGAATGCAGGAGGGAGATAGAGAACCTCGTGGAGTGGTGTAGCGACAACAATCTCTCCCTCAATGCCAGCAAAACTAAAGAGCTGGTAATTGACTTCAGGAAGCAAAGTACTGTACACACCCCTGTCAGCATCAACGGGGCCGAGGTGGAGATGGTTAGCAGTTTCAAATTCCTAGGGGTGCACATCTCCAAAAATCTGTCCTGGTCCACCCACGTCGACGCTACCACCAAAAAAGCACAACAGCGCCTATACTTCCTCAGGAGACTAAGGAAATTCGGCATGCCCACATTGACTCTTACCAACTTTTACAGATGCACCATAGAAAACATCCTATCAGGCTGCATCACAGCCTGGTATGGCAACTGCTCGGCCCAGGACCGCAAGAAACTTCAGAGAGTCGTGAACACAGCCCAGTCCATCACACGAACCTGCCTCCCATCCATTGACTCCATCTACACGTCCCGCTGCCTGGGGAAAGCGGGCAGTATAATCAAAGATCCCTCCCACCCGGCTCACTCACTCTTCCAACTTCTTCCATCGGGCAGGAGAAACAGAAGTCTGAGAACACGCAGGAACAGACTCAAAAACAGCTTCTTCCCCACTGTCACCAGACTCCTAAATGACCATCTTATGGACTGATTTCATTAACACTACACCCTGTATGCTTCATCCGATGCCAGTGCTTATGTAGTTACATTGTATATGTTGTGTTGCCCGATTATGTATTTTCTTTTATTCCCTTTTCTTCTCATGTACTTAATGATCTGTTGAGCTGCTCGCAGAAAAATACTTTTCACTGTACCTCGGTACACGTGACAATAAACAAATCCAATCCAATCCATGCCCCCACTACTCTCTGGGTAAAGGACCTACCTCTGACATCCCCCTATATCTTCCACCATTCACCTTAAATTTATGTCCCCTTGAAATAGAACATAGAAAATACAGCACAGAACAGGCCCTTCGGCCCACGATGTTGTGCCGAACCTTTGTCCTAGATTAATCATAGATTATCATTGCATTTACAGTGCAGAAGGAGGCCATTTGGCCCATTGAGTCTGCATCGGCTCTTGGAAAGAGCACCCTACCCAATGTCAACACCTCCACCCAACACTAAGGGCAATTTTGGACACTAAGGGCAATTTATCATGGCCAATCCACCTAACCTGCACATCTTTGGACTGTGGGAGGAAAGCGGAGCACCCGGAGGAAACCCACGCAGACACGGGGAGGATGTGCAGACTCCGCACAGACAGTGACCCAAGCCGGAATCGAACCTGGGACCCTGGAGCTGTGAAGCAATTGTGCTATCCACAATGCTACTGTGCTGCCCTTAAGAACAAATAAATCTACACTATAACATTTTACCGTAATCCATGTACCTATCCAATAGCTGCTTGAAGGTCCCTAATGTTTCCGACTCAACTACTTCCACAGGCAGTGCATTCCATGCCCCCACTACTCTCTGGGTAAAGAACCTACCTCTGACATCCCCCCTATATCTTCCACCATTCACCTTAAATTTCTGTCCCCTTTCTCTAACTGTCTACTCTATCTATTCCCCTGATCATCTTATAAACCTCTATCAAGTCGCCCCTCATCCTTCTCCGTTCTAATGAGAAAAGACCTAGCACCCTCAGCCTTTCCTCGTAAGACCTACTCTCCATTCCAGGCAACATCCTGGTAAATCTCCTTTGCACCTTTTCCAAAGCTTCCACATCCTTCCTAAAATGAGGCGACCAGAACTGTACACAGTAATCCAAATGTGGCCTTACCAAAGTTTTGTATCATCACCTCAAGGCTCTTAAATTCAATCCCTCTGTTAATGAACGCTAGCACACCATAGGCCTTCTTCACAGCTCTATCCACTTGAGTGGCAACTTTCAAAGATGTATGAACATAGACCCCAAGATTTCTCTGCTCCTCCACATTGCCGAGAACTCTACCGTTAACCCTGTATTCCGCATTCATATTTGTCCTTCCAAAATGGACAACCTCACACTTTTCAGGGTTAAACTCCATCTGCCACTTCTCAGCCCAGCTCTGCATCCTATCTATGTCTCTTTGCAGCCGACAACAGCCCTCCTCATTATCCACAACTCCACCAATCTTCGTATCGTCTGCAAATTTACTGACCCACCCTTCAACTTCCTCACCCAAGTCATTAATGAAAATCACAAACAGCAGAGGACCCAGAACTGATCCTTGCGGTACGCCACTGGTAACTGGGATCCAGGCTGAATATTTGCCATCCACCACCACTCTCTGACTTCTATCAGTTAGCCAGTTCGTTATCCAACTGGCCAAATTTCCCACTATCCCATGCCTCCTTACGTTCTGCAGAAGCCTACCATGGGGAATCTTATCAAATGCCTTACTAAAATCCATGTACACTACATCCACTGCTTTACCTTCATCCACATGCTTGCTCACCTCCTCAACGAATTCAATAAGACTTATAAGGCAAGACCTACCCCTCACAAATCCGTGCTGACTATCCCTAATCAAGCAGTGTCTTTCCAGATGCTCAGAAATCCTATCCTTCAGTACCCTTTCCATGACTTTGCCTACCACCGAAGTAAGACTAACTGGCCTGTAATTCCCAGGGTTATCCCTATTCCCTTTTTTGAACAGGGGCACGACATTCGCCACTCTCCAATCCCCTGGTACCACCCCTGTTGACAGTGAGGGCGAAAAGATCATTGCCAACGGCTCTGCAATTTCATCTCTTGCTTCCCATAGAATCCTTAGATATATCCCGTCAGGCCCGGGGGACTTGTCTGTCCTCATGTTTTTCAAAATGCAACACATCTTCCTTCCTAACAAGTATTTCCTCGAGCTTACCAGTCTGTTTCGCACTGTCCTGTCCAACAATATGGCCCCTCTCATTTGTAAATACAGAAGAAAAGTACTCGTTCAAGACCTCTCCTATCTCTTCAGACTCAATACACAATCTCCTGCTACTGTCCTTGATCGGACCTACCCTCGCTCTAGTCATTCTCATATTTCTCACATATGTGTAAAAGGCCTTGGGGTTTTCCTTGATCCTACCCGCCAAAGATTGTTCATGCCCTCTCTTAGCTCTCCTAATCCCTTTCTTCAGTTCCCTCCTGGCTATCTTGTATCCCTCCAACGCCCTGTCTGAACCTTGTTTCCTCAGCCTTACATAAGTCTCCTTTTTCCTCTTAACAAGACATTCAACCTCTCTTGTCAACCATGGTTCCCGCACTCGACCATCTCTTCTATGCCTGACAGGGACATACATATCAAGGACACGTAGTACCTGTTCCTTGAACAAGTTCCACATTTCACTTGTGTCCTTCCCTGACAGCCTATGTTCCCAACTTATGCACTTCAATTCTTGTCTGACAACATCGTATTTACCCTTCCCCCAATTGTAAACCTTGCCCTGTTGCACGTACCTATCCCTCTCCATTACTAAAGTGAAAGTCACAGAATTCTGGTCACTATCTCCAAAATGCTCCCCCACTAACAAATCTATCACTTGCCCTGGTTCATTACCAAGTACTAAATCCAATATTGCCCCTCCTCTGGTCGGACAATTTACATCCTGTGTTAGAAAAGCTTCCTGGGACTTCCGGGTGCGGCGATGACCAGCTAAGTCGCACGTTTCGGCAGCTCTCGGTGGAACGGACTTTTGAGCTCTTAATAGGAGCCCCAGCGGCAATTTTAACGGCTAAAACACTGTGCGGTAAACCAGAAGGGAATCCCCCCTGGACACGGATGGAAAAAGGAGAGGAAAGCGGCCGGATTGCGGAGGATCCTCTAGAGCAGCGGCAAGGAAGGCAAGCTCAAAGCAAGATGGCGTCGGAAGGTGGCCGTTTGGTATGGGGCCCGGACCAACAAGAGTTCCTGCGGCGCTGTGTGGAAGAACTGAAAAAGGAGATGAAGAAGGAGCTGCTGGCCCTGATATTACAGGCGATTGAAGGGCAAAGGAGGAGTAAAAGACCCAGGAGCAGGAGCTTCGGGTCGTGAAGGCAAAGGCCGCTGAAAATGAAGATGAAATACAGGGCCTGGTGGTGAAGACAGAGATGCACGAGACACAACACAAAAGGTGTGTGGAAAGGCTGGAGGTGCTGGAGAATAATTCGAGGAGGAAGAATTTAAGGATTCTAGGTCTTCCCGAAGGCGCAGAAGGGGCGGACGTCGGGGCATATGTGAGCACGATGCTTCACTCGTTAATGGGATCGGAGGCCCCGACGGGCCCTTTGGAGGTGGAGGGAGCTTATCGAGTTATGGCGCGAAGACCGAGGGCTGGAGAAATACCTCGAGCCATAGTGGTGAGGTTTCTCCGCTATAATGACAGAGAGATGGTCCTCAGATGGGCGAAGAAAACTCGGAGCTGTAGGTGGGAGAACGCGGTGATCCGCGTATACCAAGATTGGAGTGCGGAGGTGGCGAGAAGGAGGGCAAGTTTTAATCAGGCTAAGGCGGTGCTTCACAAAAGGAAGGTCAAATTCGGAATGTTGCAGCCGGCAAGATTGTGGGTCACACACCAAGGGAAGCACCACTACTTTGAGACGGCAGAAGAGGCGTGGACATTTATTGTGGACAAGAAGCTGGAATAGGCGGGCAAGAAAAAGAACGTTTGGGACAAAGTGGTGGGGTGATTATGTGGGGTGATGGGGGGAAAAAGGGGGAGGGGATGATTTTTCAAGTTGTTAATCTTGCGACCCTGTAACTTTTCTCTCTTCCCCATGTTGTGGGGGAGGGGGGGAGGGAGGATGAGGAACTGTGGGCGCCGGTCATTAGGGGCGGGGCCAAGTGAGAAACGCGGGCTTTGTTCCCGCGCTATGGTAATTATGGCGGGAACAGGGACGCAGGAAGGAGGGGGCCTCACACAGTGGGGGCCGAGGTCAAGAGGGGAAGCCGAGGTCAGCCAGAGTTTGCTGACTTCTGGGAGCAACATGGGGGGTGCAAATACGCTAGAAAGGGATATAGCGGAGGGAGGGGGGGGGCGGTTAACTGGGTTGCTGCTGCTGGGGAGAAGGGGGAGCTGGTACGGGGTGGGGTGGTCGAGGCGGGAGGGCGCCGTCAGGGGGATATACGGGTACGTGGGAACCGGGTGAGGAGCTGGGGTAAAAAAGGGGATGGCTAGTCGACAAGGGGGGGGGGGGTAAAGAGCCCCCCAACCCGGCTGATCACGTGGAACGTGAGAGGGCTGAACGGATTAAAAGGGCACGGGTACTCGCACACCTAAAGAAATTAAAGGCAGATGTAGTTATGTTGCAGGAGACGCATTTCAAACTGACAGACCAGGTCAGACTACGTAAAGGATGGGTGGGGCAGGTGTTTCATTCGGGTTTAGATGCGAAGAACAGGGGGGTGGCTATTTTAGTGGGGAAACGGGTACTGTTTGAGGCAAAGACCATAGTGGCGGATAGTGGGGGTAGATACGTGATGGTGAGTGGCAGATTGCAAGGGGAGGCGGTGGTTCTAGTGAACGTATATGCCCCGAACTGGGATGATGCAAATTTTATGAGGCGTATGTTGGGACGTATCCCGGACCTGGAGGCGGGAAAGTTGGTAATGGGGGGAGACTTTAATACAGTGCTGGACCCAGGGCTGGACAGATCAAGGTCCAGGACCGGGAGGAGGCCGGCAGCAGCCAGGGTGCTCAAGGACTTCATGGAGCAGATGGGAGGAGTAGACCCCTGGAGATTTAGCAGGCCGAGGAGTAAGGAGTTCGCGTTTTTCTCCTGTGTCCACATAGTATACTCACGGATAGACCCTTTTTGTTTTGGGAAGGGCACTGTTCCCGAAGGTGACAGGGACGGAATATACGGCCATAGCTATCTCGGACCACGCTCCACATTGGGTGGACCTGGAGGTAGGAGAGGAAAAAGAACAGCACCCACTCTGGAGAATGGATATGGGATTATTGGCGGATGAGGGGGTATGTTTAAGGGTGAGGGGGTGTATTGAAAGGTACTTGGAGCTTAATGACAATGGGGGGGTTCAGGTGGGATTGGTCTGGGAGGGGTTGAAGGCAGTGGTTAGAGGGGAACTGATATCCATCAGGGCACATAAAGGAAAGCAGGAGGGTAAGGAAAGGGAGCGATTGCTGAAAGAACCTTTGAGGGTGGACAGGCAATATGCGGAGGCACCGGAGGAGGGACTGTACAGGGAAAGACATAGGCTACACGTAGAATTTGACCTGTTGACCACGGGTAATGCAGAGGCACAATGGAGGAGGGCACAGGGTGTACAGTACGAATGTGGAGAGAAGGCGAGCCGGTTACTGGCTCACCAACTGAGGAAGAGGGGAGCAGCGAGGGAGATAGGGGGGGTGAGAGATGAGGAGGGAGAGATGGAACGGGGAGTGGAGAGAGTGAATGGGGTGTTCAAAGCATTCTATGAAAGGTTATATAAAGCTCAGCCCCCGGAAGGGAAGGAGAGAATGATGTGCTTCTTGGATCAGCTGGAATTCCCTAAGGTGGAGGGGCAGGAGAGGACGGGACTGGGAGCACAGATTGAGATGGAGGAGGTAGTGAAAGGGATTGGGAGCATGCAGGCGGGGAAGGCCCCGGGACCAGACGGATCCCCGGTGGAATTTTATCGGAAGTATATGGACTTGCTGGCCCCGCTTTTGACTAGAACCTTTAATGAGGCTAGGGAAAGGGGGCAGCTGCCCCCGACTATGTCAGAGGCAACGATATCGCTCCTTTTAAAGAAGGAAAAAGACCCGCTGCAATGCGGGTCCTACAGGCCCATTTCCCTTTTAAACGTAGATGCTAAGATTCTGGCCAAGGTGATGGCGACGAGGATAGAGGACTGTGTCCCGGGGGTGGTCCATGAGGACCAAACCGGGTTCGTGAAGGGGAGACAGCTGAACACGAACATACGGAGGTTGCTAGGGGTAATGATGATGCCCCCGCCAGAGGGGGAGGCGGAGATAGTGGTGGCGATGGATGCCAAGAAAGCATTTGACAGAGTGGAGTGGGATTATCTGTGGGAGGTGCTGAGGAGATTTGGCTTTGGAGAAGGGTATATCGGATGAGTACAGCTGCTGTATAGGGCCCCGGTGGCGAGTGTGGTCACAAATAGACAGAGGTCTGATTACTTCCGTCTTCACAGAGAGACGAGGCAGGGGTGTCCCCTGTCTCCATTACTGTTTGCATTGTCGATTGAGCCCTTGGCCATAGCACTGAGGGGTTCCAGGAAGTGGAAGGGAATGCTTTGGGGAGGAGAAGAACACCGGGTATCTTTGTATGCAGATGATTTGTTGTTGTATGTTGCGGACCCGGTGGAGGGGATGCCAGAGATAATGCGGATACTTAGGGAGTTTGGGGATTTTTCGGGGTACAAATCGAACATGGGGAAAAGTGAGTTGTTTGTGGTGCATCCGGGGGAGCAGAGCAGGGGAATAGATGATTTACCGCTGAGGAAGGTAACAAGAGATTTCCGGTACTTAGGGATTCAGATAGCCAGGAATTGGGGAACCTTACACCGGCTTAATTTAACGCGATTGGTGGAACAGATGGAGGAGGATTTCAAGAGATGGGACATGGTGTCCCTGTCACTGGCAGGTAGGGTGCAGGCGGTTAAAATGGTAGTCCTCCCGAGATTCCTCTTTGTGTTTCAGTGCCTCCCGGTGATGGTCACGAAGGCTTTTTTCAAGAGAATTGAGAAAGGTGTTATGAGTTTTGTGTGGGCCGGGAAGACCCCAAGAGTGAGGAGGGGGTTCTTGCAGCATAGTAGGGATGGGGGGGGCTGGCAATGCCGAGCCTAAGTGATTATTACTGGGCCGCCAATATCTCAATGGTGGCTAAGTGGATGGGAGAAGGGGAGGGAGCGGCGTGGAAGAGATTGGAGATGGCGTCCTGCAAGGGGACCAGCCTACAAGCAATGGTGACGGCACCGTTGCCGTTCTCCCCGAAGAAATACACCACAAGCCCAGTGGTGGTGGCAACACTAAAAATTTGGGGGCAGTGGAGACGGCATAGGGGAAAGACGGGAGCCTCGGTGCGGTCCCCGATAAGAAATAACCATAGGTTTGTTCCGGGGAGAATGGATGGGGGATTTGGAGCATGGCAAAGAGCTGGGGTAGTACAACTGAGAGATCTGTTCGTAGATGGGACGTTTGCGAGTATGGGAGCGCTGACGGAAAAATATGGGTTACCCCAAGGGAATGCATTTCGGTATATGCAACTGAGGGCTTTTGTGAGGCAACAGGTGAGGGAATTCCCGCAGCTCCCGACGCAGGAGGTGCAGGATAGAGTGATCTCAGAGACATGGATGGGGGATGGTAGGGTGTCGGATATATACAGGGAAATGAGGGACGAGGGGGAGATCATGATAGATGAGCTGAAAGGGAAATGGGAAGAGCTGGGGGAAGAGATTGAGGAGGGGCTGTGGGCTGATGCCCTACGTAGGGTAAACTCGTCGTCCTCGTGTGCCAGGCTTGATACGGGCGGGCTCTCAGGGATGTCACTGTATATGTATAGGTATTTGTATTAGGTAATGTATATTGGACTGTTTAATTGTACTTTTGGAGAGTAACTATTTTTGATAAGGCAGTTGCCATTTAGTTTTTTGTTTATATATTATTTATTTATTTGTTAAAAACTGGCCACTGTTACTTATATTGCTTTATTGTTGTTAAAAAAGAAAAACTTGACTTCCGGGTGCGGCGATGACCAGCTGAGTCGCACGTTTCGGCAGCTCCCTGTGAAACGGACTTTTGGGCTCTTGATAGGAGCCCCAAAGGCAATTTTGACGGCTAAAAACACTGTGCGGTAAACCAGAAGGGAATCCCCCCTGGATACGGATGGAAAAAGGAGGAGAGAGTGGCCAGATTGCAGTGGATCCTTTAGAACAGCGGCAAGGAAGGCAAGCAAAAACCAAGATGGCGTCGGAAGGTGGCAGTTTAACATGGGGCCCTGAACAACAAGAGTTCTTGAAATGCTGTGTGGAAGAGATCAAAAAGGAAATGAAGAAAGAGCTGTTGGCCCCGATACTACAGGCGATCGAAGGGCTAAAGGAGGAACAAAAGACCCAGGAGCGGGAGCTTCGGGTCGTGAAGGCAAAGGCAGCCGAGAATGAGGACGATATACAGGGCCTGGTGGTGAAGACGGAGACGCAGGAGGCACATCAGAAACGATGTGTGGAAAGGTTGGAGGCACTGGAAAACAACGCAAGGAGGAACAACCTGAGGATTCTTGGTCTTCCTGAAGGTGTGGAGGGAGCGGACGTCGGGGCATATGTGAGCACGATGCTGCACTCGTTAATGGGAGCGGAGGCCCCGGCGGGTCCGTTGGAGGTGGAGGGAGCATACCGAGTGATGGCGCGAGGACCGAGAGCAGGAGAAATTCCCAGAGCCATAGTGGTGAGATTCCTCCGTTTTAAGGATAGAGAAATGGTCCTTAGATGGGCGAAGAAAACTCGGAGCAGTAAATGGGAGAACGCGGTGATCCGCGTTTATCAAGACTGGAATGCGGAGGTGGCGAGAAGGAGGTCGAGCTTTAATCGGGCCAAGGCGGTGCTTCATAAAAAGAAGATAAAATTTGGAATGCTGCAACCGGCAAGACTGTGGGTCACATATCGAGGGAGGCACCACTACTTTGAGACGGCGGATGAAGCGTGGACTTTTATTGTGGAAGAAAAACTGGAATGAGCGGGTTATTAAAAAGAACGTTCGAACAAAGTGGTGGGGCGAATGTGGGGGGCAAAGAGGGGTTTTATGTACTAATCCTGCGATGTGGTAACTTTTCTCTCTCCCACAGGTGGTGATGGGGGGAGGAGGGGAGGTGGAGGAGATGGGGCGTTGGCCATTGGGGGCGGGGCCAAGGGAGAAGCGCGGCCTTGGTTCCCGCGCTATGATAAACATGGCGGGAATAGAGAAGCAGGAAGGAGGGGGCGTTGCACGGTGCGAGCCGAGGTCACGGGGGGAAGCCGAGGTCAGCCAGAGTTTGCTGACTTCTGGGAGCAACATGGGGGGAGTAATTACGCTAGCGGGGGATCTAGCGGGGGGGGGTGGGTGGGGGGAATTACTGGGTTGCTGCTGCTGGGGAGAGGGGGGAGCTGGTATGGGAGAGGATGGGCGGGGGGGCACCACCTGGAGGAGATACAGCTGCGTGGGAACCGGGTGAGGAGCTGGAAAAAGGTGATGGCTAATCGACAAGGGGGGGGGGTAGGAAGCCCCCCAACTCGGCTGATCACGTGGAACGTGAGAGGGCTGAACGGGCCGATAAAGAGGGCACGGGTACTCGCACACCTTAAGAAACTGAACGCAGATGTGGTTATGTTACAGGAAACGCACCTGAAACTGAGAGACCAGGTTAGGCTACGCAAAGGATGGGTGGGGCAGGTGTTCCATTCGGGGCTAGATGCGAAAAACAGGGGGGTGGCTATATTAGTGGGGAAGCGGGTAATGTTCGAGGCAAAGACTATAGTGGCGGATAACGGGGGCAGATACGTGATGGTGAGTGGCAAACTACAGGGGGAGACGGTGGTTTTGGTAAACGTATATGCCCCGAACTGGGATGATGCCAATTTTATGAGGCGGATGCTAGGACGCATTCCGGACCTAGAGATGGGAAAGCTGATAATGGGGGGAGATTTTAATACGGTGTTGGAACCAGGGCTGGATAGGTCGAAGTCCAGGACTGGAAGGAGGCCGGCAGCAGCCAAGGTACTTAAAGATTTTATGGAGCAGATGGGAGGTGTAGACCCGTGGAGATTTAGCAGACCTAGGAGTAAGGAGTTCTCGTTTTTCTCCTATGTACATAAAGTCTACTCGCGAATAGACTTTTTTGTGCTGGGTAGGGCATTGATCCCGAAGGTGAGGGGAACGGAGTATACGGCTATAGCCGTTTCGGATCACGCTCCACACTGGGTGGACTTGGAGATAGGGGAGGAAACAGGAGGGCGCCCACCCTGGAGAATGGACATGGGACTAATGGCAGATGAGGGGGTGTGTCTAAGGGTGAGGGGGTGCATTGAAAAGTACTTGGAACTCAATGATAATGGGGAGGTCCAGGTGGGAGTGGTCTGGGAGGCGTTGAAGGCCGTGGTTAGAGGGGAGCTGATATCAATAAGGGCACATAAAGGGAAGCAGGAGAGTAAGGAACGGGAGCGGCTGCTGCAAGAACTTTTGAGGGTGGACAGACAATATGCGGAAGCACCGGAGGAGGGACTGTACAGGGAAAGGCAAAGGCTACATGTAGAATTTGACTTGCTGACTACAGGCACTGCAGAGGCACAATGGAGGAAGGCACAGGGTGTACAGTACGAATATGGGGAGAAGGCGAGCAGGTTGCTGGCACACCAATTGAGGAAAAGGGGAGCAGCGAGGGAAATAGGGGGAGTGAGGGATGAGGAAGGAGAGATGGAGCGGGGAGCGGAGAGAGTGAATGGAGTGTTCAAGACATTTTATAAAAAATTATATGAAGCTCAACCCCCGGATGGGAGGGAGAGAATGATGGGCTTCTTGGATCGGCTGGAATTTCCCAAGGTGGAAGAGCAGGAAAGGGTGGGACTGGGAGCACAGATCGAGGTAGAAGAAGTGGTGAAAGGAATTAGGAGCATGCAGGCGGGAAAGGCCCCGGGACCGGATGGATTCCCAGTCGAATTCTATAGAAAATATGTGGACTTGCTCGCCCCGGTACTGACGAGGACCTTTAATGAGGCAAAGGAAAGGGGACAACTGCCCCCGACTATGTCTGAAGCAACGATATCGCTTCTCTTAAAGAAGGAAAAGGACCCGCTACAATGCGGGTCCTATAGACCTATTTCCCTCCTAAATGTAGATGCCAAGGTCCTGGCCAAGGTAATGGCAATGAGAATAGAGGAATGTGTCCCGGGGGTGGTCCACGAGGACCAAACTGGGTTTGTGAAGGGGAGACAGCTGAACACGAATATACGGAGGTTGTTAGGGGTAATGATGATGGCCCCACCAGAGGGAGAAACGGAGATAGTAGTGGCGATGGATGCCGAGAAAGCATTTGATAGAGTGGAGTGGGATTATTTGTGGGAGGTGTTGAGGAGATTTGGTTTTGGAGAGGGGTATGTTAGATGGGTGCAGCTGTTGTATAGGGCCCCAGTGGCGAGCGTGGTCACGAATGGACGGGGATCTGCATATTTTCAGCTCCATAGAGGGACAAGGCAGGGATGCCCTCTGTCCCCATTATTGTTTGCACTGGCGATTGAGCCCCTGGCGATAGCGTTGAGGGGTTCCAAGAAGTGGAGGGGAGTACTTAAGAAGAGCACCGGGTATCTTTGTATGCGGACGATTTGCTACTATACGTGGCGGACCCGGCGGAGGGGATGCCAGAAATAATGCGGATACTTGGGGAGTTTGGGGATTTTTCAGGGTATAAATTGAACATGGGGAAAAGTGAGTTGTTTGTGGTGCATCCAGGGGAGCAGAGTAGAGAAATAGAGGACCTACCGTTGAGGAAGGTAACAAGGGACTTTCGTTACCTGG
This sequence comes from Scyliorhinus torazame, assembly GCF_047496885.1. Taxonomy (NCBI): domain Eukaryota; kingdom Metazoa; phylum Chordata; class Chondrichthyes; order Carcharhiniformes; family Scyliorhinidae; genus Scyliorhinus; species Scyliorhinus torazame. The sequence continues at coordinate 114,079,764 of NC_092712.1, read as the reverse complement.
GGATCCAGATAGCTAAGAATTGGGGCACATTGCATAGGTTAAATTTAACGCGGTTGGTGGAACAGATGGAGGAGGATTTCAAGAGATGGGATATGGTATCCCTGTCAATGGCAGGGAGGGTGCAGGCGGTTAAGGTGGTGGTCCTCCCGAGATTCCTCTTTGTGTTTCAGTGCCTCCCGGTGGTGATCACGAAGGCTTTTTTTAAAAGGATTGAAAAGAGCATCATGGGTTTTGTGTGGGCCGGGAAGACCCCGAGAGTGAGGAAGGGATTCTTACAGCGTAGCAGGGATAGGGGGGGGCTGGCACTACCGAGCCTAAGTGAGTATTATTGGGCCGCTAATATTTCAATGGTGAGTAAGTGGATGGGAGAGGAGGAGGGAGCGGCGTGGAAGAGATTAGAGAGGGCGTCCTGTAGGGGGACTAGCCTACAGGCTATGGTGACAGCCCCATTGCCATTCTCACCGAGGAACTACACCACAAGCCCGGTGGTGGTGGCTACACTGAAGATTTGGGGACAGTGGAGACGGCATAGGGGAAAGACTGGAGCCTTGGGGGGGTCCCCGATAAGAAACAACCATCGGTTTGCCCCGGGGGGAATGGATGGGGGATATGGAATGTGGCAAAGAGCAGGAATAACGCAACTGAAAGATCTGTTTGTGGATGGGAAGTTCGCGAGTCTGGGAGCGCTGACCGAGAAATATGGGTTGCCCCAAGGGAATGCATTCAGGTATGTGCAACTGAGGGCTTTTGCGAGGCAACAGGTGAGGGAATTCCCGCAGCTCCCGACACAAGAGGTGCAGGACAGAGTGATCTCAAAGACATGGGTGGGGGATGGTAAGGTGTCAGATATATATAGGGAAATGAGGGACGAAGGGGAGACTATGGTAGATGAGCTGAAAGGGAAATGGGAAGAAGAGCTGGGGGAGGAGATCGAGGAGGGGCTGTGGGCAGATGCCCTAAGCAGGGTAAACTCGTCGTCCTCGTGTGCCAGGCTAAGCCTGATTCAGTTTAAGGTATTACACAGGGCACATATGACTGGAGCACGGCTCAGTAAATTTTTTGGGGTGGAGGATAGGTGTGCGAGGTGCTCGAGAAGCCCAGCGAATCATACCCATATGTTTTGGTCATGCCCGGCACTACAGAGGTTTTGGATGGGGGTGACAAAGGTGCTTTCAAAAGTAGTAGGAGTCCGGGTCGAACCAAGCTGGGGGTTGGCTATATTTGGGGTTGCACAAGAGCCGGGAGTGCAGGAGGCGAGAGAGGCCGATGTTTTGGCCTTTGCGTCCCTAGTAGCCCGGCGCAGGATATTGCTAATGTGGAAAGAAGCCAAGCCCCCGGGGGTGGAGACCTGGATAAATGACATGGCGGGGTTTATAAAGCTAGAGCGGATTAAGTTCGTCCTAAGGGGGTCGGCTCAAGGGTTCACCTTCGAATACCTCGCAGAAAGATAGACGGAATGGGAAAAAGAAGGCAGCAGCAGCAGCCCAGGATCCGGGGGGGGGGGGGGGGGGGGGGGGGGGGGGGGGGAGGGGTGGGGGGGGCTGGGGGAGGAGGAACCAGAAGGACTCTCAGGGTTGTTAATATATACTGTATAGTATGTATAGGTCGTTGCTACAGATAATTATATATTGGACTGTTAAATTATATTTTTGGAGAGTGTTACTTGTGATAAGGCAGTTGCCAATTAGGGCTAGTTTTCATTTTTGTTATTTATTATTTATTCATTTTTTGTTTATAAAATAAGTCATTGTTATTTGTGTTGTTATAATATTGTGTAAAGGATGCACAATGTACTGTGTTGGTTGACCAAAAATTTTCAATAAAATATTTAATTAAAAAAAAAGAAAAACTTTGTATTGTTATGTTTGGCCAAAAAATTTGAATAAATTATATTTTTTTTAAAAAAGCTTCCTGGACACTCTGCACAAACACCACCCCATCCAAACTATTTGGTCTAAAGAGTTTCCACTCAATGTTTGGGAAGTTAAAGTCACCCATTACTACTACCCTGTGACTTCTGCACCTTTCCAAAATCTGTTTCCCAATCTGTTCCTCCACATCTCTGCTACTATTGGGGGGCCTATAGAAAACTCCTAACAAGGTGACTGCTCCTTTCCTATTTCTGACTTCAACCCATACTACCTCAGTAGGCTGATACTCCTCGAACTGCCTTTCTGCAGCTGTTATACTATCTCAAATTAACAATGCCACCCCCCCCCACCTCTTTTACCACCCTCCCTAATCTTATTGAAACATCTATAACCAGGGACCTCCAACAACCATTTCTGCCCCTCTTCTATCCACCTTTCCGTGATGGCCACCACATCGTAGTCCCAAGTACCGATCCATGCCTTAAGTTCACCCACCTTAGTCCTGATGCTTCTTGCGTGAAATATACACACTTCAACCCATCTCCGTGCCTGCAAGTACTCTCCTTTGTCAGTGTTCCCTTCCCCACTGCCTCACCACACACTTTGACGTCCTGAACATCGGCTACCTTAGTTGCTGGACTACAAATCCGGTTCCCGTTGCCCTGCCAAATTAGTTTAAACCCTCCCGAAGAGTACTAGAAAACCTCCCTCCCAGGATATTGGTGCCCCTCTGGTTCAGATGAAACTCGTCCTGCTTGTACCGGTCCCACCTTCCCTAGAATGCGCTCCAATTATCCAAATACCTGAAGCTCTCCCTCCTACACCATTCCTGCAGCCACGTGTTCAACTGCACTCTCTCCCTATTCCTAGCTCTTCCAATCTCTTCCACGCCGCTCCCTCCCCTTCTCCCATCCACTTAGACACCATTGAGATATTGGCAGCCCAGGAATAATCACTTAGGGTATGGTGCTCTTTCCAAGAGCCGGTGCAGACTCAAAGGGCCGAATGGCCACCTTCTGCACTGTAAATTCACTGATAATCTATGATTAATCTAGGACAAAGTTTCGGCACAACATCGTGGGCCGAAGGGCCTGTTCTGTGCTGTATTTTCTATGTTCTATGTTCTATGTTCTAGCCTCGCTATCACGTGGCACCGCCAACAAACCAGAGATGACAACTCTGTCTGTCCTGGCTTCTAACTTCCAGCCTAACTCCCTAAACTCATTTATTACCTCCACACCCCTTTTCCTACCTATGTCGTTGGTACCAATGTGCACCACAACTTCTGGCTGCTCACCTCCCCCTTAAGGATCCTGAAGACACGATCCGAGACATCCCTGGCCCTGGCACCCGGGAGGCAACATACCTTCCGGGAGTCTCACTCGCGACCACAGAATCTCCTATCTATTCCCCTAACCATTGAATCTCCTACAACTATTGCTTTTCTATTCTCCCCCCTTCCCTTCTGAGCCCCAGAGCCAGACTCAGTGCCAGAGACCTGACCACTAGGGCCTTCCCCTGATAGGTCATCCCCCCCAACAGCATCCAAAACGGTATACTTGTTTTGAAGGGGAACGGCCACGAGGGATCCCTGCACTGTCTGCCTGTTTGTTTTTTTTCCCCTGACTGTAACCCAGCTATTCTTGTCCTGTACCTTGGGTGTGGTTACCTCCCTGTAACTCTTCTCTATCACCCCCTCTGCCTCCCGGATGATCCGAAGTTCATCCAGCTTCAGCTCCAGTTCACTAACACGGTCTTTGAGGAGCTGGAGTTGGGTGCACTTCCCACAGGTATAGTCAGCGGGGACACCGGTGGTATCCCTCACCACCCACATCCTACAGGAGGAGCATGCAACTGGCCTAGCCTCCAAACCCTCTTACATTACAGAATATAGCTGCCCTGTGGACCAACTGGATCTCCGCCTTCCAACTCTGCTCCCAGTCAGCTGCACTCTCTGTAAACTCCTGGCTCTCTTCTCACTGTTTGCGGAAATGTAGGAAACAAAATGAAAGGAGCACCTTTCTCTCTCCTTACCTAACTCCCTCAGTCACCAAACTCTCACTATAGCACTCAAATGCACCAAATTCAGCACTCCCTCAGTCACCAAACTCTCACTATAGCACTCAAATGCACCAAATTCAGCACTCCCTCAGTCACCAAACTCTCACTATAGCACTCAAATGCACCAAATTCAGCACTCAGTGCAAACAAAGTCTGCACTGTAGGGGATCACTTTTATACTGTGAATCTAGCCTCTGAAAACTGACCTAATCCAATTAACTAATTAACAAGCTCCAGCTGCAAGTGCCTACAAGTAGAAGCTTTGTTTAATGCTGATTGAAAATTCACCTTCTTCTAAACCGAACAGCAACTTTTAAGTTAATTAACTAAATAAAAGAAAGACTAGACTTTAGATAAAAATGAAGCCTTTTCCACCCTCAGTCACCAAACTCTCACTATAGCACTCAAATGCATCAAATTCAGCACTCAGTGCAAACAGGTTTGTTCCACCCGAGGAAAAAGTCTCTGACTGTCTACTCTATCTATTCCCCTGATCATCTTATAAACCTCATCCTTCTCCGTTCTAATGAGAAAAGGGCTAGCACCCTCAACCTTTCCTCGTAAGACGTACTCTCCATTCCAGGCAACAGCCCTTGTAAATCTCCTTTGCAACTTTTCCAAAGCTTCCACATCCTTCCTAAAATGAAGCGACCAGAACTGCACATAGTACTCCAAATGTGGCCTTACCAAGGTTTTGTACAGCTGCATCATCACTTCACGGCTCTTAAATTCAATCCCCCTGCTAATGAACGCTAGCACACCATAGGCCTTCTGCACAGCTCTATCCACTTGAGTGGCAACTTTCAAAGATCTATGAACATAGACTACAAGATCTCTCTGCTCCTCCACATTGCCAAGAACCCTACCGTTAACCCTGTATTCCGCATTATATTTGTCCTTCCAAAATGGACACCATCACACTTTTCAGGGTTAAACTCCATCTGCCACCTCTCAGCCCAGCATCCTATCTATGTCTCTTTTTGCAGCCGACAACAGCCCTCCTCACTATCCACAACTCCACCAATCTTCGTATCATCTGCAAATTTACTGACCCACCCTTCAACTTCCTCATTCAAGTCATTAATGATGACCCAGGACTGATCCTTGCAGTATGCCACTGGTAACTCTGCTCCAGGCTGAATATTTGACATCCACCACCACTCTCTGACTTCTAACGGTGAACCAACTGGCCAAATTCCCCACTATTCCATGCCTCCTTACTTTCTGCATAAGCCTACCATGGGGAACCTTATCAAGGCAGGCCAAGTAAGGATGGCAGATTTCCTTCCCTAAAGTGCATTAGTGATCCAGATGGGTTTTTACAATAATGGTTTCATGGTCATCAGTCGACTTTCATTCCAGATTTTTATTGAATTCAAATTTTGCCATTTGCTGTGGTTGGATTTGAACCCAGATCCCCAGAGCATTGCCTTGGGTCTCTGAATTACTAGTCTAGACAATACCACTACGCCACCACCTCCCCATAATTGAAATTTCTAATTATTTGTTGTACCTGCATGAGAACTTCTTGTGACTCATGTATGAGGACACTCAGATCCCTCTGTACCTCCTCTTTGCTGTCCCTTCATCAAATGGGCCGGCACGGTGGCTAAATTGGCTAGTACTGCTGCCTCACAGCTCCAAGGACCCAGGTTCAATTCCGGCCTTGGGTAACTGTCTGTGTGGAGTTTGCACTTTCTCCCCGTGTCTGCGTGGGCTTCCTCCGGGTACTCCGGTTTCTTCCCACTGTCCAAAGATGTGCAGGTTAGGTGTAGTGTAGTGTAGTGGGAAGTCAGAAGATTGGGAAGGCTACAAAAACAAACAGAGGATAACAAAGAGAGAAATAAGGAAAGAGAGGATCAAATATGAAGGTAGGCTAGCCAGTAACATTAGGAATGATAGTAAAAGTTTCTTTAAATACATTAAAAACAAACGGGAGGCAAAAGTTGACATTGGGCCGTTCCAAAATGACGCTGGTAATCTAGTGATGGGAGACAAGGAAATAGCTGAGGAACTAAATAAGTACTTTGCGTCAGTCTTCACAGAAGACATGAGTAATATCCCAACAATTCTGGAGAGTCAGGGGGCAGAGTTGAATAGGGTAGCCGTCACAAAGGAGAAAGTGCTAGAGAAACTAAGAGGTCTAAAAATTGATAAATCTCCGGGCCCAGATGGGCTACATCCTAGAGTTCTAAAGGAGATAGCTGAAGAAATAGTGGAGGCGTTAGTTATGATCTTTCAAAAGTCACTGGAGTCAGGGAAAGTCCCAGAGGATTGGAAAATCGCTGTTGTAACCCCCCTGTTCAAGAAGGGAACAAGGAAAAAGATGGAAAATTATAGGCCAATTAGCCTAACCTCGGTTGTTGGCAAGATTCTAGAATCCATTGTTAAGGATGAGATTTCTAAATTCTTGGAAGTGCAGGGTCGGATTAGGACAAGTCAGCATGGATTTAGTAAGGGGAGGTCGTGCCTGACAAACCTGTTAAAGTTCTTTGAAGAGATAACAAATAGGTTAGACCAAGGAGAGCCAATGGATATTATCTATCTTGACTTCCAAAAGGCCTTTGATAAGGTGCTTCACGGGAGGCTGCTGAGTAAAATAAGGGCCCATGGTATTTGAGGCAAGGTACTAACATGGATTGACGATTGGCTGTCAGGCAGAAGGCAGAGAGTTGGGATAAAAGGTTCATTTTCGGAATGGCAACTGGTGACGAGTGGTGTCCCGCAGGGTTCAGTGTTGGGGCCACAGCTGTTCTCTTTATATATTAATGATCTAGATGACGGGACTGGGGGCATTCTGGCTAAGTTTGCTGATGATACAAAGATAGGTGGAGGGGCAGGTAGTATGGAGGAGGTGGGGAGGCTGCAGAAAGATTTAGTCAGTTTAGAAGAGTGGTCCAAGAAATGGCTGATGAAAGTCAACGTGGGCAAGTGCGAGGTCTTGCACTTTGGAAAAAAGAATAGAGGCATGGACTATTTTCTGAACGGTGACAAAATTCATAATGCTGAAGTGCAAAGGGAGTCCTAGTCCAGGATTCTCTAAAGGCAAACTTGCAGATTGAGTCCGTAATTAAGAAAGCAAATGCAATGTTGTCATTCATCTCAAGAGGCTTGGAATATAAAAGCAGGGATGTACGTCTGAAGCTTTATCAAGCATTAGTTAGGCCCCATTTAGAATACTGTGAGCAATTTTGGGCCCCACACCTCAGGAAGGACATACTGGCACTGGAGCGGGTCCAGCGGAGATTCACACGGATGATCCCAGGAATGGTAGGCCTAACATACTATGAACGTCTGAGGATCCTGGGATTATATTCATTGGAGTTTAGGAGGTTGAGGGGAGATCTAATAGAATCTTACAAGGAAATGAATGGCTTAGATAGGGTGGATGTAGGGAAGTTGTTTCCATTAGCAGGGGAGACTAGGACCCGGGGGCACAGCCTTAGAATAAAAGGGAGTCACTTTAGAACAGAGATGAGGAGAAATTTCTTCAGGCAGAGAGTGGTGGGTCTGTGGAATTCATTGCCACAGAGGGAGGTGGAGGCCGGGACGTTGAGTGTCTTTAAGACAGAAGTTGATAAATTCTTGATTTCTCAAGGTATTAAGGGCTATGGAGAGAGAGCGGGTAAATGGAGTTGAAATCAGCCATGATTGAATGGTGGAGTGGACTCGATGGGCCAAATGGCCTTACTTCCGCTCCTATGTCTTATGGTCTTATGGATTGGCCATGCTAACTTGCACCTTAGTGTCCAAAAGGTTAGGTGGTGTTGCTGGGTTACGGGGATAAGATGGGTTTAAGTGGGGTACTCTTTCCAAGGGCCGGTGCAAACTCGATGGGCCGAATGGCCTCCTTCTGCATTTTAAATTCTATGATTCCAAGAAATGGAAATTGTTGGGGCCCCAGCACTGATCCCTGTGGCACTCCACTAGTTATAGTTTGCCAACCTGAAAATGGGCCATTTATCCCGACTCTATTATCTCTTAGTCTGCCCTCTACCCATGCTATCACCTCAATACTATGGTATTTGTTCTGCTGCTGGCTCTCGCAAGGTAGCATAGTGGTTAGCACCGTTGCTTCAGGGAACTGCTTTCGATTCCTGACTTGGATCACTGTGTGGAGTCTGCACGTTCTCCAGGTGTATGCGTGGGTTTCCCCTGGGTGCTCCGGTTTCCTCCCACAAGTCCTGAAAGATGTGCTGTTAGGTAATTTGGACATTCTGAATTCTCCCTCTGTATACCCGAACAGGCGCCGGTATGTGGCGACTCGGGACTTTTCACAGTAACTTCATTGCAGTGCTAATGTAAGTCTACTTGTAACAATAAAGATTATTATTATTATTAAATGCATTGCAAGCAATTCAAAGGAAGTTTACTAAATTAATACCAGGAATGGGCTGGTTGTCTTATGAGGAAAGGTTGGACAGGCTAAGCCTGTATCCTCTGGAGTTTAGAAGAATAAGAATGAATGAAACAAGATCCAGAAATGTCTGAGATGAGGAGGCACTACTTCTTGCAGAGGGTGTTGAATTTGTGGAACTCGCTGCCCCATAGTTGTGATGTTCTTTGATTTCTGAATGAGGATGGCTTCAAGGTGTAGTTCTCACAAAGGACATCAAGCGATGTATTGAACAAAGCTAATTTATTTGCACTATAACTAAATAGATGTTCCTTTAGGCCTGGGAAACCCAGCTAGCCAGAGTTAAAACTGAAAGATAGATAAAATCGGAGGCATGCATTTTCAAATTTATAAATCCCCAACAAACACCACTTTTTCTCCACTAACATTCCTCCCCTAACCACACTCCCCACCACCTTCATTCAAATAGAAAATGGGCAAGTTCAGAGACAAATGTGTGATCTTTCAAATGTTTCCATCCCACCCAACCCAACACACTTTCTTAAAAAAAAGTATTTTATTCCAAACATATTCAAAAATACAACAGCAAAAATCAATAACATCAACACCCTCACAATTCAGTTTTTACAATTTTCCCCCCTTTCCATCCTCTCCCCCCTCCCCTCCCTTCCCCCACGACAAGCAATTCCTCAAACATTGTCAAGACCAGTCCCCACCGTGTCTTAAAGTCCTCCGCTGATCCCCTCAACTTTAACTTGATCTTTTCAAGCTGATTCATACAGGTCCCCCAGCCAGGCCGCCACCCGGCGACATTGCTGACCGCCAATCCAGCAATATACTTCGCTGGGCAATTAGAGAAGCGAAGGCTCCCTTCCCCTCATCCTCGCCCGAGTCATATGCACCCTGTGCTGCACCTTGAATTTAATCAAGCGCATCCTTGTGCACGGGGATGTTGAATCTACCCTATGCATCACCTCACTCCACATTCCCCATCCTATTTCCCCCCTCAACTCCTCCCATTTATTCTTGAACATCACCACCTGTGCTCCGCCTTGCTCCCCAACCAACCATATATATTGCCAACCCTGCCCTCCCCCTCCACATCCGGGAGCAGCAGCCGCTCTAACAGGGTATACTCTGGCAGTTTGGGAAAACCTCTCCATTTCTTCCGTGCAAAATCCCTCACTTGCATATACCTCAATTCACTTCCCTTTGGCAACTCAAACCTCTCCCGTGGCTTTCCAGATCTGCAATCTTTTCTTCCAGGTACAAATCGCTCGTCCTCACCAGCCCCACCTCCCTCCTCTTCCTATACATACCATCCATCTCCCTCGGCTTGAACCTGTGAATTCCTCACAACGGTGTCAGCACCGACATTCCCTCCATCTTAAAGTGTCTCCTCCACTGGCTCCACACCCTGATCGTAGACTGTACCACCGGGCTCACAATAATCCCCCAGCCACGTGAAGTCGAGACAGCCTAAGTGAGTGAGAGAGCCCGAGTGAGAATTGGAACTTGGTCATTTGGAGCAGGGCAGATAATTCGGTGCAGAGTGGGAGGAGGTGATTTTTCCCTTTTGTTTTGTGTTCTTTCTTCTCGCTTTTCAGGAGCGGATTTGAGTGGTTGGACCAATGGCATCTTGGGAATGTAAGCAGGTAAACGGTGAATCTGAGGTTCAGACTGGGGAGAAACTGAAGAGTGACGTCATAGGATAGCTGTGATTAGATTGGCCAAGAGGGGACTTGCTCAATTTGAATCTATCTGGTAAGTAGTGGTGATTGGTAAGTAGTTTTCTTTTCTTTTCATTTATATATTTTTTTTGTTTTATGGCATTGTAGTTGTAAAAGTTAACCTAAGGTTTAAGACATGGCAGGAGATCTCAGACCCGTGTCTTGCTCCTATTGTGCGATGTGGGAGTTCAGGGACATGTCCACTGTCCCTGGCTCCTTCACGTGCAAAAGGTGTGTCCAGCTGCAGCTCCTGCTAGACTGCTTGACGGCTCTGCAGCTGCAGATGGACTCACTTTGGAGCATCCACAATGCTGAGGAAGTCGTGGATAGCACGTTTAGCGAGTTGTCACACTGCAAAGTACTGAGGGAGATAGGAAATGGCTGACCATCAGACAGAGGAGGAGTAGGAAGGCAGTGCAGGGGTCCCCTGCAGTCATCTCCCTCCAAAACAGCTATACCGTTTTGGATACTGTTGAGGGAGATGGCTCACCAGGGGAAGGCAGCAGTAGCCAAGTTCATGGCAACGTGGCTTGCTCTGTTGCGCAGGAGGGCAGGAAAAAGAGTGGTAGAGCTATAGTGATAGGGGATTTGATTGTAAGGGGAGAAAACAGGTGTTTCTGCGGACGCAAACGAGACTCCAGGAAGGTATGTTGCCTCCCAGATGCAAGGGTCCTGGATGTCTCAGAGCGGCTGCAGGACGTTCTAAAGAGGGAGGGTGAACAGCCAGCTGTTGTGGTGCATATAGGCACCAACGGTATAGGTAAAAAGCAGGAACAGGTCCTACATGCTGAATTTAGGGAGTTAGAAGCTAAACTAAAAAGTAGGACCTCAGAGATAGTAATCTCGGGATTGCTACCAGTGCCACGAGCTAATCAGAATGGGAATGACAGGATAGACAGGATGAATGCGTGGCTTGACAGATGCAGGAGGGAGGGATTCAGATTTTTGGGACATTGGAACCGGTTCTGAGAAAGGTGGGACCATTACAAATTGGACGGTCTACAACTGGGCAGGAATGGAACCAATGTCCTAGGGGGTTGTTTGCTAGCGCTGTTGGGGAGGTTTAAACTAATGTGGCAGAGGGATGGGAACCAATGCAGGATGCCGGAGGGTAGTAAAGAAAGGATAGAAACAAAAGTCAGTCAGGAGAAAAGTGGAAGGCAGAAAAACAGATTGAACTGCGTTTATTTCAATGCAAGAGGCCTATTGGACAAGGCAGATGAACTCAGGGAATGGATATGTACATGAGACTGGGATATTAAAGCTATTACTGAAACATAGCTAAAGGAGGGGCAGGACTGACAGCTCAATGTTCCGATGTACAAATGCTATAGAAAAGATAGACCAGGAGATAGGAGAAGAGGTGGAGTTGCATTTTTGATTTGGGACAACATCACAGCAGTACAGAGAGAGGATATATCCAAGGGTTCGCCCACTGAGTTTATATGGGTAGAACTGAAAAATAAGAAGGGTGAGATCACTTTGTTAGGACTGTACTATAGGCTCCCAAATAGTCGGTGGGATATTGAGGAGCAAATACGTAAAGAGATTACAGATAGCTGCCGGAAGAATAGGGTGGTAATAGTTGGGGACTTTAACTTTCCCAACATTAACTGGGACAGCCATAGCACTAGGGGTTTGGATAGAGAGAAATTTGTCGAGTGTATTCAGGAAGAATTCCTCATTCAATATGTGGATGGCTCGACCAGAGAGGGGGCAAAACTTGACCTCCTTTTGGGGAATAAGGAAGAGCAGGTGACTGAAGTGTTAGTCAGGGATCACTGTTAGGCTTCGTTCGGAAGTGGCAGCCTTTTATCGACTTCTTTGGGGAAAACTAAACTGTTAGTAGATTCAATAAGGGGGGGTCAGGGATTAAGTGAGGGGGGGGGCAGGGGGTGTTAGGTTAGTTTAGTTCAGTTTAGTTAGTTCAGTTTAGGCGGGAACAGTGTGAAGAGATATAGAGGGGTGTTACGATCTGAATTATGCTTACATTTGTGTTTGTATCTTTTGTTGTTATAAAACCATAAATGCCTTAATAAAACGTTTGTTAAAAAAATGTAAGGGATCACCTTGGGACCAGTTACCACAATAGCATTAGTTTAAAGATAGCTATGGAGAATGGTAGTTTTATTTTAGTTAAAATTTTAAATTAGCGCAAGCTCAATTTTGAGGGTATTAGGTGGGAACTTTCAAAAGTTGATTGGGAGTGCCTATTTGCAGGCAAGGGGACAGCTGGTAAGTGGGAGTCTTTCAAAAAGGTGTTAAGACCATAAAACATAGGAGCAGAATTAGGCCACTCGGCCCATCGCGTCTGCTTCGCCATTCAATCATGGCTGATATTTTCTCATCCCCATTCTCCTGCCTTCTCCCCATAACCCCTGATCCCCTTAACTAGGGTTCAGGGTGAGCACATTCCTCTTAGAGTGAAGGGTAAGGCTGTTAGAAGGAGGGAACCTTGGATGACTCTGGATATTGAGGCCATGCTCAAAAGGAAGAAGGAGGATGACATGGATAGGCAGCTGGAATCAAGTGGATCCCTTGAAGAGTATAGGGCTTTTCGGAGTAGAATTAAGAGAGAAATCAGGAGGGCAAAAAGGGGACATGAGATTGTCTTGGCAGATAAGGTAAAGGAAAATCCAAAGAGCGTTTACAGATACATAAAGGGTAAAAGGGGTACGAGGGAGAGGGTAGGGATAAACAAGGATAAACAAGGTCATCTATGTGCAGATCCACAAGGGATGGGAGAGATCCTAAATGAATATTTCTCATCTGTTGAGAAAGGCACGAATTTTCGGGAAATAGTGAGAGTAAAAATTGATGTCTTGAGGAGTGTACATATTATGGAGAAAGAGGTGCTGGGGTATTAAAGTGCATCAAGATAGATAAATCCCCGGGATCTGATGAAATATATCCCAGGATGTTGTGGGAAGCAAGGGAGGAAATTGCTGTCCCCCTAGCTGAGATATTTGAATCATCAACAGCCACAGGAGAGGTGCCTGAAGATTGGAAGGTAGCAAATGTTGTGCCCTTCTTTAAGAAGGGCTGTAGGGATAAGCCTGGGAACCACAGACCGGTCAGCCTCACCTCTGTAGTGGGTAAATTCTGAGGGACAGGATCTACAGGCATTTAGACAGGCAAGGGCTAATAAGGGAAAGTCAGCATGGCTTTGTAAGGGGAAAGTCATGTCTCACGAATTGAGTTTTTTGAAGGTGTAACCAAGAAGGTAGATGAGGGCAGTACAGTCGACGTTGTCTACATGGACTTTAGCAACGCCTTTGATAAAGTATCGCATGGTAGGTTGTTGCAAAAGGTAAAATCTCACAGAATCCAGGGTGAGGTAGCCAATTGGATACAAAATTGGCTTGGCGACCAAAGCCAAAGGGTGGTTGTGGAGGGTTGTTTTTCAAACTGGAAACTGTGATCAGCGGTGTGTCTTAGGGATCGGAGCTGGGTCCACTGTTATTTGTTATATATATTAATGATTTGGATGGGAATGTAGGAGGCATGGTTAGTAAGTTTGCAGATGACACCAAGATTGGTGACATAGTGGATAGTGAAGAAGATTATCTAAGATTGCAACAGGATCTTGACCAATTGGGCCAGTGGGCCGATGAATGGCAGATGGAATTTAATTTGGATAAATGTGAGGTGATGCATTTGGTGGATCAAATCAGGGCAGGACCTACTCAGTTAATGGTAGGGAGTTGGGGAGAGTTACAGAATGAAGATGTACAGGTTCATAGCTCCTTGAAGGTGGAGTCGTAGGTGGATAGGGTGGTGAAGAAGGCATTCCGATGGCCGACAGGATACTGCCAGGTCCCGGAGGGAGACCGTATCCTGTCGGTCCCGGTGTCTTCAGCCAGGACGGAAGCGAGGCCCCTGAGGTAGATCTCCTGGGGAAAACAAATAGGCGGTCATGAGGGGTCTCATTTGTGGCCGTGCAAAGTAGGGACCTAATAGAGTGGAGCGCATCGGGGAGGACCTCCTGCCAGTGGAAAATTGGGAGATTCCTAGACCGCAGGGTCAGTAAGACAGTCTTCCAGACCGTCGCGGTCTCCCTCTCCACCTGCCCGTTTCCCCTGGGGTTATAACTGGTAGTCCTGCTCGAGGCGATGCCCTTACTGAGCAGGAACTGACGCAGTTCATCGCTCATGAACGACGAGCCCCGGTCTCTGTGGATATAGTTGGGGAAACCAAACAGGGTGAAGACACTATGTAGGGCTTTAATGACGGTGGATGTGGTCATGTTGGGCCAAGGGATTGCAAAGGGGAAGCGGGAGAACTCATCAATAATGTTGAGGAAATATGTATTGCGGTTATTGGAGGGGAGGGGCCCTTTGAAATCGATACTGAGGCGCTCAAAGGGCCGGGATGCCTTCACCGGCTGGGCCTTATCTGGTCGATAGAAGTGCGGTTTACACTCTGCACAGATCTGGCAGTCCCTGGTCATAGCTCTGACCTCCTCGGTGGAGTAGGGCAGGTTGCGGGCCTTGATGTAGTGGATAAGCCGGGTGACCACCGGTTGGCAGAGGTCATCGTGGATAGCCCGTAGTCGGTCATCTTGCGCGCTGGCGCATGTACCGTGGGATAGGGCATCTGGGGGCTCGTTGAGCTTCCCAGGGCGATATACTATATTGTAATTATAGGTGGAGAGTTCGATCCTCCACCTCAAGATCTTATCGTTCTTGATTTTACCCCGCTGCGTATTATCGAACATGAAGGCTACCGATCGTTGGTCGGTGACGAGGGTAAACCTCCTACCAGCGAGGTAGTGCCGTACGGCTTCCACGATGGCTTGGGCCTCCTTTTCGACTGACGAGTGCCGAATTTCGGAGGTGGTGAGGGTGCGTGAAAAATACGCTACCGGTTTGCCTGTTTGATTGAGGGTAGCGGCGAGAGCGACCTCTGATGCCTCGCTCTCCACCTGGAAGGGGACGGACTCGTCCACAGCACGCATCGTGGCTTTGGCGATGTCCGCCTTGATGCAGCTGAAGGCCTGGCGGGCCTCAGTTGCCAGTGGGAAGATGGTGGCCTTGATTAGTGGGCGGGCTTTGTCCGCATAGTTGGGGACCCACTGGGCATAATATGAAAAGAACCCGAGGCACCTCTTCAGGGCCTTGGGGCAGTGGGGGAGGGGGAGTTACAGCAGGGGGCGCATACAGTCGGGGTCGGGTCCTAGAACCCTGTTTTCCACGACGTAGCCGAGGATGGCTAGTCTGGTTGTGCTGAAAACGCATTTCTCCTTGTTGTAAGTGAGGTTAAGGGTTTGGGCGGTTTGGAGAAATCTGTGGAGGTTGGCATTGTGGTCCTGCTGATCATGGCTGCAGATGGTGACATTGTCCAAGTCCGGAAATGTGGCCCGCAGCCCATACTGGTCCGCCATTCGGTCCATTGTTCTTTGGAACACCGAGACCCCATTCGTGACGCCAAAGGGGACCCAGAGGAAGTGGAAAAGGCGGCCGTCTGCCTCAAAAGCCGCGTAGTGGCGGTTCTCCGGGCATATTGCAGACTTCAGATCCACTGTGGAGAACACCCGGTAGTGTGCAATCTGGTTAACCATGTCTGCAATCCGGGGAAGGGGGTACGCATCGAGTTGCGTGTACCGGTTTATGGTTTGGCTATAATCTACAACCATCCGGTTCTTCTCCCCGGTCTTGACGACCACCACCTGAGCTCTCCAGAGGCTATTGCTGGCATCGATGACTCCCTCTCGCAAGAGTTGCTGGACCTCGGACCTAATGAAAGTCCTGTCCTGTATGCTATACCGCCTGCTTCTGGTGGCGACTGGTTTGCAGTCGGCGATGAGGTTTGCGAAGAGTGGGGAGGGTCGACCTTTGGGGTCGCGAGGCTACATATGGGAGTGGGGGTAGGGGCCGCCCCGAATTTCAGGGTTAGGCTCCTGAGGTTGCATTGGAAATCTAGTCCCAATAGGAGAGGAGCACAGAGGCCGGGGAGTACGTATAATTTAAAATTGGCGTATTCGGCGCCCTGTATTGCTAGGGTTGCAGTAGTGCACCCTCGGATTTGCACCGAGTGCGACCCAGAGGTGAGGGAGATGGTTTGTGCGCCGGGAAAATTGGGAGCGAGCAGCGTCTTACCATGTCCGGATGAATGAAGCTCTCTGTGCTCCCGGAGTCGAAGAGGCAAGGCGTTTTGTGCCCGTTTACCCGGATGGTCATCATGGAACTCCGGAGGTGTTTGGGTCGCGACTGGTCCAGAGTGACCGCGCTGAGTTGCGGGTAGCCGGCGTGGCCGGAGGTGCTGGGACGGTTCCACGATGGCTGCCCTTGTTGGCATACGTGTCGAGTGGCGTAGCAGATGGCGTCCAAGATGGCGACCCCCATGGATCGCAAGTGGCCCGTCGCGTGGGGGAGGATGGCCAAGATGGCGGCCGCCGCGAGTCGCACGTGCTGTGTGGGCTGGAAGATGGCTGCCCCCATGGATAGCACGAGGCTGGTGACGTGTCTACAAGGGGGCAGAGTCGGCAGACACGCTGCCACACTGCGGGGTCTGCGGGCCTGTGAGTCTGAGGGTCGGGCCTGCGGTTTAGAGTTCTTGGACCTGGCCAGGCAAACTTTGGCGAAATGTCCTTTTCTCCCGCAGCTGCTGCAGTTCGTGTTTTGGGCCGGGCAGTGCTGCCAGGGGTGTTGGGACTGGCCGCAGAAATAGCAGGGTAGCCCCCCATGGTGGGCAGGCAGCCGCGCGGCACAGGCCTGGGGTAGTCTTTGGTCAGGGGTCCACAAGGGGGTCGCGTGGTCAGACGGGAACGCGTTAAGGCTTTGGAACGCTACTTCCAGAGAGGAGGCTAATTTTACCATCTGATCCAGGTCTAGATCCCCTTTTTTGAGCAGGCGCTGCCTCACATAGTTGGACCGGACTCCCACCACCTAGACGTCTCGGACGGCGAGGTCCATATGTTGAGTGGCCGTAACGGCCTGCTAGTTGCAGCTGCGTGTGAGAACTTTGAGGTCGCATAGGTAGTCTTCTAGCGATTCCCCAGGACGCTGGCGGCAAGTGGTGAGGATTTGTCACGCTTATACCTCGTTCACGGGCCTTACATAGAGGCGTTCGAGCATCGCGAGGGCGTCTGCGTAGGAGGAGGCCTCCTCGAGTTGAACAGAGATTTGATGGCGTACACGTGAGTGGAGGAGGCTCAGCTTCTGTTCGTCGGTGACGGAAGGCGTGGAGGAGGCGGCGAGATAGGCCTTGGAACAGCGGAGCCAGTGTGAAAAAATTTATTTCGCCTCCGCGGTCTGTGGATCGAGTTCCAGTTCGTCAGGTTTGAGGGCCGATTCCATAGTTGCGTCGTAGTTGATTAAATTGATGCGACCATCAATTCACTTGAGACAAGAGTAGAAATAAACTGTGGCTTTAATCAACTAGAACAGTGCTTGCCTGCGATTGATCTAACACTGAGAACCGCCTACAGGTCGACTGCTCTTTATACCTCCCTTCAAGGGGAGGAGCCATGGGCAGAGCCTATAGAGGCCCCATCATGTTCCCTTATGGATAATGCCATACAATGGCCCATAGGTGGAGCCCACAAGGGCAACAGCATAGCACAGATACAATGGTAAATTATTGATATAATACATTCACCACAGTCAGATGCAGCGTATCCTACGTCCTAAAATCCCCCCTAACCTCCTTCATTAACTTTGTCAGATTTCACTTGTGCATTGTCGGCCACTCCTTCACCTGGACCCCCAAATACCTAAACCTATCCCTGGCTACCCTAAATGCCAATGCCCCCAGTTTGGCTCCCCAACCCGCCGCATTCACCGGGAACACCTCACTCTTCCTGACGTTTAACTTAAATCCCCAAAATGCCCCAAACTTCTCCAGTATATTCATAATTCTTCCCATACTCTCCAGCGGGTCCGACACAAACAGCAACAGGTCATCCATGTACAGCAACACTTGGTGTTCCCTACTCCCCCTCACAATCCTCTGCCCCTCCACTAACCCCCTAAGGGCCATCGCCAAGAGCTCTATTGCCAGTGCGAACAGCAGTGGTGACAGCAGACACCCCTGCCTCGTTCCCCTGTGCAACCCAAAACTCTGCAAACTCATCTCATTTGTCATAGATCATAGATCATAGAATTTACAGTGTAGAAGATGGCCACGCCACTAGGTTCTCTATCTCCCTCCTGTATTCTGACTCATCGTTGTTCAAGATCTGACACACTAAGGTCATGCCATCAGTGAACGTGTAGATGGAGTTGGAGCCAAATTTTGCCACACATTCGTGTGTGTACAGGGAGTATATTAGGGGGCTAAGTACGCAACCTTGCCGGGCCCCGGTATTGAGCACTATCATGGAGGAGTTGTTGTTTATCCTTGCTGATTGTGGTCTATGGGTCAGAAAGTCGAGGATCCAGTTGCAGAGGGAGGAGCCAAGTCCTAGGTTTTGGAGCTTTGATATGAGCTTGGCTGGGATTATGGTGTTGAAGGCGGAGCTCTAGTCAATGAATAGGAGTCTGACGTAGGAGTCCTTGTTGTCATGATGCTCCAGGGATGGGTGTAGGGCCAGGGAGATGGCGTCTGCTGTGGACTGGTTGTGGCGGTATGCAAATTGCAGTAGATATAGGCATTCTGGGAATATGGACCTGATGTGCCTCATGACCAATCTCTCAAAGCACTTCATAATGATCGATGTCAAGGCCATCGGATGATAGTCATTGAGGCACATTGCCTGGTTCTTCTTTGACACTGTAATGATGGTGCTCTTCTTGAAGCAGACCCCGGGGTCTTCCCCGGCTTCATCCCCTTTATGCTATCCATCACCTCCCTCAGCCCCTAGGGGTCTTTCAGCGCCTGCCTACATACTTCATCCAGTCTTGGGAACTCCAGCCCATACAAAAACCGTCTCAAATCTCCCTCCTCACTGCCCGGCTCGACCCTGTACAGCTTCTCTTAATACTCCCTAATGCCTCGTTTGTCCTACCCGGCTCCGAAACTACCTCTCCCTTCCCTGTCCGCACCCTAGATTCGGCCTGCTTCCATAGCTGGTGGGCCAGCGTGCGGCTCGCCTTCTCTTCATATTCATAATTGCACCCCCCCTCGCTCTTTGCAACTGCCCCACTCCTTCCATGTCATCAGCCTGTCAAACTGCCCCTGTAACCTTCTTCTCTCCGCCAACCCCTCTTAGGTGGGAGCTCTTGAATATTTCCTGTCCTCCTCGACTATCTCATCCAACAACTGTCCATACTCCTCCCTCCTCCGATCCCTGTGCTCCTTGAATGAAATAACCTCCCTCCGAACCACCGCCTTCAACACCTCTCAATGTGGCCGCTGACACGTCCCATTCTGATTCAACTACACATAATCTCTGATCACCGACCGCTCCTTCTCACAGAACCCCTTATTCGCCAAAAGTCCCGAATTCAGCCACCATCCCAGCCTCCGCTTCTGCCTCGAACTAAGCTTGAGCTACAGCCAATGAGATGCATGATCTGAGATCACAATTCCCCCATACTCTGCTCCACCATCCCCACCAACACCACTCGACTCACCACAAAAAAATCAATTCTGGAGTATACCTTATATATATGCGTCCCCTCCAACACTCCACTCACTGTTGTGTACCTACCCCCCTCGGGTCCCGCACTTCTTTGGCCCCTAAGCCCGTCCTTTTGCTCATGAAGATAGCCACCACCTGTGACTTTGAGTCAAACCCCGAGTGAAATGCCTGTCCCACCCATCCCTTCCTCAACCTGACCTGATCCTTCACCCGGAGATGCGTATCCTGCAGAAAGACCACCCTCGCCTTCAAACTCCTCAGGTGCGCGAAGACCTGAGATCTCTTAAACAATCCGTTCAGTTCCCGGACATTCCAGGGAACAAATCTTACTGGAGGCTTATTCCTCTTCTGGTGTTTCAAAATAGTACTCCCTGTTATGTTCTGTGTTGTGGCCGCAGAATAGATGCACACAGAACATCTAGTTCTCTGACTAGTAAGATAATTTATTAACAAGATCAACGCGTGGAAAGATGACTAACAAACTATAATACAAAAGGTAACTACTCAATTAATTCAGTGAATTATTCAGGAGCTACTTCTCATGCGACGGTCTTCTAGCACGACTCACTACCAACTGCTGGATCTCTCCAGTCACATGGTGGATTTCTTTTGCCACCTGCTGGTCGGAGGTCATGCTGATAGCTATATACATTGATTTTTAAAAAAAATATATATTTTATTCAAAATTTTTGGCCAACCATAACAGTACATTGTGTATCTTTTACACAGTAATATAACAATATAAATAACAATGGCCAGTTTTTTAAACAAGAAATAAATAATATATAAACAACATCAAAATTAAAAAACAAAACTAAATGGCAACTGCCTTGTCCCAAATAAATACTCTCCAAAAATACAATTCAGCAGTCCAGTATACAATTACCTATAACAACAACCTATACATATTATACTTATACACTAACATCCCTGAGAGTCCTTCTGGTTTCCCCCCCCCCCCCCACCCCCCCTGGGTTGCTGCTGCTGTCTTCTTCTTTTCCATTCCCTCTATCTTTCTGTGAGGTATTCGACGAACGGTTGCCACCGCCTGGTGAACCCTTGAGCCGATCCCCTTAGGACGAACTTATTCCGTTCCAGCTTTATAAACCCTGCCATGTCATTTATCCAGGTCTCCACACCCGGGGGCTTGGCTTCCTTCCACATAAACAGTATCCTGCGCCGGGCTACTAGGGACGCAAAGGCCAAAACATCAGCCTCTTTCGCCTCCTGCACTCCCGGCTCTTCTGCAACCCTGAATACAGCCAACCCCCAGCTTGGTTCGACCTGGACCCCCACCACCTTCGAAAGCACCTTTGTCACCCCCACCCAAAACCCCTGTAGTGCCGGACATGACCAGAACATGTTGGTGTGATTCGCTGGGCTTTTCGAGCATCTCGCACACCTATCCTCTACTCCAAAAAATTTACTGAGCCGTGCTCCAGTCATATGCGCCGTGTGTAACACCTTAAATTGTATCAGGCTTAGCCTGGCACACGAGGACGATGAGTTTACCCTACTTAGGGCATCAGCCCACAGCCCCTCCTTAATCTCCTCCCCCAGCTCTTCTTCCCATTTCTCTTTCAGCTCATCTACCATAATCTCCCCCTCGTCCCTCATTTCCCTATATATGTCTGATACCTTACCGTCCCCCACCCATGTCTTTGAGATCACTCTGTCCTGCACCTCCTGCGTCGGGAGCTGCGGGAATTCCCTCACCTGTTGCCTCGCAAAAGCCCTCAGTTGCATATACCGGAATGCATTGCCTTGGGGCAACCCATATTTTTCGGTCAGCGCTCCCAGACTTGCAAACGTCCCATCTACAAACAGATCTCTCAATTGTGTTACTCCTGCTCTTTGCCATGTTTCAAATCCCCCATCCATTCTCCCCGGAGCAAACCTATGGTTATTTCTTATCGGGGACCACACCGAGGCTCCCGTCTTTCCCCTATGCCGTCTCCACTGTCCCCAAATTTTCAGAGTAGCCACCACCACCGGGCTTGTGGTGTATTTCTTCGGTGAGAACGGCAATGGCGCCGTCACCATAGCTTGTAGGCTAGTCCCCCTGCAGGACGCCCTCTCCAATCTCTTCCACGCCGCTCCCTCCTCTTCTCCCATCCACTTACATACCATTGAGATATTGGCGGCCCAGTAGTACTCACTTAGGCTCGGTAGTGCCAGCCCCCCCCTATCCCTACTACGCTGCAAAAATCCCTTCCTCACTCTCGGGGTCTTCCCGGCCCACACAAAACCCATGATACTCTTCTCAATCCTTTTGAAAAAAGCCTTCGTGATCACCACCGGGAGGCACTGAAACACAAAGAGGAATCTCGGGAGGACCACCATTTTAACCGCCTGCACCCTCCCTGCCAGTGACAGGGATACCATGTCCCATCTCTTGAAATCCTCCTCCATCTGTTCCACAAACCGCGTTAAATTTAACCTATGCAATGTACCCCAATTCTTGGCTATCTGGATCCCCAAGTAGCGAAAGTCCCTTGTTACCTTCCTCAGCGGTAAGTCCTCTATTTCTCTGCTCTGCTCCCTTGGATGCACCACAAACAACTCACGTTTCCCCATGTTTAGTTTATATCCTGAAAATTCTCCAAACTCCCCAAGTATCCGCATTATCTCTGGCATCCCCTCCGCCGGGTCCGCCACATACAACAACAAATCGTCCGCATACAGAGATACCCGGTGTTCTTCTCCTCCCCTGAGTACTCCCCTCCACTTCCTGGAACCCCTCAATGCTATTGCCAGGGGCTCAATCGCCAGTGCAAACAATAATGGGGACAGAGGACATCCCTGCCTCGTCCCTCTATGGAGCCGAAAATACGCAGACCCCCGTCCATTCGTGACCACGCTCGCCATCGGGGCCCTATACAGCAGCTGTATCCATCTAATATACTCATCTCCAAAGCCAAATCTCCTCAACACCTCCCACAAATAATCCCACTCCACTCTATCAAATGCTTTCTCGGCATCCATCGCCACCACTATCTCCGCTTCCCCCTCTGGTGGGGGCATCATCATTACCCCTAGCAGCCTCCGTATATTCGTATTCAGCTGTCTCCCCTTCACAAACCCAGTTTGGTCCTCATGGACCACCCCCGGGACACAATCCTCTATCCTCATTGCCATTACCCTGGCCAGAATCTTAGCGTCTACGTTCAGGAGGGAAATAGGCCTATAGGACCCGCATTGCAGCGGGTCTTTTTCCTTCTTTAGGAGAAGCGATATCGTTGCCTCTGACATAGTCAGGGGCAGCTGTCCCCTTTCCCTCGCCTCATTAAAGGTTCTCATCAGTAGCGGGGCGAGCAAGTCCACATATTTCCTGTAAAATTCAACTGGGAATCCATCCGGTCCCGGGGCCTTCCCCGCCTGCATGCTCCTAATTCCTTTCACTACTTCCTCCATTTCGATCTGTGCTCCCAGTCCCACCCTCTCCTGCTCCTCCACCTTAGGAAATTCCAGCTGGTCCAGAAAACACATCATTCTCTCCTTCCCATCCGGGGGCTGAGCTTCATATAATCTTTCATAGAATGCCTTGAACACTCCATTCACTCTCTCCGCTCCCCGCTCCATCTCTCCCTCCTCATCCCTCACTCCCCCTATTTCCCTCGCTGCTCCCCTTTTCCTCAATTGGTGGGCCAGCAACCTGCTCGCCTTCTCCCCATATTCGTACTGTACACCCTGTGCCTTCCTCCACTGTGCCTCTGCAGTACCCGTTGTCAGCAAATCAAATTCTACGTGTAACCTTTGCCTTTCCCTGTACAGTCCCTCCTCCGGTGCCTCCGCATATTGCCTGTCCACCCTCAGAAGTTCTTGCAGCAACCGCTCCCGTTCCCTACTCTCCTGATTTCCTTTATGTGCCCTGATTGATATCAGCTCCCCTCTAACCACTGCCTTCAGCGCCTCCCAGACCACTCCCACCTGGACCTCCCCATTATCATTGAGTTCCAAGTACTTTTCAATACACCCCCTCACCCTTAGACACACCCCTTCATCCGCCATTAGTCCCATGTCCATTCTCCAGGGTGGACGCCGTTCTTTTTCCTCCCCTATCTCCAAGTCCACCCAGTGTGGAGCGTGATCCGAAATAGCTATAGCCGTATACTCCGTCCCCCACACCTTCGGGATCAACGCCCTTCCCAAAACAAAAAAGTCTGTTCGCGAATAAACTTTGTGGACATAGGAGAAAAACGAAAACTCCTTACTCCTAGGTCTGCTAAATCTCCATGGGTCTACTCCTCCCATCTGCTCCATAAAGTCTTTAAGCACCTTGGCTGCTGCCGGCCTCCTTCCAGTCCTGGACCTCGATCAGCTATATACATTGATGTGCACATACATATCACCTCATCCCCTTCCTTTGGAAGTGTTATCATTTACAAGTATAACTGCTTTACAAAACATGATATGCATGATAACTTTAGACATGTACTGTACACAAGCCAGCTGTTTAGCTCATTGTGCTAAACCAGCCCCTTATTATTAGAGAAATAATCGATGATCAAAAGGTAGTCTTTTCCATTGAAGTGACACAGATCCATGCCCACCTTCTGCCAAGGAGCTGTGATGATTTCACCTATGTGCATCAGCTCCTTGCTCTGTCTGCACTGGAACTTTTGACAAGTTCATAGTTGTCAACCATGACTGCAATATCTTGGGTGATGCCTGGCCAATAAAATGTATCCCTGGCCCTGCGCTTGCACTTCTCAATGTCTACATGTCCTTCATGGAGCTTTTTGAGCATGAACGGCCTCAAGGAATGACGAATAACAATCCTGTGCTGTTGCAGTAGAAATCCATTCGCCTCACTCAGCTCTGCCCTCACATTGTAGTAACCCAAGCAGGAACCCTTCGGCCATCCCTTAAGGAGATGCTTGCTTACTTTCTGTAGCACTATGTTCTTGGCTGTTTCGTCCTTTATTCAGCGTGACGTCACATCAGAGACTGGAAGAGATGCGGCGACGTGATTGACGTGGACTTGTACGTCCTCATCAACCAGGTGTACCTCTTTAATGGCCATGCTCGGGAAAGTGTGTCAGCGACAGTGAGGTGTTTGCTTGGTGTGTAGATTAGGTCAGAATCATAGCGTTGGAGCTTCATCATCGTGCGCTGGATCCTTGGGGACATTCCGCATAAATTCTTCTGTATTATGGAGGACCATAGACATAATCAAGGAACTTGTCCAAGCCATTGACTAACCCGAGGCATTCTTTTCCAATCTGCGAATACCTGTGTTCCGTCTCTGACATTGCTCGGGATGCGTATGCAACAGGCAGCCAGCTGTTATCTGCACCCTGCTGAGTAACACCGCACCCTCCCAGGCCATCCTTCAATGCATCAGTTGAAATTTTGGTCTTTTTGGCAGGGTCAAAAAATGCTAACACTGGCACTATAGTTAACAAGATGCACAATACTTGCCACTCCTGCTCATGTCTGGGAGACCATTGAAACACTACATCCTTTTTTATCATATCTTGGAGGTGAGAGGTTTTAGGTGCCAGGTTGGGAATAAACTGCCAACAAATTTGATCATCCCCAGTATCTGTAGGATGCCTTTCTTATCTGTGGGAAGTGGCATTGTCAAAATAGCCTTTATCTTCTCATTATCCGACTGCACACCTTGTGCGGAGAGCCTGTCCCCCAAGAAGGTGATGCTGACAACCCCAATTTGACATTTTGGTTTATTAAGCTTCAGGCCATTTTTCTTTATCCTTTGTAAGACCCTGAGAAGCCTTATGTCATGTTCGCTGCGTGTGGCCCCCCAGATTATTATGTAACCCCTATAGACCAGGGCGCCTATGTTCTCCATGGCACGATGCAAAATCTTTGATGCAGAGATTATGCCACATGGCATCCTCAGGAAACAATAGCACCCAAAGGGTGTGTTAAAAGTGCACAGCTCTGTGTTCGCTTTGTCTAGCTTGAGCTGCCAGAAGCCTTGTGATGCGTCCAGCTTGCTGAAACATATTGCTGCAGCCATCTCGCAGGTTATCTCCTCCCTCTTCGGAATTGGGGAGTGCTCTCTCTTGATGTTAAGGCTCAGGTCTTTGGAGTCCATCCATATCTGTAGGTCACTGTTCCACTTTTTGACGCACACCATAGAGTTAACCCAGTTAGTAGGTTCCTCTATGTGTCTGATAATTCCTAAAGGTACACGCCTCGGCATGTGTACAACTGGCTTCGCATTCTCCTTCAACTGGATGTGGTATGTGAATGGCAGAATGCCAAATCCTTGAAATATCTCCAGGAAGTCCTTTATGATAGATTCTACGGACACATGCTGGCGGGATGCCATGCTTTCTGTAGTGTAACCCGCTTAACGAGCCCAAGCGCTTCACACACTTCCAGTCCTATGAAAGATTTGCGCTCTGTCTCCATTATGGAAAATGTAATCATGCACGTTCTATCTTTAACAGTTACTGCGAGCTTACATGCTCCTAATGTCGTGATCTGATCACCATTATAGTCCTTCAGTAGTACTGACCGACAAACTATTTTCAGTTGAATTTTTAACGCTTTTAACGCTGACAAAGGATAAGATTGGCCTTCGCTCCCGTGTCAATCTTACATTTGATTAGTGTGCCATTAACCATCAACGGAATCGTCCATCTATCTTCCATGGTATTCACATCCCCATCACTATGGCTGCAAGTAGTCAGGAATAATTTGCCATTTTGGCTGTTAGGCCTACTCGTGTCCTCAGTCAAAATCATGTTTACAGCAGCCAGGTCATCGATGCATATGTCATTAACTAAGTGTGGTGAAATGTATTCACCAGGAGATGTTGTGCCTGTGTAACCTTTAACCTTTAAGGATTGAGCTGGAACCCCGTGGGCTCCGCCTCTGGCCGCCCCCCCCGGGACGGTATATAGTCCTGCGCCCAGTGGCAGAAATCACTGGCAGGCTAGTTCTTTGTGTAATAAAGTCTTCGTTCACTTGTTCATATGGTCTCGCTGTGAATTGATGGTATATCAATTTATTACACAAACAACGTCACTATGGACGCCGCTCTCAAGCCAGAAAAACTCGACTTAGACGCCTGTGCCCCAGAAGCAAAGGGGATCTTCTCTCACTGGCTCCGCTGCTTCGAGACCAACCTAGGCTCCTCCAAAGCGCCTATCCCCGAAGCTCGCAAGCTGCACCTCCTCCACGCCCGGGTGAGCCATCGAATTTAAGTTTTGATCGAAAAGGCGGCCACGTACGAGGCAGTGGTCGCGATTCTGAAGAAGCGCTTCATCAAGCCTGTAAACGAAGTGTTCGTGCGGCATCTGCCCACTACCCACCGGCAGCACGCAGGAGAATCTCTGGACGAATATCTGGAAAACCTGACCCGACTCGCCAGAAACTGTAATTATCAAGACGTGACGGCTGAGGAGCACATGAAGCTGCAGATCCGGGACACCTATGCGCTGGGGTCCGCTCTAATTACGTCAGGCAGCGACTGCTGGAAAACGAGGCTACCGACCTGCAGAACACGGGAAGAGGTGACCTACCAGAGCCTCAGCGCGTTCCCCGCGGGCCCAGCGAGCCCCATGTGGGCCCTGCCGACATGGATGTCACCAGACCCGGCCACGCCACAGGCCTGTGCCGGGCAGTTGCCCGCCCAGACCTTGGACCGTCGTGCTACTTCTGTGGCCAGGGCCAACACCCTCGGCAGCATTGCCCAGCCCGCTCCGCGACACGCAGCGACTGCGGCAGAAAGGGTCACTTGGCAAGAGTCTGTCTAGCCAGATCGAAAACCCAGAGGCCGAAAGCTCCTTAGGCCCGACCCATGGACTCACTTGCCCGCAGACCCCGTAATGCGGCTGTGTGTCTGCCGGAAATGCCCCCTACAGATGCGTCATCAGCCACGTGCAACTCGTGGGGGTGGCCATCTTCAGCTCAATCCGACACGTGCGACTAGTGGGAGCAGCCATTTTATGACCCAGATTCCTCCGACTCCCGCAGCTCAGCGCTGTCACCCTCAACCAGTCGCGGCCGAAGCACCTGAGGAGTTCCATGATGGTCGTCCGGGTCAACGGGCACGAGACCCCCTGTCTCTTTGACACCGGGAGCACGGAGAGCTTCGTAGATACCGAAACGGTAAGGCGCTGCTCCCTGCGCATCTCAAACAATCTCCCTCGCCTCCGGATTCCATTCAGTCTGGATCTGGGGGTACTGTGTCGTGAACCTCGTGATACAGGGTGCTGAGTATGCCCTTTTTAAGCTGTATGTCCTCCCTCACCTCTGTGTCCCTCTACTGCTTGGACTGGACTTCCAATGCAGTCACTGAAGCCTGACCCTGAAGTTCGGCGGACCCTTACCCCCCCTCACGGTATGTAGCCTTGCGACCCTTAAGGTCACCTCCCCCTCGCTCTTAGCGAACCTAACCCCCGACTGTAAGCCTGTCGCCACCAGGAGCAGGCGGTACAGTGCACAAAATATGACTTTCATCAAGTCAATGGTCCAGCGACTCTTGAGGGAGGGGGTCATTGAGGCCAACAACAACCCCTGGTGAGCTCAAGTGGTGGTTGTCAGGACTGGGGAAAAGAACCGGGTGGTGGTGGACTCAGCCAGACCATTAACTGGTTCATGCAACTGGATGCGTACCCCCTCCCCCGCATTGCTGAGATGGTCAACCAGATCGCGCAATACCGGGTTTTCTCTACGGTGGATCTGAAGTCTGCCTACCACCAGCTCCCGATTCGCCCAGAAGATCGCCACTACACGGCTTTTGACGCAGCCAGCCAACTCTTCCACTTCCTCAGGGTCCCTTTCGGCATCACCAATGGGGTCTCGGTCTTCCAGAGAACGATGGACCGAATGATGGACAAGATTGGGATGCGGGCTACATACCCGTGCTTGGACAATGTCACCATCTGCAGCCATGACCAGCAGGACCACAACGCCAACCTTAAGAAGTTCCTCCAAACCGCCCAATCCCTCGACCTTACATCTAATAGGGAGAAGTGCGTTTTCCGCACAACCCGGCTAGCCATTGTTGCTCTTTTTAGCCTTAGTTTATTAGCTCTGATTATGTCACCTTTTCTCACGAGTCGCCAGGTATCTTTCTGATACCGCCACGTGGTTCAAGCTCGAGTTATGATTAATAAGTCAGCACACCGCTTAGTAAGATTGAAATCAACGGTCATTTATTATATACAACAACTAATGCTTACACAATAATCCTACCATCTATATCGAAACCTACCACTACTGGCCAATACTTAACTTGAGGAAGGGCCCACCAGGTCAGGGAAACGAATGGCTTATCGAATCGGATCTGGCCCGCGGGATTCAAAAGGCTGATACGGGTCGATGGCTAGGAGTCTTTATCGGGTAGCGATCGTTGGAGTCAAACTTACAGTTCTTTGCTGAAGGTTCTTGCGAAGGCTGCGAGCAGGTGAAGAAGGGAGAGAGAGAGAGATCTGAACTTGGCCCCTCACTTTATAGGGCCCAGGGTCTTCCCGCCTCTCGGGGTGGCCCTTGACCCTGAGTCCCAAGTGATTGGGCTTGTTCCCAATCACTGGGTTCGATATGCTCCAATAATGGGGCGATTCCTCGATCGGGGGGTGGTCGTTCACCTGTCTTTGTTTCGGCCACTGCAGGCGCCGAGAGGTCTGGCCCGGCATTCAATTGCTAATATGTTGCAATTGTTCCCGGGGATAGCCGATTAAACTGCATATGTCTGGGTTGATGTGCTGCTAATAGTCTTGAGTATCGATCTGGGCCGACTTCCCCAGAGCCGAATACGCTATTCTGTCTGCAGCTGTCCGTTTGTGTCCTGTTGGCTGCTTTTCCCATCAGCCTTTTCGGTCAGCCATTTTACATCGGGTTTTGGCCAAATTAATAAGGAGTCAGCCATTTTAGGTGGCTACAGACCCTCCTTGTGATCCTAACGCGAAGTGTGAAGGATCACATTAATTTTGTCCTTTCCGTTCCCTGACTGGGGGGGGGGGGGGGGGGGGACACACACACCTCCTACATGACCACTACTCTGACCCTAGCTATGCACAACAATTTACCTAAACAATTCTTGAGGGGACTATGTCAGGCAGGGGCATGTATCTAAAAAATAAAAACTTGGCACCTCTAATTTTACCTAAATACACTCATCAAGCATTGCATCATCCTATCTCTCTAAAACATACAACAACAATTATAACATTCAATATACTCTTTCCTGGCTTGGCCGTCAAGCGCAGGATCATACATTTTCTGTTACTGGGGTTTTGTACATTTTTTTATTTACAGAAAAACGCAAGCGCATGTTTTATTATTATGGTTTTATAGGTCGCGGGGGTCTGGGGTCTGGTCATACCCGAATATAGGGGATCGGATCCGATATACCGGGGTTCGAGCGCGGTACGCTCTCCTTCTCCACTTGCGGAGGCGCATAGTCTGTACTGCACAGCAGAGTATTGCCAACGCTAATAGTGCTTCAATAACGTACGACAGGGAGTACCAGGTTATGAACTTGGCACACCAGGATAATGCAGCGTGGCTGGTGACTGGTCCCTCGGTACTGCGGGGCAGTGAAACATTAATGGCAAGGGGGTTTGGAGTAATGGGGTCCGCGTTCCCGCGCAACCAAATGTCCAGTATAAAAATCTTGATCACGATGAAATAAGTCCTCATGGCTGTCCTCTTTCTTTGTCTTTCTTTGTGTTCTCTGTTTTCTCCGGTCCTGGAGCTTCTGGAGTTCTGTAAAACAAGCATAGTATCTGTAACTACCTTGGTATAATATCCGGTATGTTAGTGTGTCTGTCCTGCGGGGCCAATTATTCCCTTATAATTGGTTACTCTATGTGACTCCCTCATTTTTTTTTCAAAACAAATGTTAGGACACGGCACACTTCCCAATGGTGGACCAGTGCTGATTTATCATCCAAATGTTCTAGGATGTAAATAGCATTTGGCAGCAACCCAAAGGTTGCCTAAATAAATAAAACTGTTTTTGAAAGGAAAAGGTCGAATGAGGTGCATATGGGCCGCGACGGGTAAGATTTGGATAGAGTCCCCGGGTAGGACAGCTACCAATACCGTATCTCCCCTACCCGAGCATTTTTGACCAACGGGGGGGTCCCCAGGCAGGGCGGGTCTCACGCCGTTTCTCCACTGCCTGAGCAACCGACAAGAACGGGCAAAAGTGTAGTCATCATGGTGGGGTTGCTGCTGTGATTCTACCGTCAAATCAGATCGGGCATCTTGCCTTGAACCAGCACCAACTGAAAAGCTAGTTCCTCTGAACGAGCGTGTGGTCTGCTGACCAAGTATCTGTGGACAAGTTGGTACCATTGTGGTATCTGTGGACAAGTTGGTACCATTGTGGTATCTGTGGACAAGTTGGTACCGCTGAAGAAGCGTCTCTGAGGCAAGTCCTCAGAGGTTTCGGCAGAACAGGCGTGTGAGAAAAATTCTCCTGTCGGACGAACAACACTTAAACAAACATACAAACAACGTAAAACATCCTGCAGGTTCCATCAGGAAGGACAGCACTTTTCACCAAGTGTCTCCTTTAAATCATCATGTGGACACCTCAGTTCTCTGTTGCGAACAGGGTCGCAAAAGGGTTGGCGGATTGGGGGTCTGACTCGGGGTCGTCCCCTTCTCCCGGGTGCCAAATTCTGGAGTGAATTAATGTTGAGAGGGCTGCGTGGTATGAGTTGGGGTTGCTCTCGTCATTGCGGACGAGTCTGTAGGAGTTGTCGCGGTGCCAATGGCGTTCGACAAGTTGTGTGGGGATAAAGTCGGGGTCGTTTGTGTGGTTCGGTGGTCGGTGGTGTGGTTTGTTTAAGAAAGTGATGAGGAAGGGATCACTGGAGTCGAACGCGGAGTCGCTGGGTGTGGGACCAGGATAGTAGGGAGGCGTGCTGTGGCTGTCGTCGGAGTCACAGTCGCTGTCTCTGCTGCTGCAGTCTGTGGGCGTACCGGGGCGGAGTGTAAAGTTTGTGGGTGGAGTCGGGGGCGAGTCCGTGTCTGGGCTGGACGTGGAGGGGGTTGGCGTGGTCACGTTGGCTGTGGGCGGGGTTTGGTCTGCTGCGTCAAGCATGACGTGGTGGGCGTGGTTTGACTGTGCTCCATCAGCCTTTAGCTGGTTTATGTGAAACCACGCAGTCTTACCATTTTGGTATTTGATTTTGTATACCGATGGGCTTACTTTATCAGTAATGGAGTACGGACCCGAGTATTTCGGAGACAGAAATGTGCTGGGGTTATACACAGACAACATCACTTGTTGTCCTATATTATACTCCGTTGCATGTACTGCCTTATCAAAACAGGCCTTGCTCTGTTTTCTTTTAATGCACAATTTAACAGCGGCTGCTAACTGAGCCGTTTTAACATTTACAAGTAATTGTTCAACGGCTTTCTCATGGGTGAGGGCCGTAACTTCAGGGCTGGTCAGGTCTAAACCCAACAAGTACTCTGTCCCTTTCATGGGGCGTCCGGTCATGAGGGTGTGTGAGGTGAAACCTGTGGAGGTGGAAACAGTGTTACGCAAAAACATCAGCGCAAAGGGGAGGACCGAATCCCAAGTGGTGTTGTTCTGCTGGACCATTTTTCTAAGGGTGGTTTTTAGGGTCCGATTCATGCGCTCCACTATACCACTCGATTGAGGGTGGTACGCAATGTGAAATTTTTGGGTTATGCCAAATATCGTGAGGACGTTCTGCATGACCCGTCCCGTAAAAGAGAACCTTGGTCCGATTCAATACTGCGGGGGAGTCCCCATCTTGTAAAGATGTGGTGGGTTAGGATTTTGGCTGTGGTTTTCGTGGTGTTGGTGCGGGCTGGAAATGCTTCCACCCACTTTGTGAACGTGTCTATGACCACCAGAACATATTTATAGCCATTCCTGCAAGGGGTCAATGGACCTATAAAATCGATCTGGAGGTTAGTCCAGGGGCCGTTAACGGGTAGGGTGTGGCTGAGATGTGCCTTTTTGGCATATCTATCTGGGTTGTTCTGAGCACAGATGAGGCAATTCTCAATGTAATGGGATACATCCTCTTTGAGATTTGGCCACCAACAAAGCTGTTTGAGGTGGGCTGCGGTGGGTTTGATTCCCTGGTGTCCATGACGATCATGGAATAAACAGATTATTTGGTTCCTATCCTGCTCGGGAACTACATAAAGGGTGGCCTTTAGCACCACACCGTCATGTGTGGTTATTGCATTTCTGTACCTCTCGTATTGGGCTGGAAACTTCCCTTTCACGATTTCAGTGAGAGCGCTATCCTGCTTCTGGGCCTCTACTAGATCTTCGATCCTAGTCTGCGCGACCTGAACTGCACTCACTGGCGCACTCACTGGGGCGCTCTCGGGGGGCTTCCAAAAGTACCCATGCCTGGATCCTGCCTTAGCCAGTGCGTCGGCTTTTACATTTCCAGGGGGGGAGGAACGATGGTGGTAGCGGACTTTTATAATGCCAAAGGTCCGGTTCTTGGCTTTTTGCAAAATATGGCGGAGTAATGGGGCTGAGGGGAGGGGTTTCCCATCCGCGGAAACAAATCTTCTTGTTTCCCAGAGGGGTAGAAATTCGGTGAGGCTGTTGCAAACGTATAGACTGTCTGAATATATGTCTGCTGGGCTGGGAAGGAATCTGGGTGCTCTGCAATGTAAGCGATGGCCGCAAGCTCTGCTGCCTGCGCGCCTAAGTGTCCGGGTAATTTTAATGCGATTTCCTCGAGGGCGCGTCCCTGCGCGTCCTCCACATAAATCCCACAACCTGTTATGCGTTGCCCATCCAGGACTGTGGAAGATCCATCCACATAGATCCTAATGGGATCACACGTGTCCAGATGAGGGGGGTTTTGAGATGGAGTGGCTAGTTTTCTGGGGGGTGTTTTTGCTATAAAGGGGCCTGTATTATGGTGGGGCGAGACGATTTCACACTCATGGGGGGTTCCGGGGTACTGTAGATTGTCCGCTAAGTATGTGTGTGTTTTGGTTCGTTTGACTGTGACCGTCCTTGCAAGAGAAGGGTCCACCTAGCAGCGCGGATTTGGCTGACGGTACCGTCTTTAAGTCGTCCGTCTAGTAAAAGTTGGGTGGGGGTGTGCTTGGTCAAAATGGTGATGGGGTTCAGTCCGGTAATGTATGAGAAGTACTGCACTGCCCAGAAAACTGCAAGCAGGTGCCTCTCACAGGCTGAGAATCCCTGCTCCACAGCATCTAAAATTTGGGAGGCATAAGCCACGGGTCTTAGCTGGTCGTGCCGTTCCTGCAGGAGCACGGCTGAAAGGGTGCGGTCTGTGGTCGCTACCTCTATTGCGTAAGGGGAAAGCGCGTCAGGAACTTGTAGTGCGGGGGCGGCTATGAGCGCCTGTTTTAATGATTCCACAGCATCCCTATGCTGTGGAAGCCATTCCCAGGGGGCTCCTTTCTTTAGGAGGTCTGAGAGGGGTGCTGCCTTGCTGGCGAAACCGTCAATGTGGTTTCGGCAGTAGCCAACCAGTCCTAAAAACGACCGGAGGGCTGAAACGTGCTGGGGAAGGGGCAATTTAGCGATCAAGTCAATTCTTTTGTGCTCGATCTCGCGTTTGCCGTGTGTGATAATAGTACCCAAATATACCACTTTCTCTTCCAATATCTGGGCCTTTTTGGGGTTTACTTTACAGCCAATGGAATGCAGTAATTCCAGGAGTTCGGACAGAAGCTCAATGTGCTCTTCCTTCTTGTCTGTCTGCAGTAGTAGATCGTCTACATACTGTACCAGACATTCGGGGCGAGGAAATTTCGCTAGTCCATTTGCCAGCTGTCGGTGGAAAATGGAGGGGGGAGTTGTGGAAGCCTTGTGGCAGGCATGTCCACGTGTACTGCTGCGCTCTGAAAGTGAAGGCAAATTTATACTGGCATGCCTTTGCCAATGGAATGGACCAGAACCCATTACTGACGTCCAAAACCGTGAAATATCGGGCATGGAGTCCCTGTTTGAGCATGGTCTCGGGACTTGTTGCAACGGTGGGGGCTGCTACGGGGGTGACTTTATTGAGTTCCCGATAATCTATGGTCAAGCGCCATGACCCGTCGGGCTTCCTTACTGGCCAAATCGGGGCATTATTAGTTGAGCCTACCGACCTTAGGACGCTCTGCTCTAATAAACTTTCTATAACCTTTAGGATTTCTCCCTCTGCTTCTAGGGGAAATCCGTACTGCTTTTGGGGTCTAGGGTCCGTTCCTGTTATTTGTACGGAACCGGTCATCCGTCCACAGTTGTGCTTGTGGGTTGCGAATGATGCCCTGTTTTTTTGCAGGACTGCCCTAACCTGTCGGTCCGTGCTGAGTGTGGTGGGGTTGAACCAAAACTCGCCTACTGCGCTAATTTTGTTCATATAATCCCCTATGTTGAGCGTTGCGGGGGCTCTAGCATTTTTCGCCATCTTCCAGACACACTGGTTGACTGGATCGAAAGAGAGGTGGTGAGAATTCATGAAGTCGATCCCCAAAATGTGCTCTGCTGTTGGGGGCAGGTCGACTAACACTACGGGCTGTTTTGTATTCATGGTTCCGATTTGGATGGGTACAGGGGTTGTGATGTGTCCCTGCTGTGAGTGGCCTGTGAAGCCGCTGAGGGTGATAGTGGCTGTGGTGGGCCACGTGTCCTTACCGAGGGTGGAGGAATTTAAGGTTGTGCGGGACCCTCCTGTGTCCCAGAGAAGCTTGATCGGCTGTCCCCTAACCTTTGCTGCGACTACGGGTCGTCCTGACCTATCCCACAGGGTATCGCAGACCCAGCTGGG
The DNA here is from genome assembly GCF_047496885.1 of Scyliorhinus torazame. Taxonomy (NCBI): domain Eukaryota; kingdom Metazoa; phylum Chordata; class Chondrichthyes; order Carcharhiniformes; family Scyliorhinidae; genus Scyliorhinus; species Scyliorhinus torazame. The sequence continues at coordinate 114,044,491 of NC_092712.1, read as the reverse complement.
GGAGCCTGTACACCGTCAGTCCGTTCCGGTCAAGACTGTCTGATCAGACTGGACGCTAGCGCTATGTATGGGCTCTGCCTTTTTCTTATTGAGAGTGCCTGTCTGTTGGGCTTTCTGTGGTTTTTTAGGGGCCTTGCATTCTTTGGTAAAATGCCCCACTTGTCCGCAATTGTAGCATTCTTGCGGTTTTGCTGGGGGGCTGCTCTTTCCCTCGTTTACCCAGGCGGGGTTGTGAAGAGTGGTTCTTACTGCCTGCACGTCTGCGGCGGCTTGTTTTTCCTCAGGGGTTCTAGCGGCGGGTTTACTGTGAGCCGCTTGTTCCCAAACACGGGACAATCTTTTGACCACCCACTTCTCATTATGAGCCTCCTCCGAGGGGTCATAATTACTACAGGCATTCTGTCCTTCCGTGGCATGGGAGATAAGGGTGCGGGTCCATTTGGCCATATTGTCTGTGGACAAATGGGCACGGTCTACGTTTCCGAAAACGGCTTCAAAGTGAATCCACAAGCGTCCTGCGAACGCTGTGGGGTGTTCAGACTTTTTCTGTCTACACTTATTTAGACCGTCTACGGGGTCGCCCCGGTTATACCCAATCGCATCCAGGATTGCGGTATGCATTTCTGCAAGGGTGCCTCCTCCTACATTCTGTGGGTCGGGAAGGGCTGCTGCGACCGATGGGCCTAAGCTGAGGACCGTGAGTTTTACCTGCTCTTTCTCATCCAGGTCGTACAAGGTCGCCTGTTGTTTGACGGTGGCAAAGAAATGGTGTGGGTCTGAAGCGGGGAGGAACGGTGTGATTTTAGCACACGCGTCCCGTAATTGGGTCACTGTGAGGGGGGTGGAATATAAGACATCCGCCTCGTCTGCTGTGGCGGTGCGGTGGGTTGTTACAGGGTTCATGGGAGCCTGTATTACCTGCTGTGTGGGGGGTGGGGGTGGTCTCCTGCTTTGGGGCTTTCCCTGCGCACATGTTCCCTGAACATATCTCTGCGCTGTCTCTTGCAGTTCTTCCCATTCAGGGCCGTCTTCCTGTTCTAAACTTTCCCCAAAGGTGTCTTGGAATCCCTTTTGGACAGAAAGCATTGCTTGCAGGTCTGCAATTTGCTTTCGGCACTTCGCATGGTCTAAGGTACTCTGCCTTTGTTCCGTGGTTGCAGCATGGAGCGCTCTCAAGGCTGCCTTGAGATCACTACGTTGCTTCTGTAGCGTCTCCACCTACTTCTCTGCCTCTTTCTTAACCAGGACGGCACGCTGCGTGTCCTTATAAGCCTTCTCATACTGGGATTGAAAACTGCTTAAATGCGCCAGACAAGACTGGTGACCCCGTTTGGCGTCAGCCACCTCTTCGTCCTTGGCTTCTAACTGCCTTTTCAATTCCAGGTTCTCTTTTTCCATCTCGCATACATCGATTTTACTCATACGATGTATGCCTTCTATTTCTTTTTGGAGCGTCCTAACGACCTCCTCTGTGCCTCGCAATTGTGCCATGCAGGACACGATTGACATCGGCTTGCGCGCTTTCGCTAAGCTCTTCTTATGGATTTCACTCATGTTCTCCCACCAAGTATGCCCTATACTTCCGGGACCTGAGTCGTCATTATTACAGAAACCGCTCCACACGGGCCATCCTTTGCCCTGCAGAAATTTGCGAATTTCCACTTCCCAAATGGGACACTGTCCCACTTTAATGCTGCTGATTGGTGCGTCCGCAAATTCTTCGGGGTTCATGAGGCGTTGCATTGCCTGCATTGCCTGCATGGCCATCTCTCTTATCTGCTCGCTACGTTCAAATTTGGAACAGGGGGCTAAGGTGGTGTCGTAGATGCAGGTACGGCTTGCGCTAATTTCCGAAAATACCGACTTCCGACAGTATTGACGCAACAAAAATCTATCAGTTTTACCTTATAACCCTGTTAGTTACGCATGCATACACACACTTCCGAATTGTGAATGATTAAGCAGAACCGCTTGAACACTTGTGTTTTTTTTTGTTTATGCTTCCGATTGGATTCTATTCAAATTTCTGGGGTTCTCTCGGAGTGGTTTTCCACTTCTATGTCGGGTCCCACCAGAGTCGCCAATTATGTTGCTCTTTTTGGCCTTAGTTTATTAGCTCTGATTATGTCACCTTTGCTCACGAGTCGCCGGGTATCTTTCTGATACCGCCACGTGGTTCAAGCTCGAGTTATGATTAATAAGTCAGCACACCGCTTAGTAAGATTGAAATCAAAGTCATTTATTATATACAACAACTAATGCTTACACAATAATCCTACCATCTATATCGAAACCTACCACTACTGGCCAATACTTAACTTTAGGAAGGGCCCACCAGGTCAGGGAAACAAATGGCTTATCGAATCAGATCTGGCCTGCGGGATTCAAAAGGCTGATACGGGTCGATGGCTACGAGTCTTTATCGGGTAGCGATCGCTGGAGTCAAACTTACGGTTCTTTGCTGAAGGTTCTTGCGAAGGCTGCGAGCAGGTGAAGAAGGGAGAGAGAGAGAGATCTGAACTTGGCCCCTCACTTTATAGGGCCCAGGGTCTTCCCGCCTCTCGGGGCGGCCCTTAACCCTGAGTCCCAAGTGAGTGGACTTGTTCCCAGTCACTGGGTTCGATATGCTCCAATAATGGGGCGATTCCTCGATCGGGGGGTGGTCGTTCACCTGTCTTTGTTTCGGCCACTGCAGGCGCCGACAGGTCTGGCCCGGCATTCAATTGCTAATATGTTGCAATTGTTCCCGGGGATAGCCGATTAAACTGCAGATGTCTGGGTTGATGTGCTGCTAATATTCCTGAGTATCGATCTGGGCCGACTTCCCCAGAGCCGAATACGCTATTCTGTTTGCAGCTGTCTGTTTGTGTCCTGTTGGCTGCTTTTCCCATCAGCCTTTTCGGTCAGCCATTTTAAATCGGGTTTTGGCCAAATTAATAAGGAATCAGCCATTTTAGGTGGCTACACCATACTCGGATATGTCGTGGAAAACGGAGTCCTGGGGCCCGATCCTGACCACATGCGCCCCCTCACGGAACTTCCCCTTCTCCACAGCCTCAAGGCCCTCAAACGGTGCCTGGGGCTTTTCTCATTCTACGCCCAGTGGGTCCCTAACTACGTGGACAAAGCTCGCCCACTTAATAAGACCACTATGTTTCCCCTGACGGCTGAGGCCTGCGCGGCCTTCAGCCGCTTCAAGGCCGATATCACTAAGGCCGCCATGCACGCGGTGGACAAGTCCATCCCTTTTCAGGTAGAGAGCGATGCGTCAGACGTCGCCCTGGCTGCTACCCTCAACCAGGCGGGCAGGCCCATAGCCTTCTTCTCTAGAACCCTCAATGCTTCTGAGATTCGACACTACTCTGTCGAGAAGGAGGCGCAAGCCATTGTGGAAGCTGTGCGGCATTGGAGGCACTACCTGGCTGGTAGAAGGTTCACCCTCATCACCGACCAACGGTCGGTAGCCTTTGTGTTTGACAATGCACAGTGGGGCAAGATTAAAAATGATAAGATCTTGAGGTGGAGGATCAAACTCTCCACTAACACTTACGATATTAAGTATCGTCCTGGGGAACTCAACGAGCCCTCAGATACCCTATCTCCCGGTACTTGCGCCAGCGAGCAGGAGGACCGACTGCGGGCTCTCCACAACGACCTCTGCCACCCAGGGGTCACCCGGCTTGTCCATTTTATTAAGTCCCGCAACCTGCCCTACTCCACCGAGGAGGTCAGAGCCATGACCAGGGATTGCCAAGTCTGCGCGGAGTGCAAACCGCACTTCTATCGGCCAGACAAGGCCCATCTGGTAAAGGCCTCCTGGCCCTTTGAGCGCCTCAGTGTCGTCTTCAAGGGGCCACTCCTGTCCACCAACTGCAATCTGTACTTCCTGACCGTCATTGACGAGTACACCCGCTTCCCTTTCGCTGTCCCTTGCCCCAACCTGATCTCAGCCACAGTAATAAAGGTCCCGCACAGCATCGTCACACTGTTCGGTTTCCCTGCATACATCCACAGTAACCGGGGCACATCGTTTATGAGCGATGAGCTGCATCAGTACCTGCTCGGTAAGGGCATCGCCTCGAGCAAGACTACCAGCTACAACCCGCAGGGCAACGGGCAGGTGGAGAGGGAGAACGCGACGGTATGGAAGGCCGTCCTTCTTGCCCTCTGGTCTAGAAGTCTCCCGGTTCCCAGCTGGCAGGAGGTCCTCCCCGACGGGCTCCACTCCATTAGGTTGCTCCTCTGCACAGCCACGAATGAGACCCCTCACAACTGCTTGTTTGTCTTCCCCAGGAAGTCCATCTCCGGGGTCTCGCTTCCATCCTGACTGACAACTCCGGGGCCTGTCCTTCTCCGAGGCACATGAGGAGCCATAAGACCGACCCCCTAATTGAGAGGGTCTAGCTGCTGCACGCAAACCCCCATTACGCCTACGTCGCGCACCCAGACGGACGGCAAGATACAGTCTCCCTACGGGACCTGGCGCCCGCTGGTTCCCCTCCTAATGCACGCCCTCGCATCCCAGCATCGCCTACTGTCACCAATCGTGTCCCTTTCGCCCCCCCTGGGGCTCCTGTGTCCTCCCGCACCTACGCCGCCCCCCGCGCCTGCACTGCCCCCCGCGCCTTCACAGCAACCACCCACCTGCCGACCACTACCCCGCAACCGTCTCCGACACGCCGGGCGGAAGCTCCGAACAGCACGTTCTCGGAGTCGCCATCATCTACGAACTCAGTGCCCGCCGCACCACCAGAGCTGGGGAGGTCTAAAAGGACGATCCGGCCTCCGGATAGACTGGACATTTGACCCCCGTCACCCCCGTCAGACTTTGTGTTTTTTTTAAACAGGGGGTGAATGTGGTGAAATGTATACACCAGGAGATGTGGTGCCGGTGTAACCTTTAACCTTTAAGGATTGAGCTGGAACCCCAGTAGGCTCCGCCTCTGGCTCTGCCCCCCCCAGGACGGTATATAGTCCTGTGCCCAGTGGGTGGTGCTCATTTGTACAGAAGTCACTGGCAGGCTAGATCTTTGTGTAATAAAGACTTTGTTCACTTGTTCATGTGGTCTCGCTGTGAATTGATGGTATATCACTAAGTTATCTGGTCCTGTTTGGTCAACTGTTGGACTGAGAAACATCGCCTAGAAAAGTGATTCGTTGTGCCAAACTCATAACACACCTTCCCAAGGGCGGGACATCGCCATGGCAAATGTTGATTCCCGCATTGCTGGCACAAAATGGCGGATCCGGTCAGCCACTCAAAATGGCCACCCGCACTGCGACCACATTTCATTTTTGACTACGTCACAGTGCTTATGGCGCTGGTGACTTCTGCCACATTAGCACCAAAATGTTTCAGATTGAGCGTGCAAATCTGCTGTGCAGCTAGCTCGCAGGCACGACAAATATTGACAGCATTTTCCAGTTGAAGCTCATCTTTCCACAATAGTCTCTCACGTACTTTGTCATTTGATATCCCGAACACTATCTGATCGTGGATCATCAACGACTTTAAAGTACGAAAGTTGCACGACTGCACCTTCAATCGCAAAGAGATAACGCTTGAATGTTTCATTTTTCTTTGGGAAGCAACAGCAATCAAAGTACTTTATTACTTCATCGAAGCTCTTGCTTTCCGCTTCGCTGTCGAATGCAAAGGTATTATAAGTATCTACTGCTTGAGGACCTGCTACCGTGAGCAGCAATGCCAGACGCCTCTCTTCAGGGTGTGCCTGCAGGTCAACATAGAGTCCAAATTGCTGCTTAAAAACACACCAATTTTCATCTACATTACCGATGACATGAAGCTGGTGGGGTGCCTTCAAACCTTTCATCTCTAACTCCACAGTCTTTACTTGCGTTGAGTTCCAGTTGCCCATAGTTTACCAGATAGACAAAATTTCATTTTTCTTTCTTTAGCCAGTTTTGTCCCGTCTTTTCCGTTGTTATCTTTTTAAAAATAAATTTAGGGTACCCAATTCATTTTTTCCAATTAAGGGGCAATTTAGCGTGGTCAATCCACCTACCCAGCACATCTTTGGGTTGTGGGGCGCAACCCACGCAAACACGGTAAAAATGTGCAAAGTCCACACGGACAGTGACCCAGAGCCGGGATCGAACCCGGGACCTCGGTGCCGTGAGGCAGCAGTGCGACTCATTGCGCCACCGTGCTGCCCACCTCCATTGTTATCTTTAATTGGTACACTTGGTACCATGTTATGTACTGTGTTATGGCCGTAGTACAGATGCACACAGAACATCTAGTTCTTTGACTAGTAAGATAATTTATTTACAAGATCAACACGTGGAAAGGTAACTAATGAACTATAATACAAAGGGTAACTACTAAATAAATTCAGTAAATTCTCCTAGAGCTATCACCCAGAACTGAATCTGCCTTTGATATAACAATGCCTTGGCCTTGTTAAATCCAGCACGTCTCTTAGCCAGCTCTGTGCCAATATCTTGGTAAATTCGGACCCGGTTCCCCTCCCATTTGCAATACCGCTGCTCCCTGGCCCACCGCAGGATATTTTCCTTCTCCACAAACAGGTGGAGCCTCACAATCATCGCCCACGGTGGCTCCCCCACTCTCGGCTTTTTCCTTAGGGACCTGTGTGCCCTCTCCACTTCTGGGCCCTTGTCCAGCACCCCTTCCGCCACTTGCGCCGCCAGCATCCTCAAAATGTATTTTGTGGCGCTTGTGCCTCCCACACCCTCCGGCAGGCCGACGATACATAGGTTCTGCCTCCTGGACCTGTTCTCCTGTTCCTCTACCTTTGCCCTCAGCAACTAGCAAAGGTCCCCCAGGATCCCCACCTCCGCCTCTGACACCACCCGATCACTATGGTCAGACACCACCTTCTCCATCTCCCATATCTGAGACCCCTGTGCCTCGAGGCATTTCTCCACTCGCTCAATTAATTCTCTCAGGGGTGCTAGTGCTCCTTCAATGGCCTTCGACCAGTCCTCATGCATCTCCTTTCTTTGTTGGCGGAACTCTTCTCTGATAATTGCCATCAACTGCTCTATCTGGGGCTTTACCACTTGTGACAACTCTTCCCCCTCTGTCGTCCTCACAATTATTGCTATGCCACTGATCTCCTCCAGTGCCTTGGCCAGGTCTTTAACTGTTTTTTGCTGGGTCTGCTAACCAGTAGGAATGCCGCTCATGAGGGGATCTTCTCCTCCACACCTTCTGCTAAACATTCCTGCCAAAACTACCACACTTTTGGGTAAAAAGAGCTCAAACCAACACTTTTGAGCTGGAGCTGCCCTGTGTGCGACCATTCACCCCATGGCCGCCACCAGAAGTCCAAACCCAACACATTTGGGGATTAATATTCCTTCTATGTATATGAACAAATAACATATATTTTCTAAACATATTTAGGGAGATTTGAAAAGCCAAACCTTGATTTTTCAAGAGTAGCAATGTCAGCAGCAGGTAGATGAAGCTTTTTACAAAAATATTGAAGATCTTCAGCAGGAACATATTTTGGTATTAACTGTAACACTTTCTCCAGAAACCTTTCTAAAATAAAAGAGTTCATAAAATGACACAGATAGCATTGGATAAATTACTAATTAGTCACATTCGGATTTTACATGTTTAACAATAACCAGATGATTATTGCATTTTGTATTATTCAATAGTCTACTTACTGTCGCAAGCATATGCACATTTCAAATATTGATCTATTGCATTGAGTTTTGCCCCTTCGCAAATTAGCTTTGGAGGTTTTACTAGTGGATTTTCATTCAGATATATTTCTTTGAGAGATGTCAGTTGTCCAAAATTAGTTGGTAGTGTCGTTAATGCATTTCCTTAAGTAAAGAAAAAAATATATATTTTCAATTTTTAAAGTGATTCTATCCATTTCAATTAATTCCGTTCAAAGCAGTAAAATATTTTGGAGGTTGTGATGTGTTGCTAACATTTCGGTTGGTTCAATTGCTCTGTTTTATTACCTTTGCTCTCGAGTCGCCAGGTATCTTTATGATACCGACACGAGGTTCAAGTCCAAGTAATGATCAATAACTCAATACACCGATTAGTAAGATTCAAATCAAAGCACATTTATTATACACAGTAATCACTACTCATGCACAAATTCTACGTCTAAGCTACTTCTAAAACTAACAGGCCTATACTTAACTTCGGACTGGCCCACCAGGTCAGGGGAACAAATGACCTTTCGTTCGGGTTCTGAGTCTGCGGGATTCGAAGTTGGTACGGATTGGTAGCTAGGAGCGCCTGTCTCATAGCGAGCGTTGAATTAAGACTTACGGTCTTTCGGCGGTCACTGCACCGGTCACGGTCAAGGTTGGTTCGCGTTGCTAGGTGACCCGGGCAGGAAGAAGAGAGCGAGTTGAACTTGGGGGCTTAACTTTATTGTCCCCAGGGGCTTCCTGCCTTTCGGGGCGGACCCTGTACCTGGTTCTAGGTGATTGGACTTTGCTCCAATCGCTTGATTCGATTTCTCCAATACTGGAGCGGTTCCCTGATCGATGGGCGGTCTTGAGGTGTCCGTTAACCTCTTTTGTGTTGGCTCCTGCTGGCGCCGGGGAGTCTGGCTTAGTTTTGTGTGTCCCAAATGTTGCTATTGTTCCTGGGGATTGCTCATTAGTATGTAGATGGCTGCTACATTATTATGCTGATGGTCGCTGGTATCGATGCTGTCTGGGCTTTTTCAGAGTTAATTACACAGCAAACCTGCACCTGCTGGTTTCTGCCTGTGTTGGCTGAATTTCCCTTCAGCCTTTGCTGTTCTCCATTTTAAATCGGGAGCTGGCCAACTCAGGTGGCTGCAGATGAGATGATGAAACCATGAAAAAATTAGGCCAATTTTCCAAGTATGTACTTATTTCCAGAACATTACGCAGGGAAGAAAGGGAGTGGAGAGGTCTTGGACCTTGTCACCAGCCTACTAGCATTTGATATGCATATCTCGACACGCTTTGGATAAAAGCCGGTAACAGGTACGGATACAAATTAAATTTAGAATTGCCGGAAGTGATATTATTCTGAAACTCTGCAGCTATTTTTTCCAAAATCCAGGTTACATATGCCAGGTGATAATAGGATTATATGAACAGGAAGTTCTGAACTGTTAGGCTGTGGTTGAAATCAATAGACCTTTAACTTAGATGACAACTGGCAAACAAAAATATCTGCAAAAATATATGCTCAAAGTTTGTTGTTACAATAGGGTTGCTTTAATTCGAGGAGCATATAAGGAAATCTAGGGAGTACCACTAATTCCACCATCTCCATCGGCACAGTCGGTATCATATTTGAATTTCCATTGTACGGGAGACCATTGGAGCGGGCAAGATGGCAAGTGGGTTCAGAGAATTGCGCAGGAGGCCACTCGCCAAATCCCAGCAGCAGGAAACTGGCTCCAGTTTATATCAGAAAGGTAAGCAAGCAGGAAACTCGACCAGTAACAACGGGAACCTCATGTAAATTCAAAATCACACACTTTCATACAATTTACATGCAATTCGCCTGATTTGATGCAGCCTCCCCAATGAAATTAAATTGACACAAGTCTGTGCTTTCAGTAACCCACCCCTTGAAAGCTGGCGCCTTAAATGTGGCTGTGAATTTACTGGAACAGATGCGACGGAGGCGAAGGAACTGAGAGAATGGGATGGAGTCCTTACAGGATGTGGGGTATGAAGAGCTGTAGTCGAGGTAACTGTGGGAGTAACTGTAGGGTTTCTAATGGATATTAGTGTACACTTATCCCCAGAAATTGAAATAGAAAGGTCAAGGAAGGGACGAGAAGTGTCAGAGAAGGACCATGTGAAGGTGAGTGAGGGGTGGAAATTGGAAGCAAAGTTAATAAATGTTTTCAAATCCAGAAGGGAACATGAAGTGGCACCGAAACAGTTGTCAATGTACCGATAACAGAGTTGTGGGATGGGGCTGGAGTAAGACTGGAACAAGGAATGTTCCACATACCCCATAGAGACCGGCAAAACTGGGACCCATGCGGGTACCCAGAGCCACACCTTTGGTTTGGAGGAAATGAGACATGTTAAAGGAGAAATTGTTCAATGAGAGGGCAAATTCAGCCAGATGGAGGAGAGTCTTGGTGGATAGGGATTGTTCAGGCCTCAGTTCGAGGAAGAAGCGGGAGCCCTCAGACCATCCTGGTGGGGAATGAAGTATAGAGGAATTGGACTTAAATGTGGCTTACTTGACTCACTTTGAGAGCTTTTTGACTCACAGGAGAGGAGTCAAAGGAACTGCAATGTTTTTGGATAGCTTTTCTCTGTGGTCAGACTTGATAATTGAACATTCTGAGCGATAGGGTCTGAACAGGGAGTAACTAAGCCAAAAGTGATGGTTCAACATATTCAAGCGGTAGTGCATAACTTTGGGACAAAGGGCATGTGGTAGTCTGTGCAGAGGTATTACGGTACCTGGTAATGCTGGAACACCATTGGAGATATTGTATGTGTCCTATTGTTCAAGCTGTATGGTAGCTCCGCCCTGCAAGGCGGGGTATAAGAGCCCGTGCCGCCCCAGCAGCCTTCTTTCTGTACCTGAGCTGCTGGGGGAAACATCTAGCTTATTAAAGCCTTCAGTTGGACTACAACCTCACTTTAGTGGTCATTGATCGTGCATCAATTTAATAAGATAGATTTAAAAGGATGGAGCTCCGAATCAAGCCGGAGTGTCTGCAACTCAGCCCCCACGCGGCGAACTCAGCGGCAACATTCAAGCACTGGCTGGCGTGTTTTAAAGGATATCTCAGAATGGCCGAAAACACACCCACGGGAGAACAGAAATTGCAAGTCCTGCACTCGAGGGTGAGCCTGGAAATTTACACCCTCATCGAGGACGCGGACGACTTCGATGCAGCAATGGAGCTGCTAAAAGGACATTATATTCGCCCGGTAAACCAAGTCTATGCCCGTAAACTTGTTAGCAACGAGGCGACAAATCCCTGGGGAATCGCTGGAAGAATTCTACCCTGCGCTCCTGGTGTTGGGGAGAAACTGCAGCTGCCCGCAAGTTTCAGCGAGCGACCACACAGAATTCTTGATCCGGGACGCTTTCATGGCAGGTATGCTGTCCTCCCAAATCATCGACTACAGTCAGACAATCACCAGGTTTACACAGCTGGATGCGTACCTTCTCCCCCGCATATCCGACCTGGTAAACAGGATCGCGCATTACAAGGTCTTCTCCACGGTGGGTCTTAAGTCCGCCTACCATCAGCTCCCCATCCGCACTAGTGACCGCAAATATACTGCCTTCGAGGCAGATGGGCGGCTCTATCACTTCTTAAGGGTTCCCTTTGGTGTCACCAACGGGGTCTCGGTCTTCCAGCACGAGATGGACCGAATGGTTGACCGGTACGGTTTACAGGCAACATTCCCATATCTCGATAATGTCACCAACTGCGGCCACGACCAGCAGGACCACGACACCAACCTCCGAAAATTCCTCCAGACTGCAAAGACCCTTAACCTTACATATAACGACTTCCGGGTGCGGCGATGACCAGCTGAGTCGCACGTTTCGGCAGCTCCTGGTGGAACGGACTTTTGGGCTCTTAATAAGAGCCCCAACGGCAATTTTAACGGCTAAAAGTACTGTGCGGTGAACCAGAAGGGAATCCCCCCTGGATACGGATGAAAAAAGGAGAGGAAGGTGGCCGGATTGCGGTGGATCCTTTAGAGCAGCGGCAAGGAAGGCAAGCAAAAACCAAGATGGCGTCGGAAGGTGGCAATTTAATATGGGGCCCTGAACAACAAGAGTTTTTGAAACGCTGTGTGGAAGAACTCAAAAAGGAAATGAAGAAGGAGCTGTTGGCGCCGATATTACAGGCGATCGAAGGGCTAAAGGAGGAGCAAAAGACCCAAGAGCGGGAGCTTCGGGTCGTGAAGGCAAAGGCTGCCGAGAATGAGGACGACATACAGGGCCTGGTGGTGAAGACGGAGATGCACGAGGCACACCATAAACGATGTGTGGAAAGGCTGGAGGCGCTGGAGAACAATGCGAGGAGGATTCTTGGACTTCCTGAAGGTGCGGAGGGAGCGGACGTCGGGGCATATGTGAGCACGATGCTGCACTCGTTAATGGGAGCGGAGGCCCCGGCGGGTCCGCTGGAGGTGGAGGGAGCATACCGAGTGATGGCGCGAGGACCGAGAGCAGGAGAAATTCCTAGAGCCATAGTGGTGAGATTCCTCCGTTTTAAGGCTAGAGAGATGGTCCTTGGATGGGCAAAGAAAACTCGGAGCAGTAAGTGGGAGAACGCGGTGATCCGCGTATACCAAGACTGGAGTGCGGAGGTGGCGAGAAGGAGGGCGAGCTTTAATCGGGCCAAGGCGGTGCTTCACAAAAAGAAGATAAAATTCGGAATGCTGCAACCGGCAAGACTGTGGGTCACATATCAAGGGAGGTACCACTACTTTGAGACGGCGGATGAGGCGTGGACTTTTATCGTGGAAGAAAAATTGGAATGAGCGGGTTATTAAAAAAAGAACGTTTGAAACAAAGTGGTGGGGCGAGTATGGGGGGCGAAGAGGGGGGTAAAAAGGGGGGAAAGAGGAGTTTTATGTTATTAATCCTGCGATGTGGTAACTTTTCTCTCTTCCACAGGAGGTGGTGGGGGGAGGAAAGGAGGTGGAGGAGATGGGGCGTTGGCCATTGGGGGCGGGGCCAAGGGGGACGCGCGGGCTCGGTTCCCGCGCTATGATAATCATGGCGGGAATAGGGAAGCAGGAAGGAGGGGGCGTCGCACGATGCGAGCCAAGGTCACGGGAGGAAGCCGAGGTCGGCCAGAGTTTGCTGACTTCTGGGAGCAACATGGGGGGTGTAACTACGCTAGTGGGGGATCTAGCGGGGGGGGGGGGGGGGTGGGAGGGGGGAATTATTGGGCTGCTGCTGCTGGGAAGAGGGGGGAGCTGGTATGGGGTGGAATGGGCGGGGGGGCACCGCCTGGGGGGGACACAGCTGCGTGGGAACCGGGTGAGGAGCTGGAAAAAGGGGATGGCTAATCGACAAGGGGGGGGGGTAAAAAGCCCCCCAACCCGGCTGATCACGTGGAACGTGAGAGGGCTGAACGGGCCGATAAAGAGGGCACGGGTACTCGCACACCTTAAGAAACTTAAGGCAGACGTGGTTATGTTACAGGAAACGCACTTGAAACTGATAGACCAGGTGAGACTACGCAAAGGTTGGGTGGGACAGGTGTTCCATTCGGGGCTAGATGTGAAAAACAGGGGGGTGGCTATATTAGTGGGGAAGCGAGTAATGTTTGAGGCAAAGGCTATAGTGGCGGATAGTGGGGGCAGATACGTGATGGTGAGTGGCAAACTACAGGGGGAGACGGTGGTTTTGGTAAACGTATATGCCCCGAACTGGGATGATGCCAGTTTTATGAGGCGTATGCTAGGACGCATCCCGGACCTAGAGGTGGGAAAGTTGGTAATGGGGGGAGATTTCAATACGGTGTTGGAACCAGGGCTGGACAGGTCGAGGTCCAGGACTGGAAGGAGGCCGGCAGCAGCCAAGGTGCTTAAAGATTTTATGGAGCAGATGGGAGGAGTAGACCCGTGGAGATTTAGCAGACCTAGGAGTAAGGAGTTTTCGTTTTTCTCCTATGTCCACAAAGTCTATTCGCGAATAGACTTTTTTGTTTTGGGAAGGGCGTTGATCCCGAAGGTGAGGGGAACGGAGTATACGGCTATAGCCATTTCGGATCACGCTCCACATTGGGTGGACTTGGAGATAGGGGAGGAAACAGAAGGGCTCCCACCCTGGAGAATGGACATTTAACTAATGGCAGATGAGGGGGTGTGTCTAAGGGTGAGGGGGTGCATTGAAAAGTACTTGGAACTCAATGATAATGGGGAGGTCCAGGGGGGAGTGGTCTGGGAGGCGCTGAAGGCAGTGGTTAGAGGGGAGCTGATATCAATAAGGGCACATAAAGGAAAGCAGGAGAGTAGGGAACGGGAGCGGTTGCTGCAAGAACTTCTGAGGGTGGACAGACAATATGCGGAGGCACCGGAGGAGGGACTGTACAGGGAAAGGCAAAGGCTACACGTAGAATTTGACTTGCTGACAACGGGTACTGCAGAGGCACAGTGGAGGAAGGCACAGGGTGTACAGTACGAATATGGGAAGAAGGCGAGCAGGTTGCTGGCCCACCAATTGAGGAAAAGGGGAGCAGTGAGGGAAATAGGGGGAGTGAGGGATGAGGAAGGAGAGATGGAGCGGGGAGCGGAGAGAGTGAATGGAGTGTTCAAGGCATTTTATAAAAAATTATACGAAGCTCAACCCCCGGATGGGAGGGAGAGAATGATGGGCTTTCTGGACCGGCTGGAATTTCCCAAGGTGGAGGAGCAGGAAAGGATGGGACTGGGAGCACAGATTGAAATAGAGGAAGTAGTGAAAGGAATTAGGAGCATGCAGGCGGGGAAGGCTCCGGGACCGGATGGATTCCCAGTTGAATTTTACAGGAAATATGTAGACTTTCGCGCCCCGCCACTGATGAGGACCTTTAATGAGGCAAAGGAAAGGGGACAGCTGCCCCCGACTATGTCTGAGGCAATGATATCGTTTCTCCTAAAGAAGGAAAAGGACCCGCTGCAATGCGGGTCCTATAGACCTATTTCCCTCCTAAATGTAGACGCTAAGATTCTGGCCAAGGTAATGGCAATGAGGATAGAGGATTGTGTCCCGAGGGTGGTCCATGAGGACCAAACTGGGTTTGTGAAGGGGAGACAGCTGAATACGAATATACGGAGGCTGCTAGGGGTAATGATGATGCCCCCACCAGAGGGGGAAGCAGAGATAGTGGTGGCGATGGATGCCGAGAAAGCATTTGATAGAGTGGAGTGGGATTATCTGTGGGAGGTGCTGAGGAGATTTGGTTTTGGAGATTAATATGTTGGATGGGTGCAGCTGTTGTATAGGGCCCCAGTGGCGAGTGTGGTCACGAATGGATGGGGATCTGCATACTTTCGGCTCCATAGAGGGACAAGGCAGGGATGCCCTCTGTCCCCATTATTGTTTGCACTGGCGATTGAGCCCCTGGCAATAGCATTGAGGGGTTCCAAGAAGTGGAGGGGAGTACTTAGAGGAGGAGAAGAACACCGGGTATCTCTGTATGCGGATGATTTGTTGTTATATGTAGCGGACCTGGCGGAGGGGATGCCAGAGATAATGCGGACACTTCGGGAGTTTGGAGAATTCTCAGGATATAAACGGAACATGGGGAAAAGTGAGTTGTTTGTGGTGCATCCAGGGGAGCAGAGCAGAGAAATAGAGGACTTTCCGCTGAGGAAGGTAACAAGGGACTTTCGTTACTTGGGGATCCAGATAGCCAAGAATTGGGGTACATTGCATAGGTTAAATTTAACGCGATTGGTGGAACAAATGGAGGGGGACTTCAAGAGATGGGACATGGTATCCCTGTCACTGGCAGGGAGGGTGCAGGCGGTTAAAATGGTAGTCCTCCCGAGATTTCTCTTTGTGTTTCAGTGCCTCCCAGTGGTGATCACGAAGGCTTTTTTCAAAACGATCGAAAAGAGTATCATGAGTTTTGTGTGGGCCGGGAAGACCCCGAGAGTGAGGAAGGGATTCTTACAGCGTAGTAGGGATAGGGGGGGGGGGGGGGGTGGCACTACCGAGCCTAAGTGAGTACTACTGGGCCGCCAATATCTCAATGGTGAGTAAGTGGATGGGAGAAGAGGAGGGAGCGGCGTGGAAGAGTTTGGAGAGGGCGTCCTGTAGGGGGACTAGCCTACAAGCTATGGTGACGGCCCCATTGCCGTTCTCACCGAAGAAATACACCACAAGCCCGGTGGTGGTGGCGACTTTCAAAATTTGGGGACAATGGAGACGGCATAGGGGAAAGACGGGAGCCTTGGTGGGGTCCCCGATAAGAAATAACCATAGGTTTGCCCCGGGGAGAATGGATGGGGGATTTGGAATATGGCAAAGAGCAGGAGTAACGCAACTGAAAGATCTGTTTGTGGATGGGAAGTTCACAAGTCTGGGAGCGCTGACCGAGAAATATGGGTTGCCCCAAGGGAATGCATTCCGGTATATGCAACTGAGGGCTTTTGCGAGGCAACAGGTGAGGGAATTCCCGCAGCTCCCGACGCATGAGGTGCAGGACAGAGTGATCTCAAAGACATGGGTGGGGGACGGTAAGATGTCAGGTATATATAGGGAAATGAGGGACGAGGGGGAGATTATGGTAGATGAGCTGAAAGGGAAATGGGAAGAAGAGCTGGGAGAGGAGATTGAGAAGGGGCTGTGGGCGGATGCCCTAAGTAGGGTAAACTCATCGTCCTCGTGTGCCAGGCTAAGCCTGATTCAATTTAAGGTGTTACACAGGGCGCATATGACTGGAGCACGGCTCAGTAAATTTTTGGGGGTAGAGGATAGGTGTGCGAGATGCTCGAGAAGCCCAGCGAATCACACCCACATGTTCTGGTCATGTCCGGCACTACAGGGGTTCTGGGTGGGGGTGACAAAGGTGCTTTCGAAAGTAGTGGGGGTCCAGGTCAAACCAAGCTGGGGGTTGGCTATATTTGGGGTTGCACAAGAGACGGGAGTACAGGAGGCGAGAGAGGTCGATGTTTTGGCCTTTGCGTCCCTAGTAGCCCGGCGTAGGATACTGTTGATGTGGAAGGAAGCCAAGCCCCCGGGGGTGGAGACCTGGATAAATGACATGGCAGGGTTTATAAAGCTGGAACGGATTAAGTTCGTCCTAAGGGGATCGGCTCAAGGGTTCACCAGGTGGTGGCAACCGTTCGTCGAATACCTCACAGAAAGATAGAGGGAATGGAAAAGAAGAAGGTAGCAGCAGCAGCCCAGGGGGTGGGGGGGAACCAGAAGGACTCTCAGGGTTGTTAAGATATATGTATAATATGTATAGGTCGTTGCTATAAATAATTGTATATTGGACTGTTAAATCATATTTTTGGAGAGTGTTTATCTGAGACAAGGCAGTTGCCATTTAGTTTTAGTTTTCGTTTTTGTTATATATTATTTATTCTTTGTTTATAAAACAGGTCATTGTTATTTATACTGTTATATTATTGTGTAAAGGATACACAATGTACTGTGATGGTTGACCAAAAATTTTCAATAAAATATTTTTTAAAAAAACCTTACATATAACAAGGATAAATGCGTGTTTAGCACGACTGCCTTGCCATCCTCGGCTACGTAGTGCCGACTATCGGCCCCGACCCTGAACGCATTCACACCCTTATAGGGTTCCCCCTTCCTCACTGCTCCAAGGCCCTGAAGCGCTGCCTAGGGTTTTTCTCTTATTATGCCCAGTGGGTTCCCAACTATGCGGACAAGGCCCGTCCCCTGATCCAATCCACAGTTTTTCCCCTGTTGATAGAGGCCTGCCAGGCCTTCAGCCGCATCAAAGCAGACATTGCAAAGGCCACGATGCACGCCATCGACGAGTCCCTCCCCTTCCAGGTCGAGAGTGACGCCTCAGGCGGCCACCCTCAACCAAGCAGGCAGACCCGTGGCCTTCTTCTCTCGTACCCTCCATGCTTCCGAAATCCGCCACTCCTCAGTCGAAAAGGAGGCCCAGGCCATAGTAGAAGCTGTGCGACATTGGAGGCATTACCTGGCTGGCAGGAGATTAACTCTCCTCACTGACCAACGGTCGATTGCTTTCATGTTCAACAATGCACAGCGGGGCAAGATAAAAACGATAAGATCTTGCAGTGGAGGATCGAACTCTCCACCTACAACTACGAGATCTTGTATCGTCCCGGGAAGCTAAATGACCCTCCTGATGCCCTGTCCCGCGGCACATGTGCCACCGCACAAGTGGACCGCCTCCGAGGCCTCCACGAGGACCTCTGCCACCCGGGGGTCACTCGCTTTTTCCACTTTATCAAGACCCACAACCTGCCCTACTCCATCGAGGACAGCCACCAAGGACTGCCAAATCTGCGCGGAGTGCAAACCGTATTTCTACCGGCCAGAGAAAGCGCACCTGATAAAGGCTTCCCGTTCCTTTGAACGCCTCAGCATGGACTTCAAAGGCCCCTTCCCCTCCACCAACCGCAACACGTACTTCCTGAACGTGATTGACGAGTACTCCCGGTTCCCATTCGCCATCCCCTGCCCCGGCATGACCGCAACCACCGTCATCAAGACCCTCCATAGCATCTTTGCACTGTTCGGGTTCCCCGCTTACATACATAGTGATAGGGGGTCCTCCTTTATGAGCGACGAACTGCGTCAATTCCTGCTCAGCAAGGGCATCGCCTCGAGCAGGACGACCAGTTACAACCCCCGGAGTAACGGACAGGTAGAGAGGGAAAACGGAACGGTCTGGAAGACCGTCCTACTGGCCCTACGGTCCAGGAATCTCCCAGTCTTCCACTCGCAGGAAGTCCTCCCGGATGCCCTCCACTCCATCCGGCCACTGCTGTGTACCACGACCAACCAAACACCTCACGAACGTCTCCTTGTCTTCCCCAGGAAGTCCTCCTCTGGGACCACGTTCTCAACCTCTGCTGGCAGCTCCCAGACCCATCCTGCTCCGAAAACACGTGCGGGCGCACAAGTCGGACCCGTTGGTCGAGAGGGTTCATCATCTCCACGCTAACCCCCAGTACGCCTACGTGGGGTACCCTGACGGCCGACAAGATACGAGACCTGCCGCCCGCCGGATCCCCATGCACACCCCAGCCACCAGTTCCACCATCCCTCCCACCAGTGTACCTTACAGGAGGGTTGGTCCATCCGCCGGCCCCGTCTAGGCCCCCCACCCACCGATGCACCCCGCAGGCGCTCCCTTCCCAGGTCAACCGTTTTCCCTACCAGCGCCGTCTAGGGGTGTTGAAGCTGCCACAGAGATCGAGGCCACGCTCCCGGAGTCACAGATGCCCGAGCCTCCACCGAAGTCACCACCGAAGCTTTGACGATCACAGAGGACGACCAGGGCCCCCGATCGACTGATTGCTTCATTTTAAAGTGTATAGTTAATTATGAATCTGTAAATAGTTACAAAATGCTGTATGAGGTATTACAGTACCTCCATAACTATAATCTCTACCATGTTACCGTGTTGTAATATCAAGCCACCACCCCCGCCGGCCTCTTTTTTAACAGGGGGTGAATGTGGTAGTCTGTGTCGAGGTATTACGGTACCTGGTAATGCTGGAACACCATTGGTAGATATTGTATGTGTCCTATTGGTCAAGCTGTATGGTAGCTCCGCCCTGCAAGGTGGGATATAAGAGCCCCTGCCGCCCAAGCAGCCTTCTTTCTGTACCTGAGCTGCTGGGGGAAACATCTAGCTTATTAAGGCCTTCAGTTGGACTACAACCTCGCTTTAGTGGTCATTGATCATGCATCAGGGGCTACACATTCAGGTGGTATTGCATATTTGAGTCCTTTTCAGAGGCTGCTTTGAAAGGTAGAGAGAGGGAATTGCACAATAATTCTCAGTTTAGAAATAAGGGGTTGCCCATTCACAACAGAGATAAGGTGATTTTTGTTTCTCTCAGAGGGTCATGTGTCTTTGGACCCTCATCCTCAAAAGGGGGTGGAAGCAAAGTCTTTGAATATTCTTAAGACAGAGCTAGGTAGATTCTTGATAAGCAAGGAGGTGAAAGGTTATTGGGGTAGGCGGGAATGTGGATTTGAGGTGATAATCAGATCAGCCATGATATTATTGAATGGCAGAGCAGCTCGAGGGGCCGAGTGGCCTACTCCTGCTCCTAATCTTTATGTTTGTATGCATGTTCCGAATGAAAATAATTCACCTTATGTTCCTTCATCCTCAATAGCTTGAGGGTATCAGGGATTTGATACCTCAA